>NW_028327283.1:0-300000 GCF_031878675.1 Megascapheus bottae
TGAATGGAAGTGTGTGAACTCACAATGGAGGTGTGTGAAATCACAGATTGGAGGTGTGTGAAGTCACAGAATTTAAGTGTGTGAACTCACAATGGAGGTGTGTGAAGTCACAGAATGGAGGTGTGTGAAGTCATAGAATGGAGGTGTGTGAAGTTCTAGAATGGAGGTGTCTGAAGTCATAGAATGGATGTGTCTGAAGTAACAATGAAGGTGTATGAAGTCATAGAATTGAGGTGTGTGAAGTCAAAATGGAGGTGTGTGAGCTCATAGAATGGAGGTGTGTGAAGTCACATAATGGAGGTGTGTGAAGACAGAATGGAGGTGTGAAGTCATAGAAGGGGGTGGGTGAAGTCAAAAAAAGGGGGTGTGGGAAGTCCTAGAATGGAGGAGTGTGAAGTCATAGAGTGGAGGTGAGTGAAGTCACAGATTCGAGGTCTGTGAAGTCATAGAATGGAGGTTTGTGAAGTCAGAATGGAGGTGTGTGAACTCATAGTATGGAGGTGTGTGAAGTCACAATGGAGGTGTGTGAAGTCATAGAATGGAGGTGTTTGAAGTCACAGAATGGAGGTGGGTGAAGTCATACAATGGAGGTGTGTGAAGACAGAATGGAGGTGTGTGAAGTCACAGAATGGAGGTGTGTGAAGTCATAGAATGGAGGTGTGTGAAGTCACAGAATGGAGTTGTGTGAAGTCATAGAATGGAGGTGTGTGAAGTCATAGAATGGAGGTGTGTGAAGTCACAGAATGGAGGTGTGTGAAGTCACGGAAAGGAGGTGTGTGAAGTTACAGAAAGGAGGTGTGTGAACTGAGAATGGAGGTGTGTGAAGTCACAGAATTGAGGTGTGTGAAGTCATAGAATGGAGGTGTGTGAAGTCACAGAATGGAGGTGTGTGATCTCAGAATGGAGGTGTGTCAAGTCACAGAATGGAGTTGTGTGAGGTCATAGAATGGAGATATGTGAAATCATAGAATGGAGGTGTGTGAAGTCATAGAATGTAGCTGTGTGAAGTCACAGAATGGAGCTGTGTGAAGTCACAGAATGGAGGTGTCTGAAGTCACAGAATGGAAGTTTGTGAACTCAAGATGGAGCTGTGTGAAGTCACAGAATGGAGGTGTGTGAAGTCATAGAATGGAGGTGTGTGAAGTCACAGAATGGAGGTGTGTGAAGTCACAGAATGGAGGTGTGTAGAGTCACAGAATGGAAGTGTGTGAACTCACAATGGAGGTGTGTGTAGTCGCAGAATGGAGGTGTTTGAAGTCATAGAATGGAAGTGTGTAAAGTCATAGAATGGAGGTGTGTGAAGTCACAGAATGGAGGTGTGTGAAGTCACAGAATGTAAGTGTGTGAACTCACAATGGAGGTCTGTGAAGTCACAGAATGGAGGTGTGTGAAATCATAGAATGGAAGTGTGTAAAGTCATAGAATGGAGGTGTGTGAATTCACAGAATGGAAGTTTGTGAACTCAAGATGGAGCTGTGTGAAGTCAGAGAAAGGAGGTGTGTGAAGTCACAGAATGGAGTTGTGTGAAGTCACAGAATGGAAGTGTGTGAACTCACAATGGAGGTGTGTGAAGTCACAGAATGGAGGTGTGTGAAGTCACAGAATGGAACTGTGTGAACTCACAATGGAGGTGTGTGAAGTCACAGAATGGAGGTGTGTGAAGTCACAGAATGGAAGTGTGTGAACTCACAATGGAGGTGTGTGAAATCGCGGAATGGAGGTGTGTGAAGTCAAAGAATGGAAGTGTGTAAAGTCATAGAATGGAGGTGTGTGAAGTCACAGAATGGAGGTGTGTGAAGTCACAGAAAGGAGGTGTGTGAAGTCACAGAATGGAAGTGTGTGAACTCACAATGGAGGTGTGTGAAATCACAGATTGGAGGTGTGTGAAGTCACAGAATTGAAGTGTGTGAACTCACAATGGAGGTGTGTGAAGTCACAGAATGGAGGTGTGTGAAGTCATAGAATGGAGGTGTGTGAAGTTCTAGAATGGAGGTGTCTGAAGTCATAGAATGGATGTGTCTGAAGTAACAATGAAGGTGTATGAAGTCATAGAATTGAGGTGTGTGAAGTCAAAATGGAAGTGTGTGAACTCATAGAATGGAGGTGTGTGAAGTCACATAATGGAGGTGTGTGAAGTCAGAATGGAGATGTGAAGTCATAGAATGGGGTGGGTGAAGTCATAGAAAGGAGGTGTGGGAAGTCATTGAATGGAGGAGTGTGAAGTCATAGAGTGGAGGTGAGTGAAGTCACAGATTCGAGGTCTGTGAAGTCATAGAATGGAGGTTTGTGAAGTCAGAATGGAGGTGTGTGAACTCATAGAATGGAGGTGTGTGAAGTCACAATGGAGGTGTGTGAAGTCATAGAATGGAGGTGTTTGAAGTCACAGAATGGAGGTGGGTGAAGTCATAGAATGGAGGTGTGTGAAGACAGAATGGAGGTGTGTGAAGGCACAGAATGGAGGTGTGTGAAGTCATAGAATGGAGGTGTGTGAAGTCACAGAATGGAGGTGTGTGAAGTCACAGAATGGAGGTGTGTGAAGTCACAGAAAGGAGGTGTGTGAACTCAGAATGGAGGTGTGTGAAGTCACAGAATTGAGGTGTGTGAAGTCATAGAATGGAAGTGTGTGAAGTCACATAATGGAGGTGTGTAATCTCAGAATGGAGGTGTGTCAAGTCGGAGAATGGAGGTGTGTGAAGTCATAGCATGGAGATATGTGAAATCATAGAATGGAGGTGTGTGAAGTCATAGAATGGAGGTGTGTGAAGTCACAGAATGGAGGTGTGTGAAGTCACAGAATGGAGGTGTGTGAAGTCACAGAATGGAAGTTTGTGAACTCACGATGTAGCTGTGTTAAGTCACAGAATGGAGTTGTGTGAAGTCATAGAATGGAGGTGTGTGAAGTCACAGAATGGAGGTGTGTGAAGTCACAGAATGGAGGTGTGTGAAGTCACAGAATAGAGGTGTGTGAAGTCACAGAATGGAAGTGTGTGAACTCCCAACGGTTGTGTGTGAAGTCGCAGAATGGAGGTGTGTGAAGTCATAGAATGGAAGTGTGTAAAGTCATAGAATGGAGGTGTGTGAAGTCACAGAATGGAGGTGTGTGAAGTCACAGAATGTAAGTGTGTGAACTCACAATGGAAGTGTGAGAAGTCACAGAATTGACGTGTGTGAAGTCTCAGAATGGAAGTGTGTTAACTCACACTGGAGGTGTGTGAAGTCACAGAATGGAAGTGTGGGTACTCACAATGGAGGTGTGTGAAGTCACAGAATGGAGGTGTGTGAAGTCATAGAATGGAGGATTGTGAAGTCAAAATGGAGGTGTGTGAACTCATAGAATGGAAGTGTGTGAAGTCACAGAATGGAGGTGTGTGAAGTCACAGAATGTAATTGTGTGAACTAACAATGGAGGTGTGTTAAGTCACAGAATGGAGGTGTGTGAAATCATAGAATGGAAGTGTGTAAAGTCATAGAATGGAGGTGTGTGAATTCACAGAATGGAAGTTTGTGAACTCAAGATGGAGCTGTGTGAAGTCACAGAATTGAGGTGTGTGAAGTCATAGAATGGAAGTGTGTGAAGTCACAGAATGGAGGTGTGTGATCTCAGAATGGAGGTGTGTCAAGTCAGAGAATGGAGGTGTATGAAGTCATAGCATGAAGATATGTGAAATCATAGAATGGAGGTGTGTGAAGTCATAGAATGGAGGTGTGTGAAGTCACAGAATGGAGGTGTGTGAAGTCACAGAATGGAGGTGTGTGAAGTCACAGAATGGAAGTTTGTAAACTCACGATGTATCTGTGTGAAATCACAGAATGGAGTTGTGTGAAGTCATAGAATGGAGGTGTGTGAAGTCACAGAATGGAGGTGTGTGAAGTCAAAGAATGGAGGTGTGTGAAGTCACAGAATGGAAGTGTGTGAACTCACAATGGAGGTGTGTGAAGTCACAGAATGGAGGTGTGTGAAGTCACAGAATGGAAGTGTGTGAACTCACAATGGAGGTGTGTGAAATCGCGGAATGGAGGTGTGTGAAGTCAAAGAATGGAAGTGTGTAAAGTCATAGAATGGAGGTGTGTGAAGTCACAGAATGGAGGTGTGTGAAGTCACAGAATGGAGGTGTGTGAAGTCACAGAATGGAAGTGTGTGAACTCACAATGGAGGTGTGTGAAATCACAGATTGGAGGTGTGTGAAGTCACAGAATTGAAGTGTGTGAACTCACAATGGAGGTGTGTGAAGTCACAGAATGGAGGTGTGTGAAGTCATAGAATGGAGGTGTGTGAAGTTCTAGAATGGAGGTGTCTGAAGTCATAGAATGGATGTGTCTGAAGTAACAATGAAGGTGTATGAAGTCATAGAATTGAGGTGTGTGAAGTCAAAATGGAAGTGTGTGAACTCATAGAATGGAGGTGTGTGAAGTCACATAATGGAGGTGTGTGAAGTCAGAATGGAGATGTGAAGTCATAGAATGGGGTGGGTGAAGTCATAGAAAGGAGGTGTGGGAAGTCATGGAATGGAGGAGTGTGAAGTCATAGAGTGGAGGTGAGTGAAGTCACAGATTCGAGGTCTGTGAAGTCATAGAATGGAGGTTTGTGAAGTCAGAATGGAGGTGTGTGAACTCATAGAATGGAGGTGTGTGAAGTCACAATGGAGGTGTGTGAAGTCATAGAATGGAGGTGTTTGAAGTCACAGAATGGAGGTGGGTGAAGTCATAGAATGGAGGTGTGTGAAGACAGAATGGTGGTGTGTGAAGGCACAGAATGGAGGTGTGTGAAGTCATAGAATGGAGGTGTGTGAAGTCACAGAATGGAGGTGTGTGAAGTCACAGAATGGAGGTGTGTGAAGTCACAGAAAGGAGGTGTGTGAACTCAGAATGGAGGTGTGTGAAGTCACAGAATTGAGGTGTGTGAAGTCATAGAATGGAAGTGTGTGAAGTCACATAATGGAGGTGTGTAATCTCAGAATGGAGGTGTGTCAAGTCGGAGAATGGAGGTGTGTGAAGTCATAGCATGGAGATATGTGAAATCATAGAATGGAGGTGTGTGAAGTCATAGAATGGAGGTGTGTGAAGTCACAGAATGGAGGTGTGTGAAGTCACAGAATGGAGGTGTGTGAAGTCACAGAATGGAAGTTTGTGAACTCACGATGTAGCTGTGTTAAGTCACAGAATGGAGTTGTGTGTAGTCATAGAATGGAGGTGTGTGAAGTCACAGAATGGAGGTGTGTGAAGTCACAGAATGGAGGTGTGTGAAGTCACAGAATAGAGGTGTGTGAAGTCACAGAATGGAAGTGTGTGAACTCCCAACGGTTGTGTGTGAAGTCGCAGAATGGAGGTGTGTGAAGTCATAGAATGGAAGTGTGTAAAGTCATAGAATGGAGGTGTGTGAAGTCACAGAATGGAGGTGTGTGAAGTCACAGAATGTAAGTGTGTGAACTCACAATGGAGGTGTGAGAAGTCACAGAATTGACGTGTGTGAAGTCTCAGAATGGAAGTGTGTTAACTCACACTGGAGGTGTGTGAAGTCACAGAATGGAAGTGTGGGTACTCACAATGGAGGTGTGTGAAGTCACAGAATGGAGGTGTGTGAAGTCATAGAATGGAGGATTGTGAAGTCAAAATGGAGGTGTGTGAACTCATAGAATGGAGGTGTGTGAAGTCACAGAATGGAGGTGTGTGAAGTCACAGAATGTAATTGTGTGAACTAACAATGGAGGTGTGTTAAGTCACAGAATGGAGGTGTGTGAAATCATAGAATGGAAGTGTGTAAAGTCATAGAATGGAGGTGTGTGAATTCACAGAATGGAAGTTTGTGAACTCAAGATGGAGCTGTGTGAAGTCACAGAATTGAGGTGTGTGAAGTCATAGAATGGAAGTGTGTGAAGTCACAGAATGGAGGTGTGTGATCTCAGAATGGAGGTGTGTCAAGTCAGAGAATGGAGGTGTATGAAGTCATAGCATGAAGATATGTGAAATCATAGAATGGAGGTGTGTGAAGTCATAGAATGGAGGTGTGTGAAGTCACAGAATGGAGGTGTGTGAAGTCACAGAATGGAGGTGTGTGAAGTCACATAATGAAAGTTTGTAAACTCACGATGTATCTGTGTGAAATCACAGAATGGAGTTGTGTGAAGTCATAGAATGGAGGTGTGTGAAGTCACAGAATGGAGGTGTGTGAAGTCACAGAATGGAGGTGTGTGAATTCAGAGAATGGAGGTGTGTGAAGTCACAGAATGGAAGAGTGTGAACTCACAATGGAGGTGTGTGAAGTCGCAGAATGGAGGTGTGTGAAGTCATAGAATGTAGGTGTGTTAAGTCACAATGCAGGTGTGTGAACACATAGAATGGAGGTGTGTGAAGTCACAATGCAGGTGTGTGAAGTCATAGAATGGAGGTGTGTGAAGTCATAGAATGGAGGTTTGTGAACTCATAGATTGGAGTTGCGTGAAGTCATAGAATGGAGTTGTGAAGTCACAGAATGGTGGTGTGTGAAGTCATAAAATGGAGGTGCATGAAATCATACAATGGAGGTGTGTGAAGTCACAGAATGGAGGTGTGTGAAGTCACAGAATGGAAGTGTGTGAACTCACAATGGAGTTGTGGGAAGTCACAGAATGGATGTGTGTGAAATCATAGAATGGAAGTGTGTGAAGCCATAGAATGGCGTTGTGTGAAGTCAGAATGGAGGTGTATGAAGTCACAGAATGGAGGTTTATGAAGTTATAGAATGGATGTGTGTGAGGTCATAGATGGATGTTTCTGAAGTAAGAATGAAGGTGTGTGAAGTCATAGAATGGGGGTGTTTGAAGTCATAGAATGGAGGTGTGTGAAGTCACAGAATGGAGGTGTGTGAAGTCAGAATGGAGGTGTGAAGTCATAGAATAGAGGTGGGTGAAGTCATAGAAAGGAGGTGTGGGAAGTCATAGAATGGAGGAGTGTGAAGTCATAGAGTGGAGGTGAGTGAAGTCACAGATTCGAGGTATGTGAAGTCATAGAATGGAGGTGTGTGATGTCAGAATGGAGGTTTGTGAAGTCCTAGAATGGAGGTGTGTGAACTCATAGAATGGAAGTGTGTGACGTCACAATGGAAGTGTGTGAAGTCACAGAATGGAGGTGTGTGAAGTCATACATTGGAGGTGTGTGAAGTCAGAATGGAGGTGTGTGAATCACAGAATGGAGGTGTGTGAACGCAGAATGGAGGTGTGGGAAGTCATAGATGGAGGTGTGTGAAGGCATATTATGGAGCTATGTGAAGTCAAAATGGAGGTGTGTGAACTCATAGAATGGAGGTGTGTGAAGTCACAAAGGAGGTGTGTGAAGACATAGAATGGAGGTGTGTGAAGTCACAGAATGGAGGTGTGTGAAGTCATAGAATGGAGGTGTGTGAAGTCATAGAATGGATGTTTCTGAAGTAAGAATGAAGGTGTGTGAAGTCATAGAATGGAGGTGTGTGAAGTCAAAATGGAGGTGTGTGAACTCATAGAATGGAGGTGTGTGAATTCACAGAATGGAGGTGTGTGAAGTAAGAATGGATGTGTGAAGTCATAGAATGGAGGTGGGTGAAGTCATAGAAAGGAGGTATGGGAAGTCATAGAATGGAAGAGTGTGAAGTCATAGAGTGGAGGTGAGTGAAGTTACAGATTCGAGGTCTGTGAAGTCATAGAATGGAGGTGCGTGAAGTCAGAATGGAGGTGTGTGAAGTCATAGAATGGAGGTGTGTGAAGTCATAGAATGGAGGAGTATGACGTCACAATGGAAGTGTGTGAAGTCATAGAATGGAGGTGTGTAGTCACAGAATGGAGGTGTGTGAAGTCATATAATGGAGATGTGTGAAGTCAGAATGGAGGTGTGTGAAGTCACAGAATGGAAGTGTGTGAACTCAGAATGGAGGTATGTAAAGTCATAATGGAGGTGTGTGAAGTCATAATATGGAGATATGTGAAATCACAGAATGGAGTTTTCTGAAGTCACAGAATGGAGCTGTGTGAAGCCAGAATGGAGGTGTGTGAAGTCATAGAATGGAGGTGTGTGAAGTCAGAATGGAGGTGTGTGAACTCATGGAATGGAGGTGTGTGAAGTCACAGAATGGAGGTGTGTGAAGTCATAGAATGGAGGTGTGTGAAGTCACAGAATGGAGGTGTGTGATCTCAGAATGGAGGAGTGTCAAGTCAGAGAATGGAGTTGTGTGAGGTCATAGAATGGAGATATGTGAAATCATAGAATGGAGGTGTGTGAAGTCATAGAATGTAGGTGTGTGAAGTCACAGAATGGAGGTGTGTGAAGTCACAGAATGGAGGTGTGTGAAGTCACAGAATGGAAGTTTGTGAACTCAAGATGGAGCTGTGTGAAGTCACAGAATGGAGGTGTGTGAAGTCATAGAATGGAGGTGTGTGAAGTCACAGAATCGAAGTGTGTGAAGTTACAGAATGGAAGTGTGTGAACTCACAATGGAGGTGTGTAAAGTAACAGAATGGAGGTGTGTGAAGTCATAGAATGGAGGAGTGTGAAGTCACAGAATGGAGGTGTGTGAAGTCACAGAATGGAGGTGTGTGAAATCACAGAATGGAAGTTTGTAAACTCACAATGGAGGTGTGTGAAGTCGCAGAATGGAGGTGTGTGAAGTTACAGAATGGAAGTGTGCGAACTCACAATGGAGGTGTGTGAAGTCGCAGAATGGAGGTGTGTGAAGTCGTAGAATGGAAGTGTGTAAAGTCATAGAATGGAGGTGTGTGAAGTCACAGAATGTAGGTGTGTGAAGTCACAGAATCTAAGCGTGTGAACTCAAAATGGAGGTGTGTGAAGTCACAGAATGGAGGTGTGTGAAATCATAGAATGGAAGTGTGTAAAGTCATAGAATGGAGGTGTGTGAATTCACAGAATTTAAGTTTGTGAACTCAAGATGGAGCTGTGTGAAGTCACAGAATGGAGGTGTGTGACGTCATACATTGAAGGTGTGTGAAGTCAGAATGGAGGTGTGTGAATCACAGAATGGAGGTGTGTGAACGCAGAATGGAGGTGTGGGAAGTCATGGATGGAGGTGTGTGAAGGCATATTATGGAGCTATGTGAAGTCAAAATGGAGGTGTGTGAACTCATAGAATGGAGGTGTGTGAAGTCACAAAGGAGGTGTGTGAAGACATAGAATGGAGGTGTGTGAAGTCACAGAATGGAGGTGTGTGAAGTCATAGAATGGAGGTGTGTGAAGTCATAGAATGGATGTTTCTGAAGTAAGAATGAAGGTGTGTGAAGTCATAGAATGGAGGTGTGTGAAGTCAAAATGGAGGTGTGTGAACTCATAGAATGGAGGTGTGTGAATTCACAGAATGGAGGTGTGTGAAGTAAGAATGGAGGTGTGAAGTCATAGAATGGAGGTGGGTGAAGTCCTAGAAAGGAGGTATGGGAAGTCATAGAATGGAAGAGTGTGAAGTCATAGAGTGGAGGTGAGTGAAGTTACAGATTCGAGGTCTGTGAAGTCATAGAATGGAGGTGCGTGAAGTCAGAATGGAGGTGTGTGAAGTCATAGAATGGAGGTGTGTGAAGTCATAGAATGGAGGAGTATGACGTCACAATGGAAGTGTGTGAAGTCATAGAATGGAGGTGTGTAGTCACAGAATGGAGGTGTGTGAAGTCATATAATGGAGATGTGTGAAGTCAGAATGGAGGTGTGTGAAGTCACAGAATGGAAGTGTGAGAACTCAGAATGGAGGTATGTAAAGTCATAATGGAGGTGTGTGAAGTCATAATATGGAGATATGTGAAATCACAGAATGTAGTTTTGTGAAGTCACAGAATGGAGCTGTGTGAAGCCAGAATGGAGGTGTGTGAAGTCATAGAATGGAGGTGTGTGAAGTCAGAATGGAGGTGTGTGAACTCATGGAATGGAGGTGTGTGAAGTCACAGAATGGAGGTGTGTGAAGTCATAGAATGGAGGTGTGTGTAGTCACAGAATGGAGGTGTGTGATCTCAGAATGGAGGTGTGTCAAGTCAGAGAATGGAGTTGTGTGAGGTCATAGAATGGAGATATATGAAATCATAGAATGGAGGTGTGTGAAGTCACAGAATGTAGGTGTGTGAAGTCACAGAATGGAGGTGTGTGAAGTCACAGAATGGAGGTGTGTGAAGTCACAGAATGGAAGTTTGTGAACTCAAGATGGAGCTGTGTGAAGTCACAGAATGTAGGTGTGTGAAGTCATAGAATGGAGGTGTGTGAAGTCACAGAATCGAAGTGTGTGAAGTTACAGAATGGAAGTGTGTGAACTCACAATGGAGGTGTGTAAAGTAACAGAATGGAGGTGTGTGAAGTCATAGAATGGAGGAGTGTGAAGTCACAGAATGGAGGTGTGTGAAGTCACAGAATGGAGGTGTGTGAAGTCACAGAATGGAAGTTTGTAAACTCACAATGGAGGTGTGTGAAGTCGCAGAATGGAGGTGTGTGAAGTTACAGAATGGAAGTGTGCGAACTCACAATGGAGGTGTGTGAAGTCGCAGAATGGAGGTGTGTGAAGTCATAGAATGGAAGTGTGTAAAGTCATAGAATGGAGGTGTGTGAAGTCACAGAATGTAGGTGTGTGAAGTCACAGAATCTAAGCGTGTGAACTCAAAATGGAGGTGTGTGAAGTCACAGAATGGAGGTGTGTGAAATCATAGAATGGAAGTGTGTAAAGTCATAGAATGGAGGTGTGTGAATTCACAGAATTTAAGTTTGTGAACTCAAGATGGAGCTGTGTGAAGTCACAGAATGGAGGTGTGTGAAGTCACAGAATGGAGGTGTGTGAAGTCAGAGAATGGAAGTGTGTGAACTCACAATGGAGGTGTGTGAAGTCACAGATTGGAGGTGTGTGAAGTCACAGAATGGAAGTGTGTGAACTCATAATGGAGGTGTGTGAAGTCACAGAATGGAGGTTTGTGAAGTCATAGAATGGAGGTGTGTGAAGTCATAGAATGGGGGTGTGTGAAGTTATAGAATGGATGTGTCTGAAGTAAGAATGAAGGTGTGTTAAGTCATAGAATGGATGTGTGTGAAGTCAAAATGGAGGTGTGTGAGCTCATAGAATGGAGGTGTGTGAAGTCACATAATGGAGGTGTGTGAAGTCAGAATGGAGGTGTGAAGTCATAGAAGGGGGTGGGTGAAGTCATAGAAAGGAGGTGTGGGAAGCCCTAGAATGGAGGAGTGTGAAGTCATAGAGTGGAGGTGAGTGAAGTCACAGATTCGAGGTCTGTGAAGTCATAGAATGGAGGTTTGTGAAGTCAGAATGGAGGTGTGTGAACTCATAGTATGGAGGTGTGTGAAGTCACAATGGAGGTGTGTGATGTCATAGAATGGAGGTGTTTGAAGTCACAGAATGGAGGTGGGTGAAGTCACACAATGGAGGTGTGTGAAGACAGAATGGAGGTGTGTGAAGTCACAGAATGGAGGTGTGTTAAGTCATAGAATGGAGGTGTGTGAAGTCACAGAATGGAGTTGTGTGAAGTCATAGAATGGAGGTGTGTGAAGTCATAGAATGGAGGTGTGTGAAGTCACAGAATGGAGGTGTGTGAAGTCACGGAAAGGAGGTGTGTGAAGTTACAGAAAGGAGGTGTGTGAACTCAGAATGGAGGTGTGTGAAGTCACAGAATTAAGGTG
This sequence comes from Megascapheus bottae, assembly GCF_031878675.1. Taxonomy (NCBI): domain Eukaryota; kingdom Metazoa; phylum Chordata; class Mammalia; order Rodentia; family Geomyidae; genus Megascapheus; species Megascapheus bottae. The sequence goes on from NW_028327283.1 coordinate 11,614, forward strand.
TGTGAAGTCATAGAATGGAAGTGTGTGAAGTCACAGAATGGAAGTGTGTGATCTCAGAATGGAAGTTTTTCAAGTCAGAGAATGGAGGTGTGTGAAGTCATTGCATGGAGATATGTGAAATCATAGAATGGAGGTGTGTGAAGTCATAGAATGGAGGTGTGTGAAGTCACAGAATGGAGGTGTGTGAAGTCACAGAATGTAAGTGTGTGAACTCACAGAATGGAGGTGTGTGAAGTCACAGAATGGAGGTGTGTGAAGTCACAGAATGGAGGTGTGTGAAGTCACAGAATGGAAGTGTGTGAACTCACAATGGAGGTGTGTGAAGTCGCAGAATGGAGGTGTGTGAAGTCATAGAATGGAAGTGTGTAAAGTCATAGAAAGGAGGTGTGTGAAGTCACAGAATGGAGGTGTGTGAAGTCACAGAATGGAGCTGTGTGAAGTCACAGAATGGAAGTGTGTGAACTCACAATGGAGGTGTGTGAAGTCACAGAATGGAGGTGTGTGAAGTCACAGATGGAAGTGTGTGAACTCACAATGGAGGTGTGTGAAGTCACAGAATGGAGGTGTGTGAAGTTCTAGAATGGAGGTGTCTGAAGTCATAGAATGGATGTGTCTGAAGTAAGAATGAAGGTGTATGAAGTCATAGAATGGAGGTGTGTAAAGTCAAAATGGAGGTGTGTGAACTCATAGAATGGAGGTGTGTGAAGTCACATAATGGAAGTGTGTGAAGTCAGAATGGAATTGTGAAGTCATAGAATGGGGTGGGTGAAGTCATAGAAAGGAGATGTGGGAAGTCGTAGAATGGAGGAGTGTGAAATCATAGAGTGGAGGTGAGTGAAGTCACAGATTTGAGGTCTGTGAAGTCATAGAATGGAGGTTTGTGAAGTCAGAATGGAGGTGTGTGAACTCATAGAATGGAGGTGTGTGAAGTCACAATGGAGGTGTGTGAAGTCATAGAATGGAGGTGTTTGAAGTCACAGAATGGAGGTGGGTGAAGTCATAGAATGGAGGTGTGTGAAGACAGAATGGAGGTGTGTGAAGTCACAGAATGGAGGTGTGTGAAGTGATAGAATGGATGTGTGTGAAGTCACAGAATGGAGGTGTGTGAAGTCATAGAATGGAGGTGTGTGAATTCATAGAATGGAGGTGTGTGAAGTCATAGAATGGAGGTGTGTGAAGTCACGGAATGGAGGTGTGTGAAGTCACAGAAAGGAGGTGTGTGAACTCAGAATGGAGGTGTGTGAAGTCACAGAATTGAGGTGTGTGAAGTCATAGAATGGAAGTGTGTGAAATCACAGAATGGAGGTGTGTGATTTCAGAATGGAGGTGTGTCAAGTCAGAGAATGGAGGTGTGTGGAGTCATAGCATGGAGATATGTGAAATCATAGAATGGAGGTGTGTGAAGTCATAGAATGGAGGTGTGTGAAGTCACAGAATGGAGGTGTGTGAAGTCACAGAATGGAGGTGTGTGAAGTCAAAGAATGGAAGTGTGTGAAGTCAAAATGGAGGTTTGTGAAGTCACAGAATGGAGGTGTGTGAAGTCACATAATGGAGGTGTGTGAAGTCATAGAATGGAGGTGTGTGAAGTCACAGAATGGAGGTGTGTGAAGTCAAAGAATGGAGGTGTGTGAAGTCACAGAACTGAGATTTGTGAAGTCATAGAATGGAGGTGTGTGAAGTCATAGAATGGATGTTTCTGAAGTAAGAATGAAGGTGTGTGAAGTCATAGAATGGAGGTGTGTGAAGTCAAAATGGATGTGTGTGAACTCATAGAATGGAGGTGTGTGAAGTCAGAATGTAGTTGTGTGAAGTCATAGAATGGAGGTGTGTGAAGTCAGAATGGAGGTGTGTGAACTCGTAGAATGTAGGTGTGTGAAGTCAGAATGGAGGGGTGTGAACTCATAGAATGGAGGTGTGTGAAGTCATAGAATGGAAGTGTGTGAAGTCACAGAATGGAGGTGTGTGAAGTCACAGAATGGAGGTGTGTGAATTCATAGAATGGAGCTGTGTGAAGTTAGATTGGAGGTGTGTGAAGTCACAGAATGGAGGTGTGTGAAGTCACATAATGGAGGTGTGTGAAGTCATAGAATGGAGGTGTGTGAACTCACAATGGAGGTGTGTGAAGTCAAAGAATGGAGGTGTGTGAAGTCACAGAACTGATGTTTGTGAAGCCAGAATGGAGGTGTGTGAACTCACAATGGAGGTGTGTGAAGTCATAGAATGGAGATGTATGAAGTCATAGAATGGAGGTGTGTGAAGTCACAGAAAGGAGTTGTGTGAAGTCACAGTATGGAGTTGTGTGAAGTCACAATGGAGGTGTGTGACGTCATAGCATAGAGGTGTGTGAAGTCAGAATGGAGATGTGTGAAGTCACAGAATGGAGGTGTGTGAATTGATAGAATGTTGGTGTGTGAATTCATAGAATGGAGGTGTATGAAGGCATAGAATGGAGGTGTGTGAAGTCAGAATGGAGATGTGTGAAGTCACAGAATGGAGGTGTGTGAAGTCATAGAATGTTGGTGTGTGAAGTCATAGAATGGAGGTGTATGAAGTCATACAATGGAGGTGTGTGAAGTCAGAATGCAGGTGTGTGAAGTCATAGAATGACGGCGTGTGAAGTCATAGAATGGTGGTTTGTGCACTCATAGAATGGAGGTGTATGAAGTCATACAATGGAGGTGTGTGAAGTCAGAATGGAGATGTGTGAAGTCATAGAATGTAGGTGGGTGAAGTCATAGAATGTTCGTGTGTGAAGTCATAGAATGGAGGTGTAAGAAGTCAAAGTATGGTGGTGTGTGAAGTCATAGAATTGAGTTGTGTGAAGTCATAGATGGAGGTGTGTGAAGTCATAGAATGTTGGTGTGTGAAGTCATAGAAAGGAGGTGTATGAAGTCAAAGAATGGAGGTCTGTGAAGTCATAAAATGGAGTTGTGTGAAGTCATATATGGAGGTGTGCGAAGACATAGAATGGAGGTGTGTGAAGTCAGAATGGAGCTGTGTGAAGTCATAGAATGGAGGTGTGTGAAGTCATAGAATGGAGGTGTGTGAAGTCAGAATGGAGGTGTGTGAACTCATAGAATGGAGGTGTGTGAAGTCACAATGGAGGTGTGTGAAGTCATAGAATGGGAGGTGTATAGTCACAGAATGGTGGTGTGTGAAGTCATAGAATGGAGCTGTGTGAAGTCAGATTGGAGGTGTGTGAAGTCACAGATGGAGGGAGGTGTGTGATCTCAGAATGGAGGTTTGTGAAGTCACAGAATGGAGGTGTGTGAAGTCATAGAATGGAGGTGTGTGAAGTCATAGAACGGAGGTTTGTGAAGTCATAATGGAGGTGTGTGAAGTCACAGAAGTGAGGTGTGTGAAGTCACAGAATGGAGGTGTTTGAAGTCATAGAATGGAGGTGTGTGAAGTCAAAATGGATGTGTGTGAACTCATAGAATGGAGGTGTGTGAAGTCAGAATGTAGTTGTGTGAAGTCATAGAATGGAGGTGTGTGAAGTCAGAATGGAGGTGTGTGAACTCGTAGAATGTAGGTGTGTGAAGTCAGAATGGAGGTGTGTGAACTCATAGAATGGAGGTGTGTGAAGTCATAGAATGGAAGTGTGTGAAGTCAAAGAATGGAGGTTTGTGAAGTCATAGAATGGAGGTGTGTGAATTCATAGAATGGAGCTGTGTGAAGTTAGATTGGAGGTGTGTGAAGTCACAGAATGGAGGTGTGTGAAGTCACATAATGGAGGTGTGTGAAGTCATAGAATGGAGTTGTGTGAAGTCACAGAATTGATGTTTGTGAAGTCAGAATGGAGGTGTGTGAACTCACAATGGAGGTGTGTGAAGTCAAAGAATGGAGGTGTGTGAAGTCACAGAATTGATGTTTGTGAAGCCAGAATGGAGGTGTGTGAACTCACAATGGAGGTGTGTGAAGTCATAGAATGGAGATGTATGAAGTCATAGAATGGAGGTGTGTGAAGTCACAGAACGGAGTTGTGTGAAGTCACAGTATGGAGTTGTGTGAAGTCACAATGGAGGTGTGTGACGTCATAGCATAGAGGTGTGTGAAGTCAGAATGGAGATGTGTGAAGTCACAGAATGGAGGTGTGTGAATTGATAGAATGTTGGTGTGTGAATTCATAGAATGGAGGTGTATGAAGGCATAGATTGGAGGTGTGTGAAGTCAGAATGGAGATGTGTGAAGTCACAGAATGGAGGTGTGTGAAGTCATAGAATGTTGGTGTGTGAAGTCATAGAATGGAGGTGTATGAAGTCATACAATGGAGGTGTGTGAAGTCAGAATGCAGGTGTGTGAAGTCATAGAATGACGGCGTGTGAAGTCATAGAATGGTGGTTTGTGCACTCATAGAATGGAGGTGTATGAAGTCATACAATGGAGGTGTGTGAAGTCAGAATGGAGATGTGTGAATTCACAGAATGGAGGTGGGTGAAGTCATAGAATATTCGTGTGTGAAGTCATAGAATGGAGGTGTAAGAAGTCAAAGTATGGTGGTGTGTGAAGTCATAGAATGGAGTTGTGTGAAGTCATAGATGGAGGTGTGTGAAGTCATAGAATGTTGGTGTGTGAAGTCATAGAAAGGAGGTGTATGAAGTCAAAGAATGGAGGTCTGTGAAGTCATAAAATGGAGTTGTGTGAAGTCATATATGGAGGTGTGCGAAGACATAGAATGGAGGTGTGTGAAGTCAGAATGGAGCTGTGTGAAGTCATAGAATGGAGGTGTGTGAAGTCATAGAATGGAGGTGTGTGAAGTCAGAATGGAGGTGTGTGAACTCATAGAATGGAGGTGTGTGAAGTCACAATGGAGGTGTGTGAAGTCATAGAATGGAGGTGTGTAGTCACAGAATGGTGGTGTGTGAAGTCATAGAATGGAGCTGTGTGAAGTCAGATTGGAGGTGTGTGAAGTCACAGATGGAGGGAGGTGTGTGATCTCAGAATGGAGGTTTGTGAAGTCACAGAATGGAGGTGTGTGAAGTCATAGAATGGAGGTGTGTGAAGTCATACAACGGAGGTTTGTGAAGTCATAATGGAGGTGTGTGAAGTCACAGAAGTGAGGTGTGTGAAGTCACAGAATGGAGGTGTTTGAAGTCATAGAATGGAGGTGTGTGAAGTCATAGAATGGAGGTGTGTGAATTCATAGAATGGATGTTTGTGAAGTAATAATGAAGGTTTGTTAAGTCATAGACTGGAGGTGTGTGAAGGCACAGAATAGAGGTGTGTAAAGTCATAGAATGGAGCTGTGTGAAGTCAGAATGGAGGTGTGTGAAGTCATAGAATGGAGGTGTGTGAACTCACAATGGAGGTATGTGAAGTCAAAGAATGGAGGTGTGTGAAGTCAAAGAATGGAGGTTTGTGAAGTCATAGAATGGAGGTGTGTGAAGTCATAGAATGGATGTTTCTGAAGTAGAATGAAGGTGTGTGAAGTCATAGAATGGAGGGGTGTGAAGTCAAAATGGAGTTGTGTGAACTCATAAAATGGAGATGTGTGAAGTCATGGAATGGAGGTGCGTGAAGTCCAAAAATGGAGGTGTGTGAAGTCAAAAAATGGTGGTGAGTGAAATCACAGAATGGAGGTGTGTGAAGTCAAAGAATGGAAGTGTGTGAAGTCAAAATGGAGGTCTGTGAAATCAAAGAATGGAGGTGTGTGAAGTCACAGAATGGAGATGTGTGAAGTCATAGAATGGAGGTGTGTGAAGTCACAGAATGGAGGTGTGTGAAGTCACAGAATGGAGGTGTGTGAAGTCACAGAATAGAGGTGTTTGAAGTCACAGAATGGATGTGTGTGAAGTCAAACAATAAAGGAGTGTGAACTCATAGAATGGAGGAGTGTTAATTCACAGAATGGAGGTGTGTGAAGTCAGAGAATGGAGGTGTGTGAATCATAGAATGGAGGTGTGTGAAGTCATGCAATGGAGGTGTGTGAAGTCAAAGAATGGAGGTGTGTGAAGTCAAACAATAAAGGTGGGCGAAGTCACAGAATGGAGGTGTGTAAAATCACAGAATGGAGGTTTGTGAAGACAAAAAGGTGGTGTGTAGAGGCATCGAATGGAGGTGTGGGAAGTGATGGAATGGACGTGTGAAGTCACAGAATGGAGGTGTGTGAAGTAAGAATGGAGATGTGTGAAGTCATAGAATGGAGGTGTGTGAAGTCAGAATGGAGGTGTGTGAAGTCATAGAATGGAGGTGTATGAAGTCAAAATGGAGGTGTGTGAACTTATAGAATGGAGGTGAGTGAAGTCATAGAATGGAGGTGTGTGAAGTCACAGAATGGAGGTGTGTGAAGTCACAGAAGGGAGGTGTGTGAATTCATAGAATGGAGCTGTGTGAAGTTAGATTGGAGGTGTGTGAAGTCACAGAATGGAGGTGTGTGGAGTCACAGAATGGAGGTGTGTGAAGTCATAGAATGGAGGTGTGTGAAGTCATAGAATGGAGGTGTGTGAAGTCACAGAATTGATGTTTGTGAAGTCAGAATGGAGGTGTGTGAACTCACAATGGAGGTGTGTGAAGTCAAAGAATGGAGGTGTGTGAAGTCACAGAATTGATGTTTGTGAAGCCAGAATGGAGGTGTGTGAACTCACAATGGAGGTGTGTGAAGTCATAGAATGGAGACATATGAAGTCACAGAATGGAGGTGTGTGAAGTCACAGAAAGGAGTTGTGTGAAGTCACAGTATGGAGTTGAGTGAAGTCACAATGTAGGTGTGTGAAGTCATAGCATAGAGGTGTGTGAAGGCAGAATGGAGATGTGTGAAGTCACAGAATGGAGGTGTGTGAAGTCATAGAATGTTGGTGTGTGAAGTCATAGAATGGAGGTGTGTGAATTCATAGAATGGAGGTGAGTGAAGTCAGAATGGAGATGTGTGAAGTCACAGAATGAAGGTGTGTGAAGTCATAGAATGTTGGTGTGTGAAGTCATAGAATGGAGGTGTATGAAGTCATAGAATGGAGGTGTGTGAAGTCAGAATGCAGGTGTGTGAAGTCATAGAATGGCGGCGTGTGAAGTCATAGAATGGAGGTTTGTGCACTCATAGAATGGAGGTGTGTGAAGTCATACAATGGAGGTGTGTGAAGTCAGAATGGAGATGTGTGAAGTCACAGAATGGAGGTGGGTGAAGTCATAGAATGTTGGTGTGTGAAGTCATAGAATGGAGGTTTGTGCACTCATAGAATGGAGGTGTGTGAAGTCATACAATGGAGGTGTGTGAAGTCAGAATGGAGATGTGTGAAGTCACAGAATGGTGGTGGGTGAAGTCATAGAATGTTCTTGTGTGAAGTCATAGAATGGAGGTGTAAGAAGTCAAAGTATGGTGGTGTGTGAAGTCATAGAATGGAGTTGTGTGAAGTCATAGATGGAGGTGTGTGAAGTCAGAGAATGTTGGTGTGTGAAGTCATAGAATGGAGGTGTATGAAGTCAAAGAATGGAGGTCTGTGAAGTCATAAAATGGAGTTGTGTGAAGTCATATATGGAGGTGTGCGAAGTCATAGAATGGAGGTGTGTGAAGTCAGAATGGAGCTGTGTGAAGTCATAGAATAGAGGTGTGTGAAATCAGAATGCAGGTGTGTGAAGTCACAAATGGAGGTGTGTGAAGTCAAAATGGAGTTGTGTGAAGTCATAGAATGGAGGTGTGTGAAGTCAGAATGGAGGTGTGTGAAGTCATAGAATGAAGGTGTGTGAAGTCATAGAATGGAGGTGTGTGAAGTCATAGAATGGAGGTGTGTGAAGTCATAGAATGTTGGTGTGTGAAGTCATAGAATGGAGGTGTGTGAATTCATAGAATGGAGGTGAGTGAAGTCAGAATGGAGATGTGTGAAGTCACAGAATGAAGGTGTGTGAAGTCATAGAATGTTGGTGTGTGAAGTCATAGAATGGAGGTGTATGAAGTCATAGAATGGAGGTGTGTGAAGTCAGAATGCAGGTGTGTGAAGTCATAGAATGGCGGCGTGTGAAGTCATAGAATGGAGGTTTGTGCACTCATAGAATGGAGGTGTGTGAAGTCATACAATGGAGGTGTGTGAAGTCAGAATGGAGATGTGTGAAGTCACAGAATGGAGGTGGGTAAAGTCATAGAATGTTGGTGTGTGAAGTCATAGAATGGAGGTTTGTGCACTCATAGAATGGAGGTGTGTGAAGTCATACAATGGAGGTGTGTGAAGTCAGAATGGAGATGTGTGAAGTCACAGAATGGTGGTGGGTGAAGTCATAGAGTGTTCTTGTGTGAAGTCATAGAATGGAGGTGTAAGAAGTCAAAGTATGGTGGTGTGTGAAGTCATAGAATGGAGTTGTGTGAAGTCATAGATGGAGGTGTGTAAAGTCAGAGAATGTTGGTGTGTGAAGTCATAGAATGGAGGTGTATGAAGTCAAAGAATGGAGGTCTGTGAAGTCATAAAATGGAGTTGTGTGAAGTCATATATGGAGGTGTGCGAAGTCATAGAATGGAGGTGTGTGAAGTCAGAATGGAGCTGTGTGAAGTCATAGAATAGAGGTGTGTGAAATCAGAATGCAGGTGTGTGAAGTCACAAATGGAGGTGTGTGAAGTCAAAATGGAGTTGTGTGAAGTCATAGAATGGAGGTGTGTGAAGTCAGAATGGAGGTGTGTGAAGTCATAGAATGAAGGTATGTGAAGTCATAGAATGGAGGTGTGTGAAGTCATAGAATGGAGGTGTGTGAAGTCAGAATGGAGGTGTGTGAACTCATAGAATGGAGGTGTGTGAAGACACAATGGAGGTGTGTGAAGTCATAGAATGGAGGTGTGTGAAGACAGATTGGAGGTGTGTGAAGTCACAGAATGGAGGGAGGTGTGTGATCTCAGAATGGAGGTGTGTGAAGTCACAGAATGGAGGTGTGTGAAGTCATAGAATGGAGGTGTGTGAAGTCATAGAATGGAGGTGTGTGAAGTCATAGAATGGAGGTGTGTGAAGTCATAGAATGGATGTTTGTGATGTACGAATGAAGGCGTGTTAAGTCATAGAATGGAGGTGTGTGAAGTCACAGAGTAGAGGTGTGTGAAGTCATAGAATGGAACTGTGTGAAGTCAGAATGGCGGTGTGTGAAGTCATAGAATGGAGGTGTGTGAACTCACAATGGTGGTATGTGAAGTCAAAGAATAGAGGTGTGTGAAGTCAAAGAATGGAAGTGTGTGAAGTCATAGAATGGAGGTGTGTGAATTCATAGAATGGAGGTGTGTGAAGTCATAGAATGGAGGTGTGTGAAGTCACAGAATTGATGTTTGTGAAGTTAGAATGGAGGTGTGTGAAGTCAGAATGCAGGTGTGTGAAGTCATAGAATGGAGGTGTGTGAAGTCATAGAATGGAGGTGTGTGAAGTCATAGAATGGAGGTGTGTGAAGTCACACAATTGATGTTTGTGAAGTCAGAATGGAGGTGTGTGAACTCACAATGGAGGTGTGTGAAGTCAGAGAATGGAGGTGTGTGAAGTCACAGAATTGACGTTTGTGAAGTCAGAATGGAGCTGTGTGAAGTCAGAATGGAGGTGTGTGAAGTCATAGAATGGAGGTTTGTGCACTCATAGAATGGAGGTGTGTGAAGTCATACAATGGAGGTGTGTGAAGTCAGAATGGAGATGTGTGAAGTCACAGAATGGTGGTGGGTGAAGTCATAGAATGTTCTTGTGTGAAGTCATAGAATGGAGGTGTAAGAAGTCAAAGTATGGTGGTGTGTGAAGTCATAGAATGGAGTTGTGTGAAGTCATAGATGGAGGTGTGTGAAGTCAGAGAATGTTGGTGTGTGAAGTCATAGAATGGAGGTGTATGAAGTCAAAGAATGGAGGTCTGTGAAGTCATAAAATGGAGTTGTGTGAAGTCATATATGGAGGTGTGCGAAGTCATAGAATGGAGGTGTGTGAAGTCAGAATGGAGCTGTGTGAAGTCATAGAATAGAGGTGTGTGAAATCAGAATGCAGGTGTGTGAAGTCACAAATGGAGGTGTGTGAAGTCAAAATGGAGTTGTGTGAAGTCATAGAATGGAGGTGTGTGAAGTCAGAATGGAGGTGTGTGAAGTCATAGAAGGAAGGTGTGTGAAGTCATAGAATGGAGGTGTGTGAAGTCAGAATGGAGGTGTGTGAAGTCATAGAATGGAGGTGTGTGAAGTCAGAATGGAGGTGTGTGAACTCATAGAATGGAGGTGTGTGAAGACACAATGGAGGTGTGTGAAGTCATAGAATGGAGGTGTGTGAAGAAAGATTGGAGGTGTGTGAAGTCACAGAATGGAGGGAGGTGTGTGATCTCAGAATGGAGGTGTGTGAAGTCACAGAATGGAGGTGTGTGAAGTCATAGAATGGAGGTGTGTGAAGTCATAGAATGGAGGTGTGTGAAGTCATAGAATGGAGGTGTGTGAAGTCATAGAATGGATGTTTGTGATGTAAGAATGAAGGCGTGTTAAGTCATAGAATGGAGGTGTGTGAAGTCACAGAGTAGAGGTGTGTGAAGTCATAGAATGGAACTGTGTGAAGTCAGAATGGCGGTGTGTGAAGTCATAGAATGGAGGTGTGTGAACTCACAATGGTGGTATGTGAAGTCAAAGAATAGAGGTGTGTGAAGTCAAAGAATGGAAGTGTGTGAAGTCATAGAATGGAGGTGTGTGAATTCATAGAATGGAGGTGTGTGAAGTCATAGAATGGAGGTGTGTGAAGTCACAGAATTGATGTTTGTGAAGTTAGAATGGAGGTGTGTGAAGTCAGAATGCAGCTGTGTGAAGTCATAGAATGGAGGTGTGTGAAGTCATAGAATGGAGGTGTGTGAAGTCATAGAATGGAGGTGTGTGAAGTCACAGAATTGATGTTTGTGAAGTCAGAATGGAGGTGTGTGAACTCACAATGGAGGTGTGTGAAGTCAGAGAATGGAGGTGTATGAAGTCCCAGAATTGATGTTTGTGAAGTCAGAATGGAGGTTTGTGAAGTCAGAATGGAGGTGTGTGAAGTCACAGAATGGAGGTGTGTGAAGTCGTAGAATGGAGGTGTGTGAAGTCATAGAATGGAGGTGTGTGAAATCATAGAATGGAGGTGTGTGAAGTCATAGACTGGAGGTTTGTGAAGTCATAGAATGGAGGTGTGTGAAGTCATAGAATGGATGTTTCTAAAGTAAGAATATAGGTGTGTGAAGTCATAGAATGGAGGTGTGTGAAGTCAAAATGGTGGTGTTTGTACTCATAGAATGGATGTTTGTTAACTGATAGAATGGAGGTGTGTGAAGTCATGGAATGGAGGTGTGTGAAGTCAAAGAATGGAGGTGTGTGAAGTCAAACAATGTAGGTGTTTGAAGTCACATAATGGAGGTGTGTGAAGTCAAAATTGTGGAGTGTGAAGTCACAAATGGAGATGTGAAGTCAGAATTTAGCTGTGTGAAATCATAGAATGGAGGTATGTGAAGTCAAAGAATGGAGGTGTGCGAAGTCAAAGAATGGAGGTGTGTGAAGTCATAGAATGAAGGTGTGTGAAGTCACAGAATGAAGGTGTGTTAAGTCACAGAATGGAGGTGCGTGAACTCAGAATGGAGGTGTGTGAAGTCCCAGAATGGAGTTGTGGGAAGTCATAGAATGGAGGTGTGGGAAGTCACAGAATGGAGATGTGTGAATTCATAGAATGGAGGTGTGTGAAGTCATAGAATGGAGGTGTGTGAAGTCACAGAATGGAGGTGTGTGAAATCACAGAATGGAGGTGTGTGAAGTCACAGAATGGAGGTGTGTGAACTCACAATGGAGGTGTGTGAAGTCAAAGAATGGAGGTGTGTGAAGTCATAGAATGGAAGTGCGTGAAGTCATAGAATGGAGGTGTGTGAAGTCATAGAATGGATGTTTCTGAAGTAGAATGAAAGAGTGTGAAGTCATAGAATGGAGGTGTGTGAAGTCAAAATGGAGGTGTGTGAAGTCATAAAATGGAGATGTGTGAAGTCATGGAATGGAGGTGCGTGAAGTCCAAAAATGGATGTGTGTGAAGTCAAACATTGGTGGTGTGTGAAGTCACAGAATGGAGGTGTGTGAAGTCATAGAATGGAGGTGTGTGAAGTCACAGAATGGAGGTGTGTGAAGTCACAGAATGGAGGTGCGTGAAGTCACAGAATGGAGGTGTGTGAACTCACAATGGAGGTGTGTGAAGTCACAGAATGGAGGTGTGTGAAGTTAAACAATAAAGGAGTGTGAAGGCACAGAATGGAGGTCTGTGAAATCATTGAATGGAGGTGTGTTAAGTCACAGAATGGAGGTGTGTGAAGTCAGAGAATGGAGGTATGTGAACTCAGAATGGAGGTGTGTGAAGTCACAGAACTGAGATTTGTAAAGTCATAGAATGGAGGTGCGTGAAGTCATAGAATGGATGTTTCTCAAGTAAGAATGAAGGTGTGTGAAGTCAAAGAATGGAGGTGTGTGAAGTGAAAATGGAGGTGTGTGAACTCATAGAATGGAGGTGTGTGAACTCATAGAATGGAGGTGTGTGAAGTCATGCAATGGAGGTGTGTGAAGTCAAAGAATGGATGTGTGTGAAGTCAAACAATAAAGGTGTCTGAAGAAACAGAATGGAGGTGTGTGAATTCACAGAATGGAGGTTTGTGAAGTCAAAAATGTGGTGTGTAGAGTCACAAATGGAGGTGTGTGAACTCATAGAATGGAGGTGTGTGAAGTCAAGGAATGGAGGTGTGTGAAGTCATCGAATGGAGGTGTCGGAAGTCATGGAATGGAGGTGTGTGAAGTCACAGAATGGAGGTGTGTGAAGTCAGAATGGAGATGTGTGAAGTCATAGAATGAGGTGTGTGAAGTCAGAATGGAGGTGTGTGAAGTCATAGAATGGATGTGTGTGAAGTCAGAATGGAGGTGTGTGAACTCATAGAATGGAGGTGTGTGAAGTCACAATGGAGGTGTGTGAAGTCACAGAATGGAGGTGTGTGAAGTCACAGAATGGAGGTGTGTGAATCACAGAATGGAGCTGTGTGAAGTCAGATTGGAGGTGTGGGAAGTCACAGAATGGAGGTGTGTGAACTCAGAATGGAGGTGTGTGAAGTCACAGAACGCAGGTGTGTGAATTCATAGAATGGAGGTGTGTGAAGTCATAGAATGGAGGTGTGTGAAGTCATAATGTAGGTGTGTGAAGTCACAGAATTGAGGTGTGTGAAGTAACAGAATGGAGGTGTTTGAAGTCATAGAATGGAGGTGTGTGAAGTCACAGAATGGAGGTGTGTGAAGTCATAGAATGGATGTTTGTGATGTAAGAATGAAGTAGTGTTAAGTCATAGAATGGAGGTGTGTGAAGTCACAGAATGGAGGTGTGTGAAGTCATAGAATGGAACTGTGTGAAGTCAGAATGGCGGTGTGTGAAGTCATAGAATGGAGGTGTGTGAACTAACAATGGAGGTGTGTGAAGTCAAAGAATGGAGGTGTATGAAGTCAAAGAATGGAAGTGTGTGAAGTCATAGATTGGAGGTGTGTGAAGTCATAGAATGGAGTTGTGTGAAGTCACAGAATGGAGGTGTGTGAAGTCACAGAAATGATGTTTGTGAAGTCAGAAGGGAGGTGTGTGAAGTCAGAATGGAGGTGTGTGAAGTCATAGAATGGAACTGTGTGAAGACAGAATGGCGGTGTGTGAAGTCATAGAATGGAGGTGTGTGAACTAACAATGGAGGTGTGTGAAGTCAAAGAATGGAGGTGTGTGAAGTCGTAGAATGGAGGTGTGTGAAGTCATAGAATGAAGGTGTGAAGTCACAGAATGAAGGTGTGTTAAGTCACAGAATGGAGGTGTGTCAACTCAGAATGGAGGTGTGTGAAGTCCCAGAATGGAGGTGTGGGAAGTCATAGAATGGAGGTGTGTGAAGTCACAGAATGTAGATGTGTGAAGTCACAGAATGGAGGTGTGTAAAGTCACAGAATGGAGGTGTGTGAAGTCACAGAATGGAGGTGTGTGAAGTCACAGAATGGAGGTGTGTGAACTCACAATGGAGGTGTGTGAAGTCAAAGAATGGAGGTGTGTGAAGTCATAGAATGGAAGTGTGTGAAGTCATAGAATGGAGGTGTGTGAAGCCAGAATTGAGGTGTGTGAAGTCACAAAATTGAGGTGTGTGAACTCAGAATGGAGGTGTGTGAAGTCACAGAATGGAGGTTTGTGAAGTCATAGAATGGAGGTGTGTGAAGTCATAGAATGGATGTTTCTGAAGTAGAATGAAGGTGTGTGAAGTTATAGAATGGAGGTGTTTGAAGTCAAAATGGAGGTGTGTGAAGTCAAACATTGGTGGTGTGTGAAGTCACAGAATGGAGGTGTGTGAAGTCACAGAATGGAGGTGTGTGAAGTCACAGAATGGAGGTGTGTGAAGTCATAGAATGGAACTGTGTGAAGTCAGAATGGCGGTGTGTGAAGGCATAGAATGGAGGTGTGTGAACTAACAATGGAGGTGTGTGAAGTCAAAGAATGGAGGTGTGTGAAGTGAAAGAATGGAAGTGTGTGAAGTCATAGATTGGAGGTGTGTGATGTCATAGAATGGAATTGTGTGAAGTCACAGAATGGAGGTGTGTGAAGTCATAGAAATGATGTTTGTGAAGTCAGAAGGGAGGTGTGTGAAGTCAGAATGGAGGTGTGTGAAGTCATAGAATGGAACTGTGTGAAGTCAGAATGGCGGTGTGTGACGTCATAGAATGGAGGTGTGTGAACTAACAATGGAAGGTTGTGTGAAGTCAAAGAATGGAGGTGTCTGAAGTCAAAGAATGGAGGTGTGTGAAGTCATAGAATGAAGGTGTGTTAAGTCACAGAATGGAGGTGTGTAAACTCAGAATGGAGGTGTGTGAAGTCCCAGAATGGAGGTGTGGGAAGTCATAAAATGGAGGTGTGGGAAGTCACAGAATGGAGATGTGTGAAGTCACAGAATGGAGGTGTGTGAAGTCACAGAATGGAGGTGTGTGAAGTCACAGAAAGGAGGTGTGTGAAGTCACAGAATGGAGGTGTGTGAACTCACAATGGAGGTGTGTGAAGTCAAAGAATGGAAGTGTGTGAAGTCATAGAATGGAGGTGTGTGAAGCCAGAATTGAGGTGTGTGAAATCACAGAATTGAGGTGTGTGAACTCAGAATGGAGGTGTGTGAAGTCACAGAATGGAGGTTTGTGAAGTCATAGAATGGAGGTGTGTGAAGTCATAGAATGGATGTTTCTGAAGTAGAATGAAGGTGTGTGAAGTCATACAATGGAGGTGTGTGAAGTCAAAATGGAGGTGTGTGAAGTCAAACATTGGTGGTGTGTGAAGTCACAGAATAGAGGTGTGTGAAGTCAAACTTTGGTGGTGTGTGAAGTCACAGAATGGAGGTTGTGTGAAGTCACAGAATGGAGGTGTGTGAAGTCACAGAATGGAGGTGTGTGAAGTCATAGAATGGAGGTGTGTGAAGTCACAGAATGGAGTTGTGTGATGTCACAGAATGGAGGTATGTGATGTCACAGAATGGAGGTGTGTGAAGGAAGAGAATGGAGGTGTGTGAACTCACAATGGAGGTGTGTGAAGTCACAGAATGGAGGTGTGTGAAGTCAAACAATAAAGGAGTGTGAAGGCACAGATAGGAGGTCTGTGAAGTCATAGAATTGAGGTGTGTTAAGTCACAGAATGGAGGTGTGAGAAGTCAGAGAATGGAGCTGTGTGAAGTCAAAATGGAGGTGTGTGAACTCATAAAATGGAGATTTGTGAAGTCATGGAATGGAATTGCGTGAAGTCCAAAAATGGAGGTGTGTGAAGTCAAACATTGGTGGTGTGTGAAGTCACAGAATGGAGGTTTGTGAAGTCAAAGAATGGAAGTGTGTGAAGTCAAAATGGAGGTGTGTGAAGTCACAGAATAGAGGTGTGTGAAGTCACACAATGGAGGTGTGTGAAGTCATAGAATGGAGGTGTGTGAAGTCACAGAATGGAGGTGTGTGAAGTCAAACAATAAAGGAGTGTGAAGGCACAGAATGGAGGTCTGTGATGTCATAGAATGGAGGTGTGTTAAGTCACAGAATGGAGGTGTGTGAAGTCAGAGAATGGAGTATGTGAACTCAGAATGGAGGTGTGTGAAGTCACAGAATTGAGATTTGTGAAGTCATAGAATGGAGGTGCGTGAAGTCATAGAATGGATGTTTCTGAAGTAAGAATGAAGGTGTGTGAAGTCATAGAATGGAGGTGTGTGAAGTAAAAATGGAGTTGTGTGAACTCATAGAATGGAGGTGTATGAACTCATAGAATGGGAGGTGGGTGAAGTCATGCAATGCAGGTGTGTGAAGTCAAAGAATGGAGGTGTGTGAAGTCAAACAATAAAGGTGTCTGAAGTCACAGAATGGAGGTGTGTGTAATCACAGAATGGAGGTTTGTGAAGTCAAAAAGGTGGTGTGTAGAGTCACAAATGGAGGTGTGTGAACTCATAGAATGGAGGTGTGTGAAGTCAGAGAATGGAGGTGTGTGAAGTCATTGAATGGAGGTGTGGGAAGTCATGGAATGGAGGTGTGTGAAGTCACAGAATGGAGGTGTGTGAAGTCAGAATGGAGAAGTGTGAAGTCACAGAATTGATGTTTGTGAAGTCAGAATGGAGGTGTGTGTACTCACAATGGAGGTGTGTGAAGTCAGAGAATGGAGGTGTGTGAAGTCACAGAATTGATGTTTGTGAAGTCAGAATGGAGGTGGGTGAAGTCAGAATGGAGGTGTGTGAAGTCATAGAATGGAGGTTTGTGCACTCATAGAATGGAGGTGTGTGAAGTCATACAATGGAGGTGTGTGAAGTCAGAATGGAGATGTGTGAAGTCACAGAATGGTGGTGGGTGAAGTCATAGAATGTTCTTGTGTGAAGTCATAGAATGGAGGTGTAAGAAGTCAAAGTATGGTGGTGTGTGAAGTCATAGAATGGAGTTGTGTGAAGTCATAGATGGAGGTGTGTGAAGTCAGAGAATGTTGGTGTGTGAAGTCATAGAATGGAGGTGTATGAAGTCAAAGAATGGAGGTCTGTGAAGTCATAAATGGAGTTGTGTGAAGTCATATATGGAGGTGTGCGAAGTCATAGAATGGAGGTGTGTGAAGTCAGAATGGAGCTGTGTGAAGTCATAGAATAGAGGTGTGTGAAATCAGAATGCAGGTGTGTGAAGTCACAAATGGAGGTGTGTGAAGTCAAAATGGAGTTGTGTGAAGTCATAGAATGGAGGTGTGTGAAGTCAGAATGGAGGTGTGTGAAGTCATAGAGAGGAAGGTGTGTGAAGTCATAGAATGGAGGTGTGTGAAGTCAGAATGGAGGTGTGTGAAGTCATAGAATGGAGGTGTGTGAAGTCAGAATGGAGGTGTGTGAACTCATAGAATGGAGGTGTGTGAAGACACAATGGAGGTGTGTGAAGTCATAGAATGGAGGTGTGTGAAGAAAGATTGGAGGTGTGTGAAGTCACAGAATGGAGGGAGGTGTGTGATCTCAGAATGGAGGTGTGTGAAGTCACAGAATGGAGGTGTGTGAAGTCATAGAATGGAGGTGTGTGAAGTCATAGAATGGAGGTGTGTGAAGGTCATAGAATGGAGGTGTGTGAAGTCATAGAATGGATGTTTGTGATGTAAGAATGAAGGCGTGTTAAGTCATAGAATGGAGGTGTGTGAAGTCACAGAGTAGAGGTGTGTGAAGTCATAGAATGGAACTGTGTGAAGTCAGAATGGCGGTGTGTGAAGTCATAGAATGGAGGTGTGTGAACTCACAATGGTGGTATGTGAAGTCAAAGAATAGAGGTGTGTGAAGTCAAAGAATGGAAGTGTGTGAAGTCATAGAATGGAGGTGTGTGAATTCATAGAATGGAGGTGTGTGAAGTCATAGAATGGAGGTGTGTGAAGTCACAGAATTGATGTTTGTGAAGTTAGAATGGAGGTGTGTGAAGTCAGAATGCAGGTGTGTGAAGTCATAGAATGGAGGTGTGTGAAGTCATAGAATGGAGGTGTGTGAAGTCATAGAATGGAGGTGTGTGAAGTCACAGAATTGATGTTTGTGAAGTCAGAATGGAGGTGTGTGAACTCACAATGGAGGTGTGTGAAGTCAGAGAATGGAGGTGTGTGAAGTCCCAGAATTGATGTTTGTGAAGTCAGAATGGAGGTTTTGTGAAGTCAGAATGGAGGTGTGTGAAGTCACAGAATGGAGGTGTGTGAAGTCGTAGAATGGAGGTGTGTGAAGTCATAGAATGGAGGTGTGTGAAATCATAGAATGGAGGTGTGTGAAGTCATAGACTGGAGGTTTGTGAAGTCATAGAATGGAGGTGTGTGAAGTCATAGAATGGATGTTTCTAAAGTAAGAATATAGGTGTGTGAAGTCATAGAATGGAGGTGTGTGAAGTCAAAATGCTGGTGTTTGTACTCATAGAATGGATGTTTGTTAACTGATAGAATGGAGGTGTGTGAAGTCATGGAATGGAGGTGTGTGAAGTCAAAGATGGAGGTGTGTGAAGTCAAACCATGGAGGTGTTTGAAGTCACATAATGGAGGTGTGTGAAGTCAAAATTGTGGAGTGTGAAGTCACAAATGGAGATGTGAAGTCAGAATTTAGCTGTGTGAAATCATAGAATGGAGGTATGTGAAGTCAAAGAATGGAGGTGTGCGAAGTCAAAGAATGGAGGTGTGTGAAGTCATAGAATGAAGGTGTGTGAAGTCACAGAATGAAGGTGTGTTAAGTCACAGAATGGAGGTGCGTGAACTCAGAATGGAGGTGTGTGAAGTCCCAGAATGGAGTTGTGGGAAGTCATAGAATGGAGGTGTGGGAAGTCACAGAATGGAGATGTGTGAATTCATAGAATGGAGGTGTGTGAAGTCATAGAATGGAGGTGTGTGAAGTCACAGAATGGAGGTGTGTGAAATCACAGAATGGAGGTGTGTGAAGTCACAGAATGGAGGTGTGTGAACTCACAATGGAGGTGTGTGAAGTCAAAGAATGGAGGTGTGTGAAGTCATAGAATGGAAGTGCGTGAAGTCATAGAATGGAGGTGTGTGAAGCCAGAATTGAGGTGTGTGAAGTCACAGAATTGAGGTGTGTGAACTCAGAATGGAGGTTTTTGAAGTCACAGAATGGAGGTTTGTGAAGTCATAGAATGGAGGTGTGTGAAGTCATAGAATGGATGTTTCTGAAGTAGAATGAAAGAGTGTGAAGTCATAGAATGGAGGTGTGTGAAGTCAAAATGGAGGTGTGTGAACGCATAAAATGGAGTTGTGTGAAGTCATGGAATGGAGGTGCGTGAAGTCCAAAAATGGAGGTGTGTGAAGTCAAACATTGGTGGTGTGTGAAGTCACAGAATGGAGGTGTGTGAAGTCGTAGAATGGAGGTGTGTGAAGTCACAGAATGGAGGTGTGTGAAGTCACAGAATGGAGGTGCGTGAAGTCACAGAATGGAGGTGTGTGAACTCACAATGGAGGTGTGTGAAGTCACAGAATGGAGGTGTGTGAAGTTAAACAATAAAGGAGTGTGAAGGCACAGAATGGAGGTCTGTGAAATCATTGAATGGAGGTGTGTTAAGTCACAGAAGGAGGTGTGTGAAGTCAGAGAATGGAGGTATGTGAACTCAGAATGGAGGTGTGTGAAGTCACAGAACTGAGATTTGTAAAGTCATAGAATGGAGGTGCGTGAAGTCATAGAATGGATGTTTCTCAAGTAAGAATGAAGGTGTGTGAAGTCATAGAATGGAGGTGTGTGAAGTGAAAATGGAGGTGTGTGAACTCATAGAATGGAGGTGTGGTGAACTCATAGAATGGAGGTGTTGAAGTCAAGCAATGGAGGTGTGTGAAGTCAAAGAATGGATGTGTGTGAAGTCAAACAATAAAGGTGTCTGAAGAAACAGAATGGAGGTGTGTGAATTCACAGAATGGAGGTTTGTGAAGTCAAAAAGTTGGTGTATAGAGACACAAATGGAGGTGTGTGAACTCATAGAATGGAGGTGTGTGAAGTCAAGGAATGGAGGTTTGTGAAGTCATCGAATGGAGGTGTCGGAAGTCATGGAATGGAGGTGTGTGAAGTCACAGAATGGAGGTGTGTGAAGTCAGAATGGAGATGTGTGAAGTCATAGAATTGAGGTGTGTGAAGTCAGAATGGAGGTGTGTGAAGTCATAGAATGGATGTGTGTGAAGTCAGAATGGAGGTGTGTGAACTCATAGAATGGAGGTGTGTGAATTCACAATGGAGGTGTGTGAAGTCACAGAATGGAGGTGTGTGAATCACAGAATGGAGCTGTGTGAAGTCAGATTGGAGGTGTGGGAAGTCACAGAATGGAGGTGTGTGAACACAGAATGGAGGTGTGTGAAGTCACAGAATGGAGGTGTGTGAATTCATAGAATGGAGGTGTGTGAAGTCATAGAATGGAGGTGTGTGAAGTCATAATGTAGGTGTGTGAAGTCACAGAATTGAGGTGTGTGAAGTAACACAATGGAGGTGTTTGAAGTCATAGAATGGAGGTGTGTGAAGTCATAGAATGGAGGTGTGTGAAGTCATAGAATGGATGTTTGTGATGTAAGAATGAAGGAGTGTTAAGTCATAGAATGGAGGTGTGTGAAGTCACAGAATGGAGGTGTGTGAAGTCATAGAATGGAACTGTGTGAAGTCAGAATGGCGGTGTGTGAAGTCATAGAATGGAGGTGTGTGAACTAACAATGCAGGTGTGAAGTCAAAGAATGGAGGTGTGTGAAGTCAAAGAATGGAAGTGTGTGAAGTCATAGATTGGAGGTGTGTGAAGTCATAGAATGGAGTTGTGTGAAGTCACAGATGGAGGTGTGTGAAGTCACAGAAATGATGTTGTGAAGTCAGAAGGGAGGTGTGTGAAGTCAGAATGGAGGTGTGTGAAGTCATAGAATGGAACTGTGTGAAGACAGAATGGTGGTGTGTGAAGTCATAGAATGGAAGTGTGTGAACTAACAATGGAGGTGTGTGAGTCAAAGAATGGAGGTGTGTGAAGTCATAGAATGGAGGTGTGTGAAGTCATAGAATGAAGGTGTGTGAAGTCACAGAATGAAGTGTGTGTTAAGACACAGAATGGAGGTGTGTAAACTCAGAATGGAGGTGTGTGAAGTCCCAGAATGGAGGTGTGGGAAGTCATAGAATGGAGGTGTGTGAAGTCACAGAATGGAGATGTGTGAAGTCACAGAATGGAGGTGTGTGAAGTCACAGAACGGAGGTGTGTGAAGTCACAGAATGGAGGTGTGTGAAGTCACAGAATGGAGGTGTGTGAACTCACAATGGAGGTTGTGAAGTCAAAGAATGGAGGTGTGTGAAGTCATAGAATGGAAGTGTGTGAAGTCATAGAATGGAGGTGTGTGAAGCCAGAATTGAGGTGTGTGAAGTCACAGAATTGAGGTGTGTGAACTCAGAATGGAGGTGTGTGAAGTCACAGAATGGAGGTTTGTGAAGTCATAGAATGGAGGTGTGTGAAGTCATAGAATGGAGGTTTCTGAAGTAGAATGAAGGTGTTTGAAGTCATAGAATGGAGGTGTGTGAAGTCAAAATGGAGGTGTGTGAAGTCAAACATTGGTGGTGTGTGAAGTCACAGAATAGAGGTGTACGAAGTCACAGAATGGAGGTGTGTGAAGTCACAGAATGGAGGTGTGTGAAGTCATAGAATGGATGTTTGTGATGTAAGAATGAAGGAGTGTTAAGTCATAGAATAGAGGTGTGTGAAGTCACAGAATGGAGGTGTGTGAAGTCATAGAATGGAACTGTGTGAAGTCAGAATGGCGGTGTGTGAAGGCATAGAATGGAGGTGTGTGAACTAACATTGGAGGTGTGTGAAGTCAAAGAATGGAGGTGTGTGAAGTGAAAGAATGGAAGTGTGTGAAGTCATAGATTGGAGGTGTGTGATGTCATAGAATGGAGTTGTGAGAAGTCACAGAATGGAGGTGTGTGAAGTCATAGAAATGATGTTTGTGAAGTGAGAAGGGAGGTGTGTGAAGTCAGAATGGAGGTGTGTGAAGTCATAGAATGGAACTGTGTGAAGTCAGAATGGCGGTGTGTGACGTCATAGAATGGAGGTGTGTGAACTAACAATGGAGGTGTGTGAAGTCAAAGAATGGAGGTGTGTGATGTCATAGAATGGAGGTGTGTGAAGTCATAGAATGAAGGTGTGTTAAGTCACAGAATGGAGGTGTGTAAACTCAGAATGGAGGTGTGTGAAGTCCCAGAATGGAGGTGTGGGAAGTCATAAAATGGAGGTGTGGGAAGTCACAGAATGGAGATGTGTGAAGTCACAGAATGGAGGTGTGTGAAGTCACAGAATGGAGGTGTGTGAAGTCACAGAATGGAGGTGTGTGAACTCACAATGGAGGTGTGTGAACTCACAATGGAGGTGTGTGAAGTCATAGAATGGAGGTGTATGAAGCCAGAATTGAGGTGTGTGAAGTCACAGAATTGAGGAGTGTGAACTCAGAATTGAGGTGTGTGAAGTCACAGAATGGAGGTTTGTGAAGGCATAGAATTGAGGTGTGTGAAGTTATAGAATGGATGTTTCTAAGTAGAATGAAGGTGTGTGAAGTCATAGAATGGAGGTGTGTGAAGTCAAAATGGAGGTGTGTGAAGTCAAAACATTGGTGGTGGTGTGAAGTCACTGAATAGAGGTGTGTGAAGTCAAACGTTGGTGGTTTGTGAAGTCACAGAATGGAGGTGTGTGAAGTCACAGATTGGAGGTGAGTGAAGTCACAGAATGGAGGTGAGTGAAGTCCCAGAATGGAGGTGTGGGAAGTCATAAAATGGAGGTGTGGGAAGTCACAGAATGGAGATGTGTGAAGTCACAGAATGGAGGTGTGTGAAGTCACAGAATGGAGGTGTGTAAACTCAGAATGGAGGTGTGTGAAGTCCCAGAATGGAGGTGTGGGAAGTCATAAAATGGAGGTGTGGGAAGTCACAGAATGGAGATGTGTGAAGTCACAGAATGGAGGTGTGTGAAGTCACAGAATGGAGGTATGTGAAGTCAGAGAAAGGAGGTGTGTGAAGTCACAGAATGGAGGTGTGTGAACTCACAATGGAGGTGTGTGAAGTCAAAGAATGGAAGTGTGTGAAGTCATAGAATGGAGGTGTGTGAAGCCAGAATTGAGGTGTGTGAAGTCACAGAATTGAGGTGTGTGAACTCAGAATGGACGTGTGTGAAGTCACAGAATGGAGGTTTGTGAAGTCATAGAATGGAGGTGTGTGAATTCATAGAATGGATGTTTCTGAAGTAGAATGAAGGTGTGTGAAGTCATAAAATGGAGGTGTGTGAAGTCAAAATGGAGGGTGTGAAGTCAAACATTGGTGGTGTGTGAAGTCACAGAATAGAGGTGTGTGAAGTCAAACATTGGTGGTGTGTGAAGTCACAGAATGGAGGTGTGTGAAGTCACAGAATGGAGGTGTGTGAAGTCACAGAATGGAGGTGTGTGAAGTCACAGAATGGAGGTGTGTGAAGTCACAGAAAGGAGGTGTGTGAAGTCACAGAATGGAGGTGTGTGAACTCACAATGGAGGTGTGTGAAGTCAAAGAATGGAAGTGTGTGAAGTCATAGAATGGAGGTGTGTGAAGCCAGAATTGAGGTGTGTGAAATCACAGAATTGAGGTGTGTGAACTCAGAATGGAGGTGTGTGAAGTCACAGAATGGAGGTTTGTGAAGTCATAGAATGGAGATGTGTGAAGTCATAGAATGGATGTTTCTGAAGTAGAATGAAGGTGTGTGAAGTCATACAATGGAGGTGTGTGAAGTCAAAATGGAGGTGTGTGAAGTCAAACATTGGTGGTGTGTGAAGTCACAGAATAGAGGTGTGTGAAGTCAAACATTGGTGGTGTGTGTGAAGTCACAGAATGGAGGTGTGTGAAGTCACAGAATGGAGGTGTGTGAAGTCACAGAATGGAGGTGTGTGAAGTCATAGAATGGAGGTGTGTGAAGTCACAGAATGGAGTTGTGTGATGTCACAGAATGGAGGTATGTGATGTCACAGAATGGAGGTGTGTGAAGGAAGAGAATGGAGGTGTGTGAACTCACAATGGAGGTGTGTGAAGTCACAGAATGGAGGTGTGTGAAGTCAAACAATAAAGGAGTGTGAAGGCACAGATAGGAGGTCTGTGAAGTCATAGAATGGAGGTGTGTTAAGTCACAGAATGGAGGTGTGAGAAGTCAGAGAATGGAGCTGTGTGAAGTCAAAATGGAGGTGTGTGAACTCATAAAATGGAGATTTGTGAAGTCATGGAATGGAAATGCGTGAAATCCAAAAATGGAGGTGTGTGAAGTCAAACATTGGTGGTGTGTGAAGTCACAGAATGGAGGTTTGTGAAGTCAAAGAATGGAAGTGTGTGAAGTCAAAATGGAGGTGTGTGAAGTCACAGAATAGAGGTGTGTGAAGTCACAGAATGGAGGTGTGTGAAGTCATAGAATGGAGGTGTGTGAAGTCACAGAATGGAGGTGTGTGAAGTCAAACAATAAAGGAGTGTGAAGGCACAGAATGGAGGTCTGTGAAGTCATAGAATGGAGGTGTTGTTAAGTCACAGAATGGAGGTGTGTGAAGTCAGAGAATGGAGGTATGTGAACTCAGAATGGAGGTGTGTGAAGTCACAGAATTGAGATTTGTGAAGTCATAGAATGGAGGTGCGTGAAGTCATAGAATGGATGTTTCTGAAGTAAGAATGAAGGTGTGTGAAGTCATAGAATGGAGGTGTGTGAAGTCAAAATGGAGTTGTGTGTGAACTCATAGAATGGAGTGTGTGAACTCATAGAATGGAGGTGTGTGAAGTCATGCAATGCAGGTGTGTGAAGTCAAAGAATGGAGGTGTGTGAAGTCAAACAATAAAGGTGTCTGAAGTCACAGAATGGGAGGTGTGTGAAATCAAAGAATGGAGGTTTGTGAAGTCAAAAAGGTGGTGTGTAGAGTCACAAATGGAGGTGTGTGTGAACTCATAGAATGGAGGTGTGTGAAGTCAAAGAATGGAGGTGTGTGAAGTCATTGAATGGAGGTGTGGGAAGTCATGGAATGGAGGTGTGTGAAGTCACAGAATGGAGGTGTGTGAAGTCAGAATGGAGAAGTGTGAAGTCACAGAATTGATGTTTGTGAAGTCAGAATGGAGGTGTGTGTACTCACAATGGAGGTGTGTGAAGTCAGAGAATGGAGGTGTGTGAAGTCACAGAATTGATGTTTGTGAAGTCAGAATGGAGGTGGGTGAAGTCAGAATGGAGGTGTGTGAAGTCATAGAATGTAGGTTTGTGCACTCATAGAATGGAGGTGTGTGAAGTCATACAATGGAGGTGTGTGAAGTCAGAATGGAGATGTGTGAAGTCACAGAATGGTTGGTGGGTGAAGTCATAGAATGTTCTTGTGTGAAGTCATAGAATGGAGGTGTAAGAAGTCAATGTATTGGTGGTGTGTGAAGTCATAGAATGGAGTTGCGTGAAGTCATAGATGGAGGTGTGTGAAGTCCAGAGAATGTTGGTGTGTGAAGTCATAGAATGGAGGTGTATGAAGTCAAAGAATGGAGGTCTGTGAAGTCATAAAATGGAGTTGTGTGAAGTCATATATGGAGGTGTGCGAAGTCATAGAATGGAGGTGTGTGAAGTCAGAATGGAGCTGTGTGAAGTCATAGAATAGAGGTGTGTGAAATCAGAATGCAGGTGTGTGAAGTCACAAATGGAGGTGTGTGAAGTCAAAATGGAGTTGTGTGAAGTCATAGAATGGAGGTGTGTGAAGTCAGAATGGAGGTGTGTGAAGTCATAGAATGAAGGTGTGTGAAGTCATAGAATGGAGGTGTGTGAAGTCAGAATGGAGGTGTGTGAAGTCATAGAATGGAGGTGTGTGAAGTCAGAATGGAGGTGTGTGAACTCACAGAATGGAGGTGTGTGAAGACACAATGGAGGTGTGTGAAGTCATAGAATGGAGGTGTGTGAAGACAGATTGGAGGTGTGTGAAGTCACAGAATGGAGGGAGGTGTGTGATCTCAGAATGGAGGTGTGTGAAGTCACAGAATGGAGGTGTGTGAAGTCATAGAATGGAGGTGTGTGAAGTCATAGAATGGAGGTGTGTGAAGTCATAGAATGGAGGTGTGTGAAGTCATAGAATGGATGTTTGTGATGTAAGAATGAAGGCGTGTTAAGTCATAGAATGTAGGTGTGTGAAGTCACAGTGTAGAGGTGTGTGAAGTCATAGAATGGAACTGTGTGAAGTCAGAATGGCGGTGTGTGAAGTCATAGAATGGAGGTGTGTGAACTCACAATGGTGGTATGTGAAGTCAAAGAATAGAGGTGTGTGAAGTCAAAGAATGGAAGTGTGTGAAGTCATAGAATGGAGGTGTGTGAATTCATAGAATGGAGGTGTGTGAAGTCATAGAATGGAGGTGTGTGAAGTCACAGAATTGATGTTTGTGAAGTTAGAATGGAGGTGTGTGATGTCAGAATGCAGGTGTGTGAAGTCATAGAATGGAGGTGTGTGAAGTCATAGAATGGAGGTGTGTGAAGTCACAGAATTGATGTTTGTGAAGTCAGAATGGAGGTGTGTGAACTCACAATGGAGGTGTGTGAAGTCAGAGAATGGAGGTGTGTGAAGTCCCAGAATTGATGTTTGTGAAGTCAGAATGGAGGTTTGTGAAGTCAGAATGGAGGTGTGTGAAGTCACAGAATGGAGGTGTGTGAAGTCGTAGAATGGAGGTGTGTGAAGTCATAGAATGGAGGTGTGTGAAGTCATAGAATGGAGGTGTGTGAAGTCATAGAATGGAGTTGTGTGAAGTCACAGAATGGAGGTGTGTGAAGTCACAGAAATGATGTTTGTGAAGTCAGAAGGGAGGTGTGTGAAGTCAGAATGGAGGTGTGTGAAGTCATAGAATGGAACTGTGTGAAGACAGAATGGTGGTGTGTGAAGTCATAGAATGGAAGTGTGTGAACTAACAATGGAGGTGTGTGAAGTCAAAGAATGGAGGTGTGTGAAGTCATAGAATGGAGGTGTGTGAAGTCATAGAATGAAGGTGTGTGAAGTCACAGAATGAAGGTGTGTTAAGTCACAGAATGGAGGTGTGTAAACTCAGAATGGAGGTGTGTGAAGTCCCAGAATGGAGGTGTGGGAAGTCATAGAATGGAGGTGTGTGAAGTCACAGAATGGAGATGTGTGAAGTCACAGAATGGAGGTGTGTGAAGTCACAGAACGGAGGTGTGTGAAGTCACAGAATGGAGGTGTGTGAAGTCACAGAATGGAGGTGTGTGAACTCACAATGGAGGTTGTGAAGTCAAAGAATGGAGGTGTGTGAAGTCATAGAATGGAAGTGTGTGAAGTCATAGAATGGAGGTGTGTGAAGCCAGAATTGAGGTGTGTGAAGTCACAGAATTGAGGTGTGTGAACTCAGAATGGAGGTGTGTGAAGTCACAGAATGGAGGTTTGTGAAGTCATAGAATGGAGGTGTGTGAAGTCATAGAATGGATGTTTCTGAAGTAGAATGAAGGTGTTTGAAGTCATAGAATGGAGGTGTGTGAAGTCAAAATGGAGGTGTGTGAAGTCAAACATTGGTGGTGTGTGAAGTCACAGAATGGAGGTGTGTGAAGTCACAGAATGGAGGTGTGTGAAGTCACAGAATGGAGGTGTGTGAAGTCATAGAATGGATGTTTGTGATGTAAGAATGAAGGAGTGTTAAGTCATAGAATAGAGGTGTGTGAAGTCACAGAATGGAGGTGTGTGAAGTCATAGAATGGAACTGTGTGAAGTCAGAATGGCGGTGTGTGAAGGCATAGAATGGAGGTGTGTGAACTAACATTGGAGGTGTGTGAAGTCAAAGAATGGAGGTGTGTGAAGTGAAAGAATGGAAGTGTGTGAAGTCATATATTGGAGGTGTGTGATGTCATAGAATGGAGTTGTGTGAAGTCACAGAATGGAGGTGTGTGAAGTCATAGAAATGATGTTTGTAGAGTCAGAAGGGAGGTGTGTGAAGTCAGCATGGAGGTGTGTGAAGTCATAGAATGGAACTGTGTGAAGTCAGAATGGCGGTGTGTGACGTCATAGAATGGAGGTGTGTGAACTAACAATGGAGGTGTGTGAAGTCAAAGAATGGAGGTGTGTGAAGTCATAGAATGGAGGTGTGTGAAGTCATAGAATGAAGGTGTGTTAAGTCACAGAATGGAGGTGTGTAAACTCAGAATGGAGGTGTGTGAAGTCCCAGAATGGAGGTGTGGGAAGTCATAAAATGGAGGTGTGGGAAGTCACAGAATGGAGATGTGTGAAGTCACAGAACGGAGGTGTGTGAAGTCACAGAATGGAGGTGTGTGAAGTCACAGAAAGGAGGTTTGTGAAGTCACAGAATGGAGGTGTGTGAACTCACAATGGAGGTGTGTGAAGTCAAAGAATGGAAGTGTGTGAAGTCATAGAATGGAGGTGTGTGAAGCCAGAATTGAGGTGTGTGAAGTCACAGAATTGAGGTGTGTGAACTCAGAATGGACGTGTGTGAAGTCACAGAATGGAGGTTTGTGAAGTCATAGAATGGAGGTGTGTGAATTCATAGAATGGATGTTTCTGAAGTAGAATGAAGGTGTGTGAAGTCATAAAATGGAGGTGTGTGAAGTCAAAATGGAGGTGTGTGAAGTCAAACATTGGTGGTGTGTGAAGTCACAGAATAGAGGTGTGTGAAGTCAAATATTGGTGGTGTGTGAAGTCACAGAATGGAGGTGTGTGAAGTCACAGAATGGAGGTGTGTGAAGTCACAGAATGGAGGTGTGTGAAGTCACAGAAAGAAGGTGTGTGAAGTCACAGAATGGAGGTGTGTGAACTCACAATGGAGGTGTGTGAAGTCAAAGAATGAAAGTGTGTGAAGTCATAGAATGGAGGTGTGTGAAGCCAGAATTGAGGTGTGTGAAATCACAGAATTGAGGTGTGTGAACTCAGAATGGAGGTGTGTGAAGTCACAGAATGGAGGTTTGTGAAGTCATAGAATGGAGGTGTGTGAAGTCATAGAATGGATGTTTCTGAAGTAGAATGAAGGTGTGTGAAGTCATACAATGGAGGTGTGTGAAGTCAAAATGGAGGTGTGTGAAGTCAAACATTGGTGGTGTGTAAAGTCACAGAATAGAGGTGTGTGAAGTCAAACATTGGTGGTGTGTGAAGTCACAGAATGGAGGTGTGTGAAGTCACAGAATGGAGGTGTGTGAAGTCACAGAATGGAGGTGTGTGAAGTCATAGAATGGAGGTGTGTGAAGTCACAGAATGGAGTTGTGTGATGTCACAGAATGGAGGTATGTGATGTCACAGAATGGAGGTGTGTGAAGGCAGAGAATGGAGGTGTGTGAACTCACAATGGAGGTGTGTGAAGTCACAGAATGGAGGTGTGTGAAGTCAAACAATAAAGGAGTGTGAAGGCACAGATAGGAGGTCTGTGAAGTCATAGAATGGAGGTGTGTTAAGTCACAGAATGGAGGTGTGAGAAGTCAGAGAATGGAGCTGTGTGAAGTCAAAGTGGAGGTGTGTGAACTCATAAAATGGAGATTTGTGAAGTCATGGAATGGAATTGCGTGAAGTCCAAAAATGGAGGTGTGTGAAGTCAAACATTGGTGGTGTGTGAAGTCACAGAATGGAGGTTTGTGAAGTCAAAGAATGGAAGTGTGTGAAGTCAAAATGGAGGTGTGTGAAGTCACAGAATAGAGGTGTGTGAAGTCACAGAATGGAGGTGTGTGAAGTCATAGAATGGAGGTGTGTGAAGTCACAGAATGGAGGTGTGTGAAGTCAAACAATAAAGGAGTGTGAAGGCACAGAATGGAGGTCTGTGAAGTCATAGAATGGAGGTGTGTTAAGTCACAGAATGGAGGTGTGTGAAGTCACAGAATTGAGATTTGTGAAGTCATAGAATGGAGGTGCGTGAAGTCATAGAATGGATGTTTCTGAAGTAAGAATGAAGGTGTGTGCAGTCAGAGAATGGAGGTGTGTGAAGTCACAGAATTGATGTTTGTGAAGTCAGAATGGAGGTGGGTGAAGTCCGAATGGAGGTGTGTGAAGTCATAGAATGGAGGTTTGTGCACTCATAGAATGAAGGTGTGTGAAGTCATACAATGGAGGTGTGTGAAGTCAGAATGGAGATTTGTGAAGTCACAGAATGGTGGTGGGTGAAGTCATAGAATGTTCTTGTGTGAAGTCATAGAATGGAGGTGTAAGAAGTCAAAGTATTGTGGTGTGTGAAGTCATAGAATGGAGTTGTGTGAAGTCATAGATGGAGGTGTGTGAAGTCAGAGAATGTTGGTGTGTGAAGTCATAGAATGGAGGTGTATGAAGTCAAAGAATGGAGGTCTGTGAAGTCATAAAATGGAGTTGTGTGAAGTCATATATGGAGGTGTGCGAAGTCATAGAATGGAGGTGTGTGAAGTCAGAATAGAGCTGTGTGAAGTCATAGAATAGAGGTGTGTGAAATCAGAATGCAGGTGTGTGAAGTCACAAATGGAGGTGTGTGAAGTCAAAATGGAGTTGTGTGAAGTCATAGAATGGAGGTGTGTGAAGTCAGAATGGAGGTGTGTGAAGTCATAGAATGAAGGTGTGTGAAGTCATAGAATGGAGGTGTGTGAAGTCATAGAATGGATGTTTGTGATGTAAGAATGAAGGCGTGTTAAGTCATAGAATGTAGGTGTGTGAAGTCACAGTGTAGAGGTGTGTGAAGTCATAGAATGGAACTGTGTGAAGTCAGAATGGCGGTGTGTGAAGTCATAGAATGGAGGTGTGTGAACTCACAATGGTGGTATGTGAAGTCAAAGAATGGAGGTGTGTGAAGTCAAACAATAAAGGTGTCTGAAGTCACAGAATGGAGGTGTGTGAAATCACAGAATGGAGGTTTGTGAAGTCAAAAATGTGGTGTGTAGAGTCACAAATGGAGGTGTGTGAACTCATAGAATGGAGGTGTGTGAAGTCAAAGAATGGAGGTGTGTGAAGTCATTGAATGGAGGTGTGGGAAGTCATGGAATGGAGGTGTGTGAAGTCACAGAATGGAGGTGTGTGAAGTCAGAATGGAGAAGTGTGAAGTCACAGAATTGATGTTTGTGAAGTCAGAATGGAGGTGTGTGTACTCACAATGGAGGTGTGTGAAGTCAGAGAATGTTGGTGTGTGAAGTCATAGAATGGAGGTGTATGAAGTCAAAGAATGGAGGTCTGTGAAGTCATAAAATGGAGTTGTGTGAAGTCATATATGGAGGTGTGCGAAGTCATAGAATGGAGGTGTGTGAAGTCAGAATGGAGCTGTGTGAACTCATAGAATAGAGGTGTGTGAAATCAGAATGCAGGTGTGTGAAGTCACAAATGGAGGTGTGTGAAGTCAAAATGGAGTTGTGTGAAGTCATAGAATGTAGGGGTGTGTAGTCAGAATGGAGGTGTGTGAAGTCATAGAATGAAGGTGTGTGAAGTCATAGAATGGAGGTGTGTGAAGTGAGAATGGAGGTGTGTGAAGTCATAGAATGGAGGTGTGTGAAGTCAGAATGGAGGTGTGTGAACTCAAAGAATGGAGGTGTGTGAAGACACAATGGAGGTGTGTGAAGTCATAGAATGGAGGTGTGTGAAGACAGATTGGAGGTGTGTGAATTCACAGAATGGAGGGAGGTGTGTGATCTCAGAATGGGGGTGTGTGAAGTCACAGAATGGAGGTGTGTGAAGTCATAGAATGGAGGTGTGTGAAGTCATAGAATGGAGGTGTGTGAAGTCATAGAATGGAGGTGTGTGAAGTCATAGAATGGATGTTTGTGATGTAAGAATGAAGGCGTGTTAAGTCATAGAATGGAGGTGTGTGAAGTCACAGAGTAGAGGTGTGTGAAGTCATAGAATGGAACTGTGTGAAGTCAGAATGGCGGTGTGTGAAGTCATAGAATGGAGGTGTGTGAACTCACAATGGTGGTATGTGAAGTCAAAGAATAGAGGTGTGTGAAGTCAAAGAATGGAAGTGTGTGAAGTCATAGAATGGAGGTGTGTGAATTCATAGAATGGAGGTGTGTGAAGTCATAGAATGGAGGTGTGTGAAGTCACAGAATTGATGTTTGTGAAGTTAGAATGGAGGTGTGTGAAGTCAGAATGCAGGTGTGTGAAGTCATAGAATGGAGGTGTGTGAAGTCATAGAATGGAGGTGTGTGAAGTCATAGAATGGATGTGTGTGAAGTCACAGATTTGATGTTTGTGAAGTCAGAATGGAGGTGTGTGAACTCACAATGGAGGTGTGTGAAGTCAGAGAATGGAGGTGTGTGAAGTCCCAGAATTGATGTTTGTGAAGTCAGAATGGAGGTTTGTGAAGTCAGAATGGAGGTGTGTGAAGTCACAGAATGGAGGTGTGTGAAGTCGAAGAATGGAGGTGTGTGAAGTCATAGAATGGAGGTGTGTGAAGTCATAGAATGGAGGTGTGTGAAGTCATAGACTGGAGGTTTGTGAAGTCATAGAATGGAGGTGTGTGAAGTCATAGAATGGATGTTTCTAAAGTAAGAATATAGGTGTGTGAAGTCATAGATTGGAGGTGTGTGAAGTCAAAATGGTGGTGTTTGTACTCATAGAATGGATGTTTGTTAACTGATAGAATGGAGGTGTGTGAAGTCATGGAATGGAGGTGTGTGAAGTCAAAGAATGGAGGTGTGTGAAGTCAAACAATGGAGGTGTTTGAAGTCACATAATGGAGGTGTGTGAAGTCAAAATTGTGGAGTGTGAAGTCACAAATGGAGATGTGAAGTCAGAATTTAGCTGTGTGAAATCATAGAATGGAGGTATGTGAAGTCAAAGAATGGAGGTGTGCGAAGTCAAAGAATGGAGGTGTGTGAAGTCATAGAATGAAGGTGTGTGAAGTCACAGAATGAAGGTGTGTTAAGTCACAGAATGGAGGTGCGTGAACTCAGAATGGAGGTGTGTGAAGTCCCAGAATGGAGTTGTGGGAAGTCATAGAATGGAGGTGTGGGAAGTCACAGAATGGAGATGTGTGAATTCATAGAATGGAGGTGTGTGAAGTCATAGAATGGAGGTGTGTGAAGTCACAGAATGGAGGTGTGTGAAATCACAGAATGGAGGTGTGTGAAGTCACAGAATGGAGGTGTGTGAACTCACAATGGAGGTGTGTGAAGTCAAAGAATGGAGGTGTGTGAAGTCATAGAATGGAAGTGCGTGAAGTCATAGAATGGAGGTGTGTGAAGCCAGAATTGAGGTGTGTGAAGTCACAGAATTGAGGTGTGTGAACTCAGAATGGAGGTTTTTGAAGTCACAGAATGGAGGTTTGTGAAGTCATAGAATGGAGGTCTGTGAAGTCATAGAATGGATGTTTCTGAAGTAGAATGAAACAGTGTGAAGTCATAGAATGGAGGTGTGTGAAGTCAAAATGGAGGTGTGTGAAGGCATAAAATGGAGATGTGTGAAGTCATGGAATGGAGGTGCGTGAAGTCCAAAAATGGAGGTGTGTGAAGTCAAACATTGGTGGTGTGTGAAGTCACAGAATGGAGGTGTGTGAAGTCATAGAATGGAGGTGTGTGAAGTCACAGAATGGAGGTGTGTGAAGTCACAGAATGGAGGTGCGTGAAGTCACAGAATGGAGGTGTGTGAACTCACAATGGAGGTGTGTGAAGTCACAGAATGGAGGTGTGTGAAGTCAAACAATAAAGGAGTGTGAAGGCACAGAATGGAGGTCTGTGAAATCATTGAATGGAGGTGTGTTAAGTCACAGAATGAAGGTGTGTGAAGTCAGAGAATGGAGGTATGTGAACTCAGAATGGAGGTGTGTGAAGTCACAGAACTGAGATTTGTAAAGTCATAGAATGGAGGTGCGTGAAGTCATAGAATGGATGTTTCTCAAGTAAGAATGAAGGTGTGTGAAGTCATAGAATGGAGGTGTGTGAAGTGAAAATGGAGGTGTGTGAACTCATAGAATGGAGGTGTGTGAACTCATAGAATGGAGGTGTTGAAGTCATGCAATGGAGGTGTGTGAAGTCAAAGAATGGATGTGTGTGAAGTCAAACAATAAAGGTGTCTGAAGAAACAGAATGCAGGTGTGTGAATTCACAGAATGGAAGTTTGTGAAGTCAAAAAGGTGGTGTGTAGAGTCACAAATGGAGGTGTGTGAACTCATAGAATGGAGGTGTGTGAAGTCAAGGAATGGAGGTGTGAAGTCATCGAATGGAGGTGTCGGAAGTCATGGAATGGAGGTGTGTGAAGTCACAGAATGGAGGTGTGTGAAGTCAGAATGGAGATGTGTGAAGTCATAGAATTGAGGTGTGTGAAGTCAGAATGGAGGTGTGTGAAGTCATAGAATGGATGTGTGTGAAGTCAGAATGGAGGTGTGTGAACTCATAGAATGGAGGTGTGTGAAGTCACAATGGAGGTGTGTGAAGTCACAGAATGGAGGTGTGTGAATCACAGAATGGAGCTGTGTGAAGTCAGATTGGAGGTGTGGGAAGTCACAGAATGGAGGTGTGTGAACTCAGAATGGAGGTGTGTGAAGTCACAGAATGGAGGTGTGTGAATTCAGAGAATGGAGGTGTGTGAAGTCATAGAATGGAGGTGTGTGAAGTCATAATGTAGGTGTGTGAAGTCACAGAATTGAGGTGTGTGAAGTAACAGAATGGAGGTGTTTGAAGTCATAGAATGGAGGTGTGTGAAGTCATAAAATGGAGGTGTGTGAAGTCATAGAATGGATGTTTGTGATGTAAGAATGAAGGAGTGTTAAGTCATAGAAAGGAGGTGTGTGAAGTCACAGAATGGAGGTGTGTGAAGTCATAGAATGGAACTGTGTGAAGTCAGAATGGCGGTGTGTGAAGTCATAGAATGGAGGTGTGTGAACTAACAATGGAGTTGTGTGAAGTGAAAGAATGGAGGTGTGTGAAGTCAAAGAATGGAAGTGTGTGAAGTCATAGATTGGAGGTGTGTGAAGTCATAGAATGGAGTTGTGTGAAGTCACAGAATGGAGGTGTGTGAAGTCACAGAAATGATGTTTGTGAAGTCAGAAGGGAGGTGTGTGAAGTCAGAATGGAGGTGTGTGAAGTCATAGAATGGAACTGTGTGAAGACAGAATGGTGGTGTGTGAAGTCATAGAATGGAGGTGTGTGAACTAACAATGGAGGTGTGTGAAGTCAAAGAATGGAGGTGTGTGGAGTCATAGAATGGAGGTGTGTGAAGTCATAGAATGAAGGTGTGTGAAGTCACAGAATGAAGGTGTGTTAAGTCACAGAATGGAGGTGTGTAAACTCAGAATGGAGGTGTGTGAAGTCCCAGAATGGAGGTGTGGGAAGTCATAGAATGGAGGTGTGTGAAGTCACAGAATGGAGATGTGTGAAGTCACAGAATGGAGGTGTGTGAAGTCAGAGAACGGAGGTGTGTGAAGTCACAGAATGGAGGTGTGTGAAGTCACAGAATGGAGGTGTGTGAACTCACAATGGAGGTTGTGAAGTCAAAGAATGGAGGTGTGTGAAGTCATAGAATGGAAGTGTGTGAAGTCATAGAATGGAGGTGTGTGAAGCCAGAATTGAGGTGTGTGAAGTCACAGAATTGAGGTGTGTGAACTCAGAATGGAGGTGTGTGAAGTCACAGAATGGAGGTTTGTGAAGTCATAGAATGGAGGTGTGTGAAGTCATAGAATGGATGTTTCTGAAGTAGAATGAAGGTGTGTGAAGTCATAGAATGGAGGCGTGTGAAGTCAAAATGGAGGTGCGTGAAGTCAAACATTGGTGGTGTGTGAAGTCACAGAATGGAGGTGTGTGAAGTCACAGAATGGAGGTGTGTGAAGTCACAGAATGGAGGTGTGTGAAGTCATAGAATGGATGTTTGTGATGTAAGAATGAAGGAGTGTTAAGTCATAGAATAGAGGTGTGTGAAGTCACAGAATGGAGGTGTGTGAAGTCATAGAATGGAACTGTGTGAAGTCAGAATGGCGGTGTGTGAAGGCATAGAATGGAGGTGTGTGAACTAACAATGGAGGTGTGTGAAGTCAAAGAATGGAGGTGTGTGAAGTGAAAGAATGGAAGTGTGTGAAGTCATAGATTGGAGGTGTGTGATGTCATAGAATGGAGTTGTGTGAAGTCACAGAATGGAGGTGTGTGAAGTCATAGAAATGATGTTTGTGAAGTCAGAAGGGAGGTGTGTGAAGTCAGAATAGAGGTGTGTGAAGTCATAGAATGGAACTGTGTGAAGTCAGAATGGCGGTGTGTGACGTCATAGAATGGAGGTGTGTGAACTAACAATGGAGGTGTGTGAAGTCAAAGAATGGAGGTGTGTGAAGTCATAGAATGGAGGTGTGTGAAGTCATAGAATGAAGGTGTGTTAAGTCACAGAATGGAGGTGTGTAAACTCAGAATGGAGGTGTGTGAAGTCCCAGAATGGAGGTGTGGGAAGTCATAAAATGGAGGTGTGGGAAGTCACAGAATGGAGATGTGTGAAGTCACAGAATGGAGGTGTGTGAAGTCACAGAATGGAGGTGTGTGAAGTCACAGAAAGGAGGTGTGTGAAGTCACAGAATGGAGGTGTGTGAACTCACAATGGAGGTGTGTGAAGTCAAAGAATGGAAGTGTGTGAAGTCATAGAATGGAGGTGTGTGAAGCCAGAACTGAGGTGTGTGAAGTCACAGAATTGAGGTGTGTGAACTCAGAATGGACGTGTGTGAAGTCACAGAATGGAGGTTTGTGAAGTCATAGAATGGAGGTGTGTGAATTCATAGAATGGATGTTTCTAAAGTAGAATGAAGGTGTGTGAAGTCATACAATGGAGGTGTGTGAAGTCAAAATGGAGGTGTGTGAAGTCAAACATTGGTGGTGTGTAAAGTCACAGAATAGAGGTGTGTGAAGTCAAACATTGGTGGTGTGTGAAGTCACAGAATGGAGGTGTGCGAAGTCACAGAATGGAGGTGTGTGAAGTCACAGAATGGAGGTGTGTGAAGTCATAGAATGGAGGTGTGTGAAGTCACAGAATGGAGTTGTGTGATGTCACAGAATGGAGGTATGTGATGTCACAGAATGGAGGTGTGTGAAGGCAGAGAATGGAGGTGTGTGAACTCACAATGGAGGTGTGTGAAGTCACAGAATGGAGGTGTGTGAAGTCAAACAATAAAGGAGTGTGAAGGCACAGATAGGAGGTCTGTGAAGTCATAGAATGGAGGTGTGTTAAGTCACAGATTGGAGGTGTGAGAAGTCAGAGAATGGAACTGTGTGACGTCAAAATGGAGGTGTGTGAACTCATAAAATGGAGATTTGTGAAGTCATGGAATGGAATTGCGTGAAGTCCAAAAATGGAGGTGTGTGAAGTCAAACATTGGTGGTGTGTGAAGTCACAGAATGGAGGTGTGTGAAGTCAAAGAATGGAAGTGTGTGAAGTCAAAATGGAGGTGTGTGAAGTCACAGAATAGAGGTGTGTGAAGTCACAGAATGGAGGTGTGTGAAGTCATAGAATGGAGGTGTGTGAAGTCACAGAATGGAGGTGTGTGAAGTCACAGAACGGAGGTGCGTGAAGTCACAGAATGGAGGTGTGTGAACTCACAATGGAGGTGTGTGAAGTCACAGAATGGAGGTGTGTGAAGTCAAACAATAACGGAGTGTGAAGGCACAGAATGGAGGTCTGTGAAGTCATAGAATGGAGGTGTGTTAAGTCACAGAATGGAGGTGTGTGAAGTCAGAGAATGGAGGTATGTGAACTCAGAATGGAGGTGTGTGAAGTCACAGAATTGAGATTTGTGAAGTCATAGAATGGAGGTGCGTGAAGTCATAGAATGGATGTTTCTGAAGTAAGAATGAAGGTGTGTGAAGTCATAGAATGGAGGTGTGTGAAGTCAAAATGGAGGTGTGTGAACTCATAGAATGGAGGTGTGTGTACTCATAGAATGGAGGTGTGTGAAGTCATGCAATGCAGGTGTGTGAAGTCAAAGAATGGAGGTGTGTGAAGTCAAACAATAAAGGTGTCTGAAGTCACAGAATGGAGGTGTGTGAAATCACAGAATGGAGGTTTGTGAAGTCAAAAAGGTGGTGTGTAGAGTCACAAATGGAGGTGTGTGAACTCATAGAATGGAGGTGTGTGAAGTCAAAGAATGGAGGTGTGTGAAGTCATTGAATGGAGGTGTGGGAATTCATGGAATGGAGGTGTGTGAAGTCACAGAATGGAGGTGTGTGAAGTCAGAATGGAGAAGTGTAAAGTCACAGAATTGATGTTTGTGAAGTCAGAATGGAGGTGTGTGTACTCACAATGGAGGTGTGTGAAGTCAGAGAATGGAGGTGTGTGAAGTCACAGAATTGATGTTTGTGAAGTCAGAATGGAGGTGGGTGAAGTCAGAATGGAGGTGTGTGAAATCATAGAATGGAGGTTTGTGAAGTCAAAATGCAGGTGTGTGAACTCATAGAATGGAGGTGTGTGAAGTCACAGAATGGAGGTGTGTAAAGTCGTAGAATGGAGGTGTGTGAAGTCATAGAAGGGAGGTGTGTGAAGTCATAGAATGGAGGTGTGTGAAGTCATAGACTGGAGGTTTGTGAAGTCTTGGAATGGAGGTGTGTGAAGTCATAGAATGGATGTTTCTGAAGTAAGAATATAGGTGTGTGAAGTTATAGAATGGAGGTGTGTGAAGTCAAAATGGTGGTGTGTGAACTCATAGAATGGATGTTTGTGAACTGATAGAATGGAGGTGTGTGAAATCATGGAATGGAGGTGTGTGAAGTCAAAGAACGGAGGTGTGTGAAGTCAAACAATGGAGGTGTTTGAAGTCACAGAATGGAGGTGTGTGAAGTCACAGAATGGAAGTATGTGAAGTCAAAATGGATGTGTGTGAAGTCACAGAATGGAGGTGTGTGAAGTCACATAATGGATGTTTGTGATGTCAAAATTGTGGAGTGTGAAGTCACAAATGGAGATGTGAAGTCAGAATTTAGCTGTGTGAAATCATAGAATGGAGGTGTGTGAAGTAAAAGAATGGAGGTGTGCGAAGTCAAAGAATGGAGGTGTGTGAAGTCATAGAATGGAGGTGTGTGAAGTCATAGAATGGAGGTGTGTGAAGTCATAGAATGAAGGTGTGTGAAGTCACAGAATGAAGGTGTGTTAAGTCACAGAATGGAGGTGCGTGAACTCAGAATGGAGGTGTGTGAAGTCCCAGAATGGAGTTGTGGGAAGTCATAGAATGGAGGTGTGGGAAGTCACAGAATGGAGATGTGTGAATTCATAGAATGGAGGTGTGTGAAGTCATAGAATGGAGGTGTGTGAAGTCACAGAATGGAGGTGTGTGAAGTCACAGAATGGAGGTGTGTGAAGTCACAGAATGGAGGTGTGTGAACTCACAATGGAGGTGTGTGAAGTCAAAGAATGGAGGCGTGTGAAGTCATAGAATGGAAGTGCGTGAAGTCATAGAATGGAGGTGTGTGAAGCCAGAATTGAGGTGTGTGAAGTCACAGAATTGAGGTGTATGAACTCAGAATGGAGGTGTGTGAAGTCACAGAATGGAGGTTTGTGAAGTCATAGAATGGAGGTGTGTGAAGTCATAGAATGGAAGTTTCTGAAGTAGAATCAAAGTGTGTGAAGTCCTAGAATGGAGGTGTGTGAAGTCAAAATGGAGGTGTGTGAAGTCATAAAATGGAGATGTGTGAAGTCATGGAATGGAGGTGCGTGAAGTCCAAAAATGGAGGTGTGTGAAGACAAACATTGGTTGTGTGAAGTCACAGAATGGAGGTGTGTGAAGTCATAGAATGGAGGTGTGTGAAGTCACAGAATGGAGGTGTGTGAAGTCACAGAATGGAGCTGCGTGAAGTCACAGAATGGAGGTGTGTGAACTCAAAATGGAGGTGTGTGAAGTCACAGAATGGAGGTGTGTGAAGTCAAACAATAAAGGAGTGTGAAGGCACAGAATGGAGGTCTGTGAAGTCATAGAATGGAGGTGTGTTAAGTCACAGAATGGAGGTTTGTGAAGTCAGAGAATGGAGGTATGTGAACTTAGAATGGAGGTGTGTGAAGTCACAGAACGGAGATTTGTAAAGTCATAGAATGGAGGTGCGTGAAGTCATAGAATGGATGTTTCTGAAGTAAGAATGATGGTATGTGAAGTCATGCAATGGAGGTGTGTGAAGTCAAAGAATGGATGTGTGTGAAGTCAAACAATAAAGGTGTCTGAAGTCACAGAATGGAGCTGTGTGAAGTCAGATTGGAGGTGTGGGAAGTCACAGAATGGAGGTTTGTGAACTCAGAATGGAGGTGTGTGAAGTCACAGAATGGAGGTGTGTGAAGCCATAGAATGGAGGTGTGTGAAGTCATAGAATGGAGGTGTGTGAATTCATAGAATGGAGGTGTGTGAAGTCATAGAATGGATGTTTGTGATGTAAGAATGAAGGAGTGTTAAGTCATAGAATGGAGGTGTGTGATGTCACAGAATGGAGGTGTGTGAAGTCATAGAATGGAACTGAGTGAAGTCAGAATGGCGGTGTGTGAAGTCATAGAATGGAGGTGTGTGAACTAACAATGGAGGTGTGTGAAGTCAAAGAATGGAGGTGTGTGAAGTCAAAGAATGGAATTGTGTGAAGTCATAGATTGGAGGTGTGTGAAGTCCTAGAATGGAGTTGTGTGAAGTCACAGAATAGAGGTGTGTGAAGTCACAGAATTGATGTTTGTGAAGTCAGAAGGGAGGTGTGTCAAGTCAGAATGGAGGTTTGTGAAGTCATACAATGGAAGTGTTTGCAGTCATAGAATGGCGGTGTGTGAAATCATAGAATGGAGGTGTGCGAAGTCAAAGAATGGAGGTGTGTGAAGTCATAGAATGGAGGTGTGTGAAGTCATAGAATGAAGGTGTGTGAAGTCACAGAATGAAGGTGTGTTAATTCACAGAATGGAGGTGTGTAAACTCAGAATGGAGGTGTGTGAAGTCCCAGAATGGAGGTGTGGGAAGTCATAGAATGGAGGTGTGTGAAGTCACAGAATGGAGATGTGTGAAGTCACAGAATGGAGGTGTGTGAAGTCACAGAATGGAGGTGTGTGAAGTCACAGAATGAAGGTGTGTGAAGTCACAGAATGGAGGTGTGTGAACTCACAATGGAGGTGTGTGAAGTCAAAGAATGGAGGTGTGTGAAGTCATAGAATGGAAGTGTGTGAAGTCATAGAATGGAGGTGTATGAAGCCAGAATTGAGGTGTGTGAAGTCACAGAATTGAGGTGTGTGAACTCACAATGGAGGTGTGTGAAGTCACAGAATGGAGATGTGTGAAGGCATAGAATGGAGGTGTGTGAAGTTATAGAATGGATGTTTCTAAAGTAGAATGAAGGTGTGTGAAGTCATAGAATGGAGGTGTGTGAAGTCAAAATGGAGGTGTGTGAAGTCAAACATTGGTGGTGTGTGAAGTCACTGAATAGAGGTGTGTGAAGTCAAACATTGGTTGTTTGTGAAGTCACAGAATGGAGGTATGTGAAGTCACAGAATGGAGGTGAGTGAAGTCACAGAATGGAGGTGTGTGAAGTGACAGAATGGAGGTGTGTGAAGTCACAGAATGGAGTTGTGTGATGTCACAGAATGGAGGTATGTGAAGTCACAGAATGGAGGTGTGTGAAGTCACAGAATGGAGGTGTGTAAACACAGAATGGAGGTGTGTGAAGTCCCAGAATGGAGGTGTGGGAAGTCACAGAATGGAGGTGTGTGAAGTCACAGAATGGAGGTGTGTGAAGTCACAGAATGGAGGTGTGTGAACTCACAATGGAGGTGTGTGAAGTCAAAGAATGGAGGTGTGTGAAGTCATAGAATGGAAGTGTGTGAAGTCATAGAATGGAGGTGTATGAAGCCAGAATTGAGGTGTGTGAAGTCACAGAATTGAGGTGTGTGAACTCACAATGGAGGTGTGTGAAGTCACAGAATGGAGGTGTGTGAAGGCATAGAATGGAGGTGTGTGAAGTTATACAATGGATGTTTCTAAAGTAGAATGAAGGTGTGTGAAGTCATAGAATGGAGGTGTGTGAAGTCAAACTGGAGGTGTGTGAAGTCAAACATTGGTGGTGTGTGAATTCACTGAATAGAGGTGTGTGAAGTCAAACATTGGTGGTTTGTGAAGTCACAGAATGGAGGTGTGTGAAGTCACAGAATGGAGGTGAGTGAAGTCACAGAATGGAGGTGTGTGAAGTGACAGAATGGAGGTGTGTGAATTCACAGAATGGAGTTGTGTGATGTCACAGAATGGAGGAATGTGAAGTCACAGAATGGAGGTGTGTGAAGTCACAGAATGGAGGTGTGTGAAGTCACAGAATGGAGGTGTGTGAAGTCACAGAATGGAGTTGTGTGATGTCACAGAATGGAGGTATGTGATGTCACAGAATGGAGGTGTGTGAAGTCACAGAATGGAGGTGTGTGAACTCACAATGGAGGTGTGTGAAGTCACAGAATGGAGGTGTGTGAAGTCAAACAATAAAGGAGTGTGAAGGCACAGATTGGGGGTCTGTGAAATCATAGAATGGAGGTGTGTTAAGTCAAAGAATGGAGGTGTGTGAAGTCAGAGAATGGAGGTGTGTGAACTCAGAACGGAGGTGTGTGAAGTCACAGAACG
Organism: Megascapheus bottae; assembly: GCF_031878675.1. Lineage (NCBI taxonomy): Eukaryota > Metazoa > Chordata > Mammalia > Rodentia > Geomyidae > Megascapheus > Megascapheus bottae. Next base: position 53,998 of record NW_028327283.1, read on the forward strand.
GAGATTTGTGAAGTCATAGAACGGAGGTGCGTGAAGTCATAGAATGGATGTTTCTGAAGTAAGAATGAAGATGTGTGAAGACATAGAATGGAGGTGTGTGAAGTCAAAATGGAGTTGTGTGAACTCATAGAATGGAGGAGTGTGAACTCATAGAATGGAGGTGTGGGAAGTCATGGAATGGAGGTGTGTGAAGTCAAAGAATGGAGGTTTGTGAAGTCAAACAATAAAGGTGTGTGAAGTCACTGAATGGAGGTGTGTGAAATCACAGAACGGAGGTTTGTGAAGTCAAAAAGGTGGTGTGTAGAGTCACAAATGGAGGTGTGTGAACTCATAGAATGGAGGTGTGTGAAGTCAAAGAATGCAGGTGTGTGAAGTCATCGAATGGAGGTGTGGGAAGTCATGGAATGGTCCTGTGTGATGTCACAGAATGGAGGTGTGTGAAGTCAGAATGGAGATGAGTGAAGTCATAGAATGGAGGTGTGTGAAGTCAGAATGGAGGTGTGTGAACTCATAGAATGGAGGTGTGTGCAGTCAGAATGGAGGTGTGTGAACTCATAGAATGGAGGTGTGTGAAGTCACAATGGAGGTGTGTGAAGTCATAGAATGGAGGTGTGTGAAGTCACAGAATAGAGGTGTGTGAAGTCATAGAATGGAGCTGTGTGAAGTCAGATTGGAGGTGTGTGAAGTCACAGAATGGAGGTGTGTGAACTTAGAATGAAGGTGTGTTACGTCACAGAATGGAGGTGTGTGAAGTCATAGAATGGAGGTGTGTGAAGTCATAGAATGGAGGTGTGTGAAGTCATAATGTAGGTGTATGAAGTCACAGAATTGAGGTGTGTGAAGTCACAGAATTGAGGTTTTTGAAGTCATAGAATGGAGGTGTGTGAAGTCATAGAATGGAGGTGGGTGAAGTCATAGAATGGATGTTTGTGAAATAAGAATGAAGGTGTGTTAAGTCATAGAATGGAGGTGTGTGAAGTCATAGAATGGAGGTGTGTGAAGTCATAGAATCGAGCTGTGTGAAGTCAGAATGGAGGTGTGTGAAGTCATAGAATGGAGGTGTGTGAACTAAAAATGGAGGTGTGTGAAGTCAAAGAATGGAGGTGTGTGAAGTCAAAGAATGGAAGTGTGTGAAGTCATAGAATGGAGGTGTGTGAAGTCATAGAATGGAGGTGTGTGAAGTCAAATAATGGAGGTGTGTGAAAACAGAATTGATGTTTGTGAAGTCAGAATGGAGGTGTGTGAATTCAGAATGGAGGTGTGTGAAGTCATAGAAAGGAGGTGTGTGAAGTCACAATGCAGGTGTGTAACCTCATAGAATGGAGATGTGTGAAGTCACAGAATGGAGGTGTGTGAAGTCATAGAATGGAGATGTGTGAAGTCATAGAATTGAGGTGTGTAAAGTCATAGAATGGAGGTGTGTGAAGTCATAGAATGGAGGTGTGTGAAGTCACAGAATGGAGCTGTGTGAAGTCACAGAATGGAGGTGTGTGAAGTCACAGAATGGAGGTGTGTGTAATCACAATGGAGGTGTGTGAATTCAAAGAATGGGGGTGTGTGAAGTAATAGAATGGATGTTTCTGAAGTAGAATGAGGGTGTGTGAAGTCATAGAATGGAGGTGTGTGAAGTCAAATTGGAGGTGTGTGAACTCATAAAATGGAGATGTGTGAAGTCATGGAATGGAGGAGCGTGAAGTCCAAAAATGGAGGTGTGTGAAGTCAAAAAATGGTGGTGTGTGAAGTCACAGAATGGAGGTGTGTGAAGTCAAAGAATGGAAGTGTGTGAAGTCAAAATGGATGCGTGTGAAGTCACAGAATGGAGGTGTGTGAAGTCACAGATTGGAGATGAGTGAACTCATAGAATGGAAGTGTGTGATGTCACAGAATGGAGGTGTGTGAAGTCTCAGAATGGAGGTGTGTGAAGTCACAGAATGAAGTTGTGTGAAGTCACAGAATGGAGGTGTGTGAACTCACAACGGAGGTGTGTGAAGTCGCAGAATGGAGGTGTGTGAAGTCAAAAAATAAAGGAGTGTGAAGTCACAGAATGGAGGTCTGGGAAGTCATAGAATGGAGGTGTGTTAAGTCAGAGAATGGAGGTGTGTGAAGTCAGAGAATGGAGGTGTGTGAACTCAGAATGGAGGTGTGTGAAGTCACAGAACGGAGATTTGTGAAGTCAAAAAATGGAGGTGTGTGAAGTCATAGAATGGATGTGTGTGAAGTCATGGAATGGAGGTGTGTAAAGTCAAAGAATGGAGGTGTGTGAAGTCAAAAAATAAAGGTGTGCGAAGTCACAGAATGGACGTGTGTGAAATCACAGAATGGAGGTTTGTGAAGTCATCGAATGGAGGTGTGGGAAGTCATGGAATGGAGGTGTGTGAAGTCAAAGACCGGAGATGTGTGAAGTCAAACAATAAAGGTGTGTGAAGTCATAGAATGGAGGTGTGGAATCACAGAATGGAGGTTTGTGAAGTCAAAAAGTTGGTGTGTAGAGTCACAAATGGAAGTGTGTGAACTCATAGAATGGAGGTTTTTGAAGTCCAAGAATGGAGGTGTGTGAAGTCATCGAATGGAGGTGTGGGAAGTCATGGAATGGAGGTGTGTGAAGTCACAGAATGGACGTGTGTGAAGTCAGAATGGAGGTGTGTGAAGTCATAGAATGGAGGTGTGTGAAGTCACAATGGAGGTGTGTGAAGTCATAGAATGGAGGTGTGTGAAATCACAGAATGGAGGTGTGTGAAGTCATAGAATGGAGCTGTGTGAAGTCATAGAATGGAGGTGTGTGAAGTCACAGAATGGAGGTGTGTGAACTCAGAATGGAGGTGTGTGAAGTCTCAGAATAGAGGTGTGTGAAGTCATAGAATGGAGGTGTGTGAAGTCATAGAATGGAGGTGTGTGAAGTCATAATGTAGGTGTGTGAAGTCACAGAATTGAGGTGTGTGAAGTCACAGAATGGAGGTGGGTGAAGACATAGAATGGAGGTGTGTGAAGTCATAGAATCGAGGTGTGTGAAGTCATAGAATGGATGTTTGTCAAGTAAGAATGAAGGTGTGTTAAGTCATAGAATGGAGGTGTGTGAAGTCATAATGTAGGTGTGTGAAGTCACAGAATTGAGGTGTGTGAAGTCACAGAATGGAGGTGGGTGAAGTCATAGAATGGAGGTGTGTGAAATCAACAAATAGAGTTTTGTGAAGTCAAACAATAAAGGTGTGTGAAGTCACAGAATGGAGGTGTATGAAATCACAGAATGGAGGTGTGTGAAGTCAAAAAGGTGGTGTGTAGAGTCACAAATGGAATTGTGTGAACTCATAGAAGGAGGTGTGTGAAGTCCAAGAATGGAGGTGTGTGAAGTCATCGAATGGAGGTGTGGGAAGTCATGGAATGGAGGTGTGTGAAGTCACAGAATGGACATGTGTGAAGTCAGAATGGAGATGTGTGAAGTCATAGAATGAAGGTGTGTGAAGTCACAATGGAGGTGTGTGAAGTCATAGAATGGAGGTGTGTGAAGTTACAGAATGGAGGTGTGTGAAGTCATAGAATGGAGCTGTGTAAAGTCATAGAATGGAGGTGTGTGAAGTCCCAGAACGGAGGTGTGTGAACTCAGAATTGAGGTGTGTGAAGTCTCAGAATGGAGGTGTGTGAAGTCATAGAATGGAGGTGTGTGAAGTCATAGAATGGAGGTGTGTGAAGTCATAATGTAGGTGTGTGAAATCACAGAATTGAGGTGTGTGAAGTCACAGAATTGTGGTGTGTGAAGTCACAGAATGGAGGTGGGTGAAGTCATAGAATGGAGGTGTGTGAAGTCATAGAATCGAGGTGTGTGAAGTCATAGAATGGATGTTTGTGAAGTAAGAATGAAGGTGTGTTAAGTCATAGAATGGAGGTGTGTGAAGTCATAATGTAGGTGTGTGAAGTCACAGAATGGAGGTGTGTGAAGTCACAGAATGGAGGTGGGTGAAGTCAAAGAATGGAGGTGTATGAAGTCATGGATTGGAGGTGTGTTTAGTCACAGAATGGAGGTGTGTGAAGTCATAGAATGGAGGTGTGTGAAGTCATAGAATGGATGTTTCTGAAGTAAGAATGAAGGTGTGTGAAGTCATAGAATGGAGGTGTGTGAAGTCAAAATGGAGGTGTGTGAACTCATAGAATGGAGCTGTGTGAACTCATAGAATGGAGGGGTGTGAAGTCATGGAATGGAGGTGTGTGAAGTCAAAGAATGGAGGTGTGTGAAGTCAAACCATAAATGTGTGTGAAGTCACAGAATGGAGGTGTGTGAACTCATACAATGGAGGTGTGTGAAGTCAAAGAATGGAGGTGTGTGAAGTCATCAAATGGAGGTGTGTGAAGTCATGGAATGGAGGTGTGTGAAGTCACAGAATGCAGGTGTGTGAAGTCAGAATGGAGTTGTGTGAAGTCAGAATGGAGGGGTGTGAAGTCAGAATGGAGTTGTGTGAAGTCATAGAATGGAGGTGTGTGAAGTCAGAATGGAGGTGTGTGAACTCATAGAATGGAGGTGTGTGAAGTCACAATGGAGGTGTGTGAAGTCATAGAATGGAGGTGTGTGAAGACAGATTGGAGGTGTGTGAAGTCACAGAATGGAGGGAGGTGTGTGATCTCAGAATGGAGGTGTGTGAAGTCACAGAATGGAGGTGCGTGAAGTCATAGAATGGAGGTGTGTGAAGTCATAGAATGGAGTTGTGTGAAGTCATAGAATGGAGGTGTGTGAAGTCATAGAATGGATGTTTGTGATGTAAGAATGAAGGAGTGTTAAGTCATAGAATGGAGGTGTGTGAAGTGACAGAATGGAGGTGTGTGAAGTCATAGAATGGAACTGTGTGAAGTCAGAATGGCGGTGTGTGAAGTCATAGAATGGAGGTGTGTGAACTCACAATGGTGGTATGTGAAGTCAAAGAATAGAGGTGTGTGAAGTCAAAGAATGGAAGTGTGTGAAGTCATAGAATGGAGGTGTGTGAATTCATAGAATAGAGGTGTGTGAAGTCATAGAATGGAGGTGTGTGAAGTCACAGAATTGATGTTTGTGAAGTTAGAATGGAGGTGTGTGAAGTCAGAATGCAGGTGTGTGAAGTCATAGAATGGAGGTGTGTGAAGTCATAGAATGGAGGTGTGTGAAGTCATAGAATGGAGGTGTGTGAAGTCACAGAATTGATGTTTGTGAAGTCAGAAGGAGGTGTGAACTCACAATGGAGGTGTGTGAAGTCAGAGAATGGAGGTGTGTGAAGTCCCAGAATTGATGTTTGTGAAGTCAGAATGGAGGTGTGTGAAGTCAGAATGGAGGTGTGTGAAGTCATAGAATGGAGGTGTGTGAAGTCACAATGCAGGTGTGTGAACTCATAGAATGGAGGTGTGTGAAGTCACAGAATGGAGGTGTGTGAAGTCGTAGAATGGAGGTGTGTGAAGTCATAGAATGGAGGTGTGTGAAGTCATAGAATGGAGGTGTGTGAAGTCATAGACTGGAGGTTTGTGAAGTCATAGAATGGAGGTGTGTGAAGTCATAGAATGGATGTTTCTGAAGTAAGAATATAGGTGTGTGAAGTCATAGAATGGAGGTGTGTGAAGTCAAAATGGTGGTGTTTGTACTCATAGAATGGATGTTTGTTAACTGATAGAATGGAGGTGTGTGAAGTCATGGAATGGAGGTGTGTGAAGTCAAAGAATGGAGGTGTGTGAAGTCAAACAATGGAGGTGTTTGAAGTCACAGAATGGAGGTGTGTGAAGTCACAGAATGGAAGTATGTGAAGTCAAAATGGATGTGTGTGAAGTCACAGAATGGAGGTGTGTGAAGTCACATAATGGAGGTGTGTGAAGTCAAAATTGTGGAGTGTGAAGTCACAAATGGAGATGTGAAGTCAGAATTTAGCTGTGTGAAATCATAGAATGGAGGTATGTGAAGTCAAAGAATGGAGGTGTGCGAAGTCAAAGAATGGAGGTGTGTGAAGTCATAGAATGGATGTGTGTGAAGTCATAGAATGGAGGTGTGTGAGTCATAGAATGAAGGTGCTTGAAGTCACAGAATGAAGGTGTGTTAAGTCACAGAATGGAGGTGCGTGAACTCAGAATGGAGGTGTGTGAAGTCCCAGAATGGAGTTGTGGGAAGTCATAGAATGGAGGTGTGGGAAGTCACAGAATGGAGATGTGTGAATTCATAGAATGGAGGTGTGTGAAGTCATAGAATGGAGGTGTGTGAAGTCACAGAATGGAGGTGTGTGAAATCACAGAATGGAGGTGTGTGAAGTCACAGAATGGAGGTGTGTGAACTCACAATGGAGGTGTGTGAAGTCAAAGAATGGAGGTGTGTGAAGTCATAGAATGGAAGTGCGTGAAGTCATAGAATGGAGGTGTGTGAAGCCAGAATTGAGGTGTGTGAAGTCACAGAATTGAGGTGTGTGAACTCAGAATGGAGGTTTGTGAAGTCACAGAATGGAGGTTTGTGAAGTCATAGAATGGAGGTGTGTGAAGTCATAGAATGGATGTTTCTGAAGTAGAATGAAAGGGTGTGAAGTCATAGAATGGAGGTGTGTGAAGTCAAAATGGAGGTGTGTGAAGTCATAAAATGGAGATGTGTGAAGTCATGGAATGGAAGTGCGTGAAGTCCAAAAATGGAGGTGTGTGAAATCAAACATTGGTGGTGTGTGAAGTCACAGAATGGAGGTGTGTGAAGTCATAGAATGGAGGTGTGTGAAGTCACAGAATGGAGGTGTGTGAAGTCACAGAATGGAGGTGCGTGAAGTCACAGAATGGAGGTGTGTGAACTCACAATGTAGGTGTGTGAAGTCACAGAATGGAGGTGTGTGAAGTTAAACAATAAAGGAGTGTGAAGGCACAGAATGGAGGTCTGTGAAATCATTGAATGGAGGTGTGTTAAGTCACAGAATGGAGGTGTGTGAAGTCAAACAATAAAGCAGTGTGAAGGCACACATAGGAGGTCTGTGAAGTCATAGAATGGAGGTGTGTTAAGTCACAGAATGGAGGTGTGAGAAGTCAGAGAATGGAGCTGTGTGAAGTCAAAATGGAGGTGTGTGAACTCATAAATTGGAGATTTGTGAAGTCATGGAATGGAGGTGCGTGAAGTCCAAAAATGGAGGTGTGTGAAGTCAAACATTGTTGGTGTGTGAAGTCACAGAATGGAGGTGTGTGAAGTCACAGAATGGAGGTGTGTGAAGTCACAGAATGGAGGTGTGTGAAGTCACAGAATAGAGGTGTGTGAAGTCACAGAATGGAGGTGTGTGAACTCACAATGGAGGTGTGTGAAGTCAAAGAATGCAGGTGTGTGAAGTCATCGAATGGAGGTGTGGGAAGTCATGGAATGGTGCTGTGTGAAGTCACAGAATGGAGGTGTGTGAAGCCAGAATTGAGGTGTGTGAAGTCACAGAATTGAGGTGTGTGAACTCAGAATGGAGGTGTGTGAAGTCACAGAAAGGAGGTTTGTGAAGTCATAGAATGGAGGTGTGTGAAGTCATAGAATGGATGTTTCTGAAGTAGAATGAAGGTGTGTGAAGTCATAAAATGGAGGTGTGTGAAGTCAAAATGGAGGTGTGTGAAGTCAAACATTGGTGGTGTGTGAAGTCACAGAATAGAGGTGTGTGAAGTCAAATATTGGTGGTGTGTGAAGTCACAGAATGGAGGTGTGTGAAGTCACAGAATGGAGGTGTGTGATGTCACAGAATGGAGGTATGTGATGTCACAGAATGGAGGTGTGTGAAGGCAGAGAATGGAGGTGTGTGAACTCACAATGGAGGTGTGTGAAGTCACAGAATGGAGGTGTGTGAAGTCAAACAATAAAGGAGTGTGAAGGCACACATAGGAGGTCTGTGAAGTCATAGAATGGAGGTGTGTTAAGTCACAGAATGGAGGTGTGAGAAGTCAGAGAATGGAGCTGTGTGAAGTCAAAATGGAGGTGTGTGAACTCATAAATTGGAGATTTGTGAAGTCATGGAATGGAGGTGCGTGAAGTCCAAAAATGGAGGTGTGTGAAGTCAAACATTGTTGGTGTGTGAAGTCACAGAATGGAGGTGTGTGAAGTCAAAGAATGGAAGTGTGTGAAGTCAAAATGGAGGTGTGTGAAGTCACAGAATAGAGGTGTGTGAAGTCACAGAATGGAGGTGTGTGAAGTCATAGAATGGAGGTGTGTGAAGTCACAGAATGGAGGTGTGTGAAGTCACAGAATGGAGGTGCGTGAAGTCACAGAATGGAGGTGTGTGAACTCACAATGGAGGTGTGTGAACTCACAGAATGGAGGTGTGTGAAGTCAAACAATAAAGGAGTGTGAAGTCACAGAATGGAGGTCTGTGAAGTCATAGAATGGAGGTGTGTTAAGTCACAGAATGGAGGTGTGTGAAGTCAGAGAATGGAGGTATGTGAACTCAGAATGGAGGTGTGTGAAGTCACAGAATTGAGATTTGTGAAGTCATAGAATGGAGGTGCGTGAAGTCATAGAATGGATGTTTCTGAAGTAAGAATGAAGGTGTGTGAAGTCATAGAATGGAGGTGTGTGAAGTCAAAATGGAGGTGTGTGAACTCATAGAATGGAGGTGTGTGAACTCATAGAATGGAGGTGTGTGAAGTCATGCAATGCAGGTGTGTGAAGTCAAAGAATGGAGGTGTGTGAAGTCAAACAATAAAGGTGTCTGAAGTCACAGAATGGAGGTGTTTGAAATCACAGAATGGAGGTTTGTGAAGTCAAAAAGGTGGTGTGTAGAGTCACAAATGGAGGTGTGTGAACTCATAGAATGGAGGTGTGTGAAGTCAAAGAATGGAGGTGTGTGAAGTCATTGAATGGAGGTGTGGGAAGTCATGGAATGGAGGTGTGTGAAGTCACAGAATGGAGGTGTGTGAAGTCAGAATGGAGAAGTGTGAAGTCACAGAATTGATGTTTGTGAAGTCAGAATGGAGGTGTGTGTACTCACAATGCAGGTGTGTGAAGTCAGAGAATGGAGGTGTGTCAAGTCACAGAATTGATGTTTGTGAAGTCAGGATGGAGCTGTGTGAAGTCAGAATGGAGGTGTGTGAAGTCATAGAATGGAGGTGTGTGAAGTCAAAATGCAGGTGTGTGAACTCATAGAATGGAGGTGTGTGAAGTCACAGAATGGAGGTGTGTAAAGTCGTAGAATGGAGGTGTGTGAAGTCAAAATGGAGGTGTGTGAAGTCATAAAATGGAGATGTGTGAAGTCATGGAATGGAGGTGCGTGAAGTCCAAAAATGGAGGTGTGTGAAGTCAAACATTGGTGGTGTGTGAAGTCACAGAATGGAGGTGTGTGAAGTCACAGAATGGAGGTGTGTGAAGTCACAGAATGGAGGTGTGTGAAGTCACAGAATGGAGCTGCGTGAAGTCACAGAATGGAGGTGTGTGAACTCACAATGGAGGTGTGTGAAGTCTCAGAATGGAGGTGTGTGAAGTCAAACAATAAAGGAGTGTGAAGGCACAGAATGGAGGTCTGTGAAGTCATAGAATGGAGGTGTGTTAAGTCACAGAATGGAGGTTTGTGAAGTCAGAGAATGGAGTTATGTGAACTTAGAATGGAGGTGTGTGAAGTCACAGAACGGAGATCTGTAAAGTCATAGAATGGAGGTGCGTGAAGTCATAGAATGGATGTTTCTGAAGTAAGAATGAAGGTGTGTGAAGTCATAGAATGGAGTTTTGTGAAGTGAAAATGGAGGTGTGTGAACTCATAGAATGGAGGAGTGTGAACTCATAGAATGGAGGTGTGTGAAGTCATGCAATGGAGGTGTGTGAAGTCAAAGAATGGAGGTGTGTGAAGTCAAACAATAAAGGTGTCTGATGTCACAGAATGGAGGTGTGTGAAATCACAGAATGGAGGTTTGTGAAGTCAAAAAGGTGGTGTGTAGAGTCACAAATGGAGGTGTGTGAACTCATAGAATGGAGGTGTGTGAAGTCAAAGAATGGAGGTGTGTGAAGTCATCGAATGGAGGTGTGGGAAGTCATGGAATGGGGGTGTGTGAAGTCACAATGGAGGTGTGTGAAGTCACAGATTGGAGGTGTGTGAAGTCACAGAATGGAGCTGTGTGAAGTCAGATTGGAGGTGTGGGAAGTCACAGAATGGAGGTTTGTGAACTCAGAATGGAGGTGTGTGAAGTCACAGAATGGAGGTGTGTGAAGTCATAGAATGGAGGTGTGTGAATTCATAGAATGGAGGTGTGTGAAGTCATAATGTAGGTATGTGAAGTCACAGAATGGAGGTGTGTGAAGTAACAGAATGGAGGTGTTTGAAGTCATAGAATGGAGATGTGTGAAGTCATAGAATGGAGGTGTGTGAAGTCATAGAATGGATGTTTGTGATGTAAGAATGAAGGAGTGTTAAGTCATAGAATGGAGGTGTGTGAAGTCACAGAATGGAGGTGTGTGAAGTCATAGAATGGAACTGTGTGAAGTCAGAATGGCGGTGTGTGAAGTCATAGAATGGAGGTGTGTGAACTAACAATGGAGGTGTGTGAAGTCAAAGAATGGAGGTGTGTGAAGTCACAGAATTGAGGTGTGTGAAGTCACAGAATTGAGGTGTGTGAAGTCACAGAATGGAGGTGTGTGAAGTCACAGAATGGAGGTGTGTGAACTCACAATGGAGGTGTGTGAAGTCAAAGAATGGAGGTGTGTGAAGTCATAGAATGGAAGTGTGTGAAGTCATAGAATGGAGGTGTATGAAGCCAGAATTGAGGTGTGTGAAGTCACAGAACTGAGGTGTGTGAACTCAGAATGGAGGTGTTTTAAGTCACAGAATGGAGGTATGTGAAGGCATAGAATGGAGGTGTGTGAAGTTATAGAATGGATGTTTCTAAAGTAGAATGAAGGTGTGTGAAGTCATAGAATGGAGGTGTGTGAAGTCAAAATGGAGGTGTGTGAATTCAAACATTGGTGGTAGTGAAGTCACAGAATGGAGGTGTGTGAAGTCACAGAATGGAGGTGTGTGAAGTCACAGAATGGAGGTGTGTGAAGTCACAGAATGGAGTTGTGTGATGTCACAGAATGGAGGTATGTGATGTCACAGAATGGAGGTGTGTGAAGTCACAGAATGGAGGTGTGTGAACTCACAATGGAGGTGTGTGAAGTCACAGAATGGAGGTGTGTGAAGTCAAACAATAAAGGAGTGTGAAGGCACAGATTGGAGGTCTGTGAAATCATAGAATGGAGGTGTGTTAAGTCAAAGAATGGAGGTGTGTGAAGTCAGAGAATGGAGGTGTGTGAACTCACAACGGAGGTGTGTGAAGTCACAGAACGGAGATTTGTGAAGTCATAGAACGGAGGTGCGTGAAGTAATAGAATGGATGTTTCTGAAGTAAGAATAAAGATGTGTGAAGTCATAGAATGGAGGTGTGTGAAGTCAAAATGGAGTTGTGTGAACTCATAGAATGGAGGAGTGTGAACTCATAGAATGGAGGTGTGGGAAGTCATGAAATGGAGGTGTGTGAAGTCAAAGAATGGAGGTTTGTGAAGTCAAACAATAAAGGTGTGTGAAATCACTGAATGGAGGTGTGTGAAATCACAGAATGGAGGTTTGTGAAGTCAAAAAGGTGGTGTGTAGAGTCACAAATGGAGGAGTGTGAACTCATAGAATGGAGGTGTGTGAAGTCAAAGAATGCAGGTGTGTGAAGTCATCGAATGGAGGTGTGGGAAGTCATGGAATGGTGCTGTGTGAAGTCACAGAATGGAGGTGTGTGAAGTCAGAATGGAGATGAGTGAAGTCATAGAATGGAGGTGTGTGAAGTCAGAATGGAGGTGTGTGAACTCATAGAATGGAGGTGTGTGAAGTCAGAATGGAGGTGTGTGAACTCATAGAATGGAGGTGTGTGAAGTCACAATGGAGGTGTGTGAAGTCATAGAATGGAGGTTTGTGAAGTCACAGAACAGAGGTGTGTGAAGTCATAGAATGGACCTGTGTGAGGTCAGATTGGAGGTGTGTGAAGTCACAGAATGGAGGTGTGTGAACTCAGAATGAAGGTGTGTGAAGTCACAGAATGGAGGTGTGTGAAGTCATAGAATGGAGGTGTGTGAAGTCATAGAATGGAGGTGTGTGAAGTCATAATGTAGGTGTGTGAAGTCACAGAATTGAGGTGTGTGAAGTCACAGAATTGAGGTTTTTGAAGTCATAGAATGGAGGTGTGTGAAGTCATAGAATGGAGGTGGGTGAAGTCATAGAATGGATGTTTGTGAAATAAGAATGAAGGTGTGTTAAGTCATAGAATGGGGGTGTGTGAAGTCACAGAATGGAGGTGTGTGAAGTCATAGAATCGAGCTGTGTGAAGTCAGAATGGAGGTGTGTGAAGTCATAGAATGGAGGTGTGTGAACTAACAATGGAGGTGTGTGAAGTCAAAGAATGGAGGTGTGTGAAGTCAAAGAATGGAAGTGTGTGAAGTCATAGAATGGAGGTGTGTGAAGTCATAGAATGGAGGTGTGTGAAGTCAAATAATGGAGGTGTGTGAAAACAGAATTGATGTTTGTGAAGTCAGAATGGAGGTGTGTGAATTCAGAATGGAGGTGTGTGAAGTCATAGAAAGGAGGTGTGTGAAGTCACAATGCAGGTGTGTAACCTCATAGAATGGAGATGTGTGAAGTCACAGAATGGAGGTGTGTGAAGTCATAGAATGGAGATGCGTGAAGTCATAGAATTGAGGTGTAAAGTCATAGAATGGAGGTGTGTGAAGTCATAGAATGGAGGTGTGTGAAGTCACAGAATGGAGGTGTGTGAAGTCACAGAATGGAGGTGTGTGATGTCACAGAATGGAGGTGTGTGTAATCACAATGGAGGTGTGTGAATTCAAAGAATGGAGGTGTGTGAAGTAATAGAATGGATGTTTCTGAAGTAGAATGAAGGTGTGTGAAGTCATAGAATGGAGGTGTGTGAAGTCAAATTGGAGGTGTGTGAACTCATAAAATGGAGATGTGTGAAGTCATGGAATGGAGGAGCGTGAAGTCCAAAAATGGAGGTGTGTGAAGTCAAAAAATGGTGGTGTGTGAAGTCACAGAATGGAGGTGTGTGAAGTCAAAGAATGGAAGTGTGTGAAGTCAAAATGGATGCGTGTGAAGTCACAGAATGGAGGTGTGTGAAGTCACAGATTGGAGATGTGTGAAGTCATAGAATGGAAGTGTGTGATGTCACAGAATGGAGGTGTGTGCAGTCTCAGAATGGAGGTGTGTGAAGTCACAGAATGGAGGTGTGTGAAGTCACAGAATGGAGGTGTGTGAACTCACAATGGAGGTGTGTGAAGTCACAGAATGGAGGTGTGTGAAGTCAAAAAATAAAGGAGTGTGAAGTCACAGAATGGAGGTCTGGGAAGTCATAGAATGGAGGTGTGTTAAGTCAGAGAATGGAGGTGTGTGAAGTCAGAGAATGGAGGTGTGTGAACTCAGTATGGAGGTGTGTGAAGTCACAGAACGGAGATTTGTGAAGTCAAAAAATGGAGGTGCGTGAAGTCATAGAATGGCTGTGTGTGAAGTCATGGAATGGAGGTGTGTAAAGTCAAAGAATGGAGGTGTGTGAAGTCAAACAATAAAGGTGTGCGAAGTCACAGAATGGACGTGTGTGAAATCACAGAATGGAGGTTTGTGAAGTCATCGAATGGAGGTATGGGAAGTCATGGAATGGAGGTGTGTGAAGTCAAAGACCGGAGATGTGTGAAGTCAAACAATAAAGGTGTGTGAAGTCATAGAATGGAGGTGTGGAATCACAGAATGGAGGTTTGTGAAGTCAAAAAGTTGGTGTGTAGAGTCACAAATGGAGGTGTGTGAACTCATAGAATGGAGGTGTTTGAAGTCCAAGAATGGAGGTGTGTGAAGTCATCGAATGGAGGTGTGGGAAGTCATGGAATGGAGGTGTGTGAATTCACAGAATGGACGTGTGTGAACTCAGAATGGAGATGTGTGAAGTCATAGAATGAAGGTGTGTGAATTCAGAATGGAGGTGTGTGAAGTCAGAGAATGGTGGTGTGTGAAGTCACAATGGAGGTGTGTGAAGTCATAGAATGGAGGTGTGTGAAATCACAGAATGGAGGTGTGTGAAGTCATAGAATGGAGCTGTGTGAAGTCATAGAATGGAGGTGTGTGAAGTCACAGAATGGAGGTGTGTGAACTCAGAATGGAGGTGTGTGAAGTCTCAGAATAGAGGTGTGTGAAGTCATAGAATGGAGGTGTGTGAAGTCATAGAATGGAGGTGTGTGAAGTCATAATGTAGGTGTGTGAAGTCACAGAATTGAGGTGTGTGAAGTCACAGAATGGAGGTGGGTGAAGACATAGAATGGAGGTGTGTGAAGTCATAGAATCGAGGTGTGTGAAGTCATAGAATGGATGTTTGTCAAGTAAGAATGAAGGTGTGTTAAGTCATAGAATGGAGGTGTGTGAAGTCATAATGTAGGTGTGTGAAGTCACAGAATTGAGGTATGTGAAGTCACAGAATGGAGGTGGGTGAAGTCATAGAATGGAGGTGTGTGATTTCAACAAATAGAGTTTTGTGAAGTCAAACAATAAAGGTGTGTGAAGTCACAGAATGGAGGTGTATGAAATCACAGAATGGAGGTGTGTGAAGTCATCGAATGGAGGTGTGGGAAGTCATGGAATGGAGGTGTGTGAAGTCACAGAATGGACATGTGTGAAGTCAGAATGGAGATGTGTGAAGTCATAGAATGAAGGTGTGTGAAGTCAGAATGGAGGTGTGTGAAGTCATGGAATGGAGGTGTGTGAAGTCAAAGAATGGAGGTTTGTGAAGTCAAACAATAAAGGTGTGTGAAGTCACTGAATGGAGGTGTGTGAAATCACAGAACGGAGGTTTGTGAAGTCAAAAAGGTGGTGTGTAGAGTCACAAATGGAGGTGTGTGAACTCATAGAATGGAGGTGTGTGAAGTCAAAGAATGCAGGTGTGTGAAGTCATCGAATGGAGGTGTGGGAAGTCATGGAATGGTGCTGTGTGAAGTCACAGAATGGAGGTGTGTGAAGTCAGAATTGAGATGAGTGAAGTCATAGAATGGAGGTGTGTGAAGTCAGAATGGAGGTGTGTGAACTCATAGAATGGAGGTGTGTGAAGTCAGAATGGAGGTGTGTGAACTCATAGAATGGAGGTGTGTGAAGTCACAATGGAGGTGTGTGAAGTCATAGAATGGAGGTTTGTGAAGTCACAGAATAGAGGTGTGTGAAGTCATAGAATGGAGGTGGGTGAAGTCATAGAATGGATGTTTGTGAAATAAGAATGAAGGTGTGTTAAGTCATAGAATGGAGGTGTGTGAAGTCACAGAATGGAGGTGTGTGAAGTCATAGAATGGAGCTGTGTGAAGTCAGAATGGAGGTGTGTGAAGTCACAGAATGGAGGTGTGTGACCTCAGAATGAAGGTGTGTGAAGTCACAGAATGGAGGTGTGTGAAGTCATAGAATGGAGGTGTGTGAAGTCATAGAATGGAGGTGTGTGAAGTCATAATGTAGGTGTGTGAAGTCACAGAATTGAGGTGTGTGAAGTCACAGAATTGAGGTTTTTGAAGTGATAGAATGGAGGTGTGTGAAGTCATAGAATGGAGGTGGGTGAAGTCATAGAATGGATGTTTGTGAAATAAGAATGAAGGTGTGTTAAGTCATAGAATGGAGGTGTGTGAAGTCACAGAATGGAGGTGTGTGAAGTCATAGAATGGAGCTGTGTGAAGTCAGAATGGAGGTGTGTGAAGTCATAGAATGGAGGTGTGTGAACTAACAATGGAGGTGTGTGAAGTCAAAGAATGGAGGTGTGTGAAGTCAAAGAATGGAAGTGTGTGAAGTCATAGAATGGAGGTGTGTGAAGTCATAGAATGGAGGTGTGTGAAGTCAAATAATGGAGGTGTGTGAAAACAGAATTGATGTTTGTGAAGTCAGAATGGAGGTGTGTGAATTCAGAATGGAGGTGTGTGAAGTCATAGAAAGGAGGTGTGTGAAGTCACAATGCAGGTGTGTAACCTCATAGAATAGAGATGTGTGAAGGCACAGAATGGAGGTGTGTGAAGTCATAGAATGGTGATGCGTGAAGTCATAGAATTGAGGTGTGTAAAGTCATAGAATGGAGGTGTGTGAAGTCATAGAATGGAGGTGTGTGAAGTCACAGAATGGAGGTGTGTGAAGTCACAGAATGGAGGTGTGTGACGTCACAGAATGGAGGTGTGTGTAATCACAATGGAGGTGTGTGAATTCAAAGAATGGAGGTGTGTGAAGTAATAGAATGGATGTTTCTGAAGTAGAATGAAGGTGTGTGAAGTCATAGAATGGAGGTGTGTGAAGTCAAATTGGAGGTGTGTGAACTCATAAAATGGAGATGTGTGAAGTCATGGAATGGAGGAGCGTGAAGTCCAAAAATGGAGGTGTGTGAAGTCAAAAAATGGTGGTGTGTGAAGTCACAGAATGGAGCTGTGTGAAGTCAAAGAATGGAAGTGTGTGAAGTCAAAATGGATGCGTGTGAAGTCACAGAATGGAGGTGTGTGAAGTCACAGATTGGAGATGTGTGAAGTCATAGAATGGAAGCGTGTGATGTCACAGAATGGAGGTGTGTGCAGTCTCAGAATGGAGGTGTGTGAAGTCACAGAATGGAGGTGTGTGAAGTCACAGAATGGAGGTGCGTGAACTCACAATGGAGGTGTGTGAAGTCACAGAATGGAGGTGTGTGAAGTCAAAAAATAAAGGAGTGTGAAGTCACAGAATGGAGGTCTGGGAAGTCATAGAATGGAGGTGTGTTAAGTCAGAGAATGGAGGTGTGTGAAGTCAGAGAATGGAGGTGTGTGAAGTCATAGAATGGAGGTGTGTGAAGTCATAATGTAGGTGTGTGAAGTCACAGAATTGAGGTGTGTGAAGTCACAGAATTGAGGTTTTTGAAGTGATAGAATGGAGGTGTGTGAAGTCATAGAATGGAGGTGGGTGAAGTCATAGAATGGATGTTTGTGAAATAAGAATGAAGGTGTGTTAAGTCATAGAATGGAGGTGTGTGAAGTCACAGAATGGAGGTGTGTGAAGTCATAGAATGGAGCTGTGTGAAGTCAGAATGGAGGTGTGTGAAGTCATAGAATGGAGGTGTGTGAACTAACAATGGAGGTGTGTGAAGTCAAAGAATGGAGGTGTGTGAAGTCAAAGAATGGTAGTGTGTGAAGTCATAGAATGGAGGTGTGTGAAGTCATAGAATGGAGGTGTGTGAAGTCAAATAATGGAGGTGTGTGAAAACAGAATTGATGTTTGTGAAGTCAGAATGGAGGTGTGTGAATTCAGAATGGAGGTGTGTGAAGTCATAGAAAGGAGGTGTGTGAAGTCACAATGCAGGTGTGTAACCTCATAGAATAGAGATGTGTGAAGGCACAGAATGGAGGTGTGTGAAGTCATAGAATGGTGATGCGTGAAGTCATAGAATTGAGGTGTGTAAAGTCATAGAATGGAGGTGTGTGAAGTCATAGAATGGAGGTGTGTGAAGTCACAGAATGGAGGTGTGTGAAGTCACAGAATGGAGGTGTGTGACGTCACAGAATGGAGGTGTGTGTAATCACAATGGAGGTGTGTGAATTCAAAGAATGGAGGTGTGTGAAGTAATAGAATGGATGTTTCTGAAGTAGAATGAAGGTGTGTGAAGTCATAGAATGGAGGTGTGTGAAGTCAAATTGGAGGTGTGTGAACTCATAAAATGGAGATGTGTGAAGTCATGGAATGGAGGAGCGTGAAGTCCAAAAACGGAGGTGTGTGAAGTCAAAAAATGGTGGTGTGTGAAGTCACAGAATGGAGCTGTGTGAAGTCAAAGAATGGAAGTGTGTGAAGTCAAAATGGATGCGTGTGAAGTCACAGAATGGAGGTGTGTGAAGTCACAGATTGGAGATGTGTGAAGTCATAGAATGGAAGCGTGTGATGTCACAGAATGGAGGTGTGTGCAGTCTCAGAATGGAGGTGTGTGAAGTCACAGAATGGAGGTGTGTGAAGTCACAGAATGGAGGTGTGTGAACTCACAATGGAGGTGTGTGAAGTCACAGAATGGAGGTGTGTGAAGTCAAAAAATAAAGGAGTGTGAAGTCACAGAATGGAGGTCTGGGAAGTCATAGAATGGAGGTGTGTTAAGTCAGAGAATGGAGGTGTGTGAAGTCAGAGAATGGAGGTGTGTGAACTCAGAATGGAGGTGTGTGAAGTCACAGAACGGAGATTTGTGAAGTCAAAAAATGGAGGTGCGTGAAGTCATAGAATGGCTGGGTGTGAAGTCATGGAATGGAGGTGTGTAAAGTCAAAGAATGGAGGTGTGTGAAGTCAAACAATAAAGGTGTGCGAAGTCACAGAATGGACGTGTGTGAAATCACAGAATGGAGGTTTGTGAAGTCATCGAATGGAGGTATGGGAAGTCATGGAATGGAGGTGTGTGAAGTCAAAGACCGGAGATGTGTGACGTCAAACAATAAAGGTGTGTGAAGTCATAGAATGGAGGTGTGGAATCACAGAATGGAGGTTTGTGAAGTCAAAAAGTTGGTGTGTAGAGTCACAAATGGAGGTGTGTGAACTCATAGAATGGAGGTGTTTGAAGTCCAAGAATGGAGGTGTGTGAAGTCATCGAATGGAGGTGTGGGAAGTCATGGAATGGAGGTGTGTGAAGTCCCAGAATGGACGTGTGTGAACTCAGAATGGAGATGTGTGAAGTCATAGAATGAAGGTGTGTGAATTCAGAATGGAGGTGTGTGAAGTCAGAGAATGGTGGTGTGTGAAGTCACAATGGAGGTGTGTGAAGTCATAGAATGGAGGTGTGTGAAATCACAGAATGGAGGTGTGTGAAGTCATAGAATGGAGCTGTGTGAAGTCATAGAATGGAGGTGTGTGAAGTCACAGAATGGAGGTGTGTGAACTCAGAATGGAGGTGTGTGAAGTCTCAGAATAGAGGTGTGTGAAGTCATAGAATGGAGGTGTGTGAAGTCATAGAATGGAGGTGTGTGAAGTCATAATGTAGGTGTGTGAAGTCACAGAATTGAGGTGTGTGAAGTCACAGAATGGAGGTGGGTGAAGACATAGAATGGAGGTGTGTGAAGTCATAGAATCGAGGTGTGTGAAGTCATAGAATGGATGTTTGTCAAGTAAGAATGAAGGTGTGTTAAGTCATAGAATGGAGGTGTGTGAAGTCATAATGTAGATGTGTGAAGTCACAGAATTGAGGTGTGTGAAGTCACAGAATGGAGGTGGGTGAAGTCATAGAATGGAGGTGTGTGAAATCAACAAATAGAGTTTTGTGAAGTCAAACAATAAAGGTGTGTGAAGTCACAGAATGGAGGTGTATGAAATCACAGAATGGAGGTGTGTGAAGTCAAAAAGGTGGTGTGTAGAGTCACAAATGGAATTGTGTGAACTCATAGAAGGAGGTGTGTGAAGTCCCAGAATGGAGGTGTGTGAAATCAGAATGGAGGTGTGTGAAGTATCAGAATGGAGGTGTGTGAAGTCATAGAATGGAGGTGTGTGAAGTCATAGAATGGAGGTGTGTGAAGTCATAATGTAGGTGTGTGAAGTCACAGAATTGAGGTGTGTGAAGTCACAGAATGGAGGTGGGTGAAGTCATAGAATGGAGATGTGTGAAATCAAAGAATAGAGTTTTGTGAAGTCAATCAATAAAGGTGTGTGAAGTCACAGAATGGAGGTGTGTGAAATCACAGAATGGAGGTGTGTGAAGTCAAAGAATGGAGGTGTGTGAAGTCATGGAATGGAGGTGTGTTTAGTCACAGAATGGAGGTGTGTGAAGTCATAGAATGGAGGTGTGTGAAGTCATAGAATGGATGTTTCTGAAGTAAGAATGAAGGTGTGTGAAGTCATAGAATGGAGGTGTGTGAAGTCAAAATGGAGGTGTGTGAACTCATAGAATGGAGCTGTGTGAACTCATAGAATGGAGGGGTGTGAAGTCATGGAATGGAGGTGTGTGAAGTCAAAGAATGGAGGTGTGTGAAATCAAACCATAACTGTGTGTGAAGTCACAGAATGGAGGTGTGTGAACTCATACAATGGAGGTGTGTGAAGTCAAAGAATGGAGGTGTGTGAAGTCATCAAATGGAGGTGTGTGAAGTCATGGAATGGAGGTGTGTGAAGTCACAGAATGCAGGTGTGTGAAGTCAGAATGGAGTTGTGTGAAGTCATAGAATGGAGGGGTGTGAAGTCAGAATGGAGTTGTGTGAAGTCATAGAATGGAGGTGTGTGAAGTCAGAATGGAGGTGTGTGAACTCATAGAATGGAGGTGTGTGAAGTCACAATGGAGGTGTGTGAAGTCATAGAATGGAGGTGTGTGAAGACAGATTGAAAGTGTGTGAAGTCACAGAATGGAGGGAGGTGTGTGATCTCAGAATGGAGGTGTGTGAAGTCACAGAATGGAGGTGTGTGAAGTCATAGAATGGAGGTGTGTGAAGTCATAGAATGGAGTTGTGTGAAGTCATAGAATGGAGGTGTGTGAAGTCACAGAATGGATGTTTGTGATTTAAGAATGAAGGAGTGTTAAGTCATAGAATGGAGGTGTGTGAAGTCACAGAATGGAGGTGTGTGAAGTCATAGAATGGAACTGTGTGAAGTCAGAATGGCGGTGTGTGAAGTCATAGAATGGAGGTGTGTGAACTCACAATGGTGGTATGTGAAGTCAAAGAATAGAGGTGTGTGAAGTCAAAGAATGGAAGTGTGTGAAGTCATAGAATGGAGGTGTGTGAATTCATAGAATGGAGGTGTGTGAAGTCATACAATGGAGGTGTGTGAAGTCTCAGAATTGATGTTTGTGAAGTTAGAATAGAGGTGTGTGAAGTCAGAATGCAGGTGTGTGAAGTCATAGAATGGAGGTGTGTGAAGTCATAGAATGGAGGTGTGTGAAGTCATAGAATGGAGGTGTGTGAAGTCACAGAATTGATGTTTGTGAAGTCAGAAGGAGGTGTGTGAACTCACAATGGAGGTGTGTGAAGTCAGAGAATGGAGGTGTGTGAAGTCCCAGAATTGATGTTTGTGAAGTCAGAATGGAGGTGTGTGAAGTCAGAATGGAGGTGTGTGAAGTCATAGAATGGAGGTGTGTGAAGTCACAATGCAGGTGTGTGAACTCATAGAATGGAGGTGTGTGAAGTCACAGAATGGAGGTGTGTGAAGTCGTAGAATGGAGGTGTGTGAAGTCATAGAATGGAGGTGTGTGAAGTCATAGAATGGAGGTGTGTGAAGTCATAGACTGGAGGTTTGTGAAGTCATAGAATGGAGGTGTGTGAAGTCATAGAATGGATGCTTCTGAAGTAAGAATATAGGTGTGTGAAGTCATAGAATGGAGGTGTGTGAAGTCAAAATGGTGGTGTTTGTACTCATAGAATGGATGTTTGTTAACTGATAGAATGGAGGTGTGTGAAGTCATGGAATGGAGGTGTGTGAAGTCAAAGAATGGAGGTGTGTGAAGTCAAACAATGGAGGTGTTTGAAGTCTCAGAATGGAGGTGTGTGAAGTCACAGAATGGAAGTATGTGAAGTCAAAATGGATGTGTGTGAAGTCACAGAATGGAGGTGTGTGAAGTCACATAATGGAGGTGTGTGAAGTCAAAATTGTGGAGTGTGAAGTCACAAATGGAGATGTGAAGTCAGAATTTAGCTGTGTGAAATCATAGAATGGAGGTATGTGAAGTCAAAGAATGGAGGTGTGCGAAGTCAAAGAATGGAGGTGTGTGAAGTCATAGAATGGATGTGTGTGAAGTCATAGAATGGAGGTGTGTGAAGTCATAGAATGAAGGTGCTTGAAGTCACAGAATGAAGGTGTGTTAAGTCACAGAATGGAGGTGCGTGAACTCAGAATGGAGGTGTGTGAAGTCCCAGAATGGAGTTGTGGGAAGTCATAGAATGGAGGTGTGGGAAGTCACAGAATGGAGATGTGTGAATTCATAGAATGGAGGTGTGTGAAGTCATAGAATGGAGGTGTGTGAAGTCACAGAATGGAGGTGTGTGAAATCACAGAATGGAGGTGTGTGAAGTCACAGAATGGAGGTGTGTGAACTCACAATGGAGGTGTGTGAAGTCAAAGAATGGAGGTGTGTGAAGTCATAGAATGGAAGTGCGTGAAGTCATAGAATGGAGGTGTGTGAAGCCAGAATTGAGGTGTGTGAAGTCACAGAATTGAGGTGTGTGAACTCAGAATGGAGGTTTGTGAAGTCACAGAATGGAGGTTTGTGAAGTCATAGAATGGAGGTGTGTGAAGTCATAGAATGGATGTTTCTGAAGTAGAATGAAAGAGTGTGAAGTCATAGAATGGAGGTGTGTGAAGTCAAAATGGAGGTGTGTGAAGTCATAAAATGGAGATGTGTGAAGTCATGGAATGGAAGTGCGTGAAGTCCAAAAATGGAGGTGTGTGAAGTCAAACATTGGTGGTGTGTGAAGTCACATAATGGAGGTGTGTGAAGTCACAGAATGGAGGTGCGTGAAGTCATAGAATGGAGGTGTGTGAACTCACAATGGAGGTGTGTGAAGTCACAGAATGGAGGTGCGTGAAGTCATAGAATGGAGGTGTGTGAACTCACAATGGAGGTGTATGAAATCACAGAATGGAGGTGTGTGAAGTCATCGAATGGAGGTGTGGGAAGTCATGGAATGGAGGTGTGTGAAGTCACAGAATGGACATGTGTGAAGTCAGAATGGAGATGTGTGAAGTCATAGAATGAAGGTGTGTGAAGTCAGAATGGAGGTGTGTGAAGTCATAGAATGGAGGTGTGGGAAGTCATGGAATGGAGGTGTGTGAAGTCAAAGAATGGAGGTTTGTGAAGTCAAACAATAAAGGTGTGTGAAGTCACTGAATGGAGGTGTGTGAAATCACAGAACGGAGGTTTGTGAAGTCAAAAATGTGGTGTGTAGAGTCACAAATGGAGGTGTGTGAACTCATAGAATGGAGGTGTGTGAAGTCAAAGAATGCAGGTGTGTGAAGTCATCGAATGGAGGTGTGGGAAGTCATGGAATGGTGCTGTGTGAAGTCACAGAATGGAGGTGTGTGAAGTCAGAATGGAGATGAGTGAAGTCATAGAATGGAGGTGTGTGAAGTCAGAATGGAGGTGTGTGAACTCATAGAATGGAGGTGGGTGAAGTCAGAATGGAGGTGTGTGAACTCATAGAATGGAGGTGTGTGAAGTCACAATGGAGGTGTGTGAAGTCATAGAATGGAGGTTTGTGAAGTCACAGAATAGAGGTGTGTGAAGTCATAGAATGGAGGTGGGTGAAGTCATAGAATGGATGTTTGTGAAATAAGAATGAAGGTGTGTTAAGTCATAGAATGGAGGTGTGTGAAGTCACAGAATGGAGGTGTGTGAAGTCATAGAATGGAGCTGTGTGAAGTCAGAATGGAGGTGTGTGAAGTCACAGAATGGAGGTGTGTGACCTCAGAATGAAGGTGTGTGAAGTCACAGAATGGAGGTGTGTGAAGTCATAGAATGGAGGTGTGTGAAGTCATAGAATGGAGGTGTGTGAAGTCATAATGTAGGTGTGTGAAGTCACAGAATTGAGGTGTGTGAAGTCACAGAATTGAGGTTTTTGAAGTCATAGAATGGAGGTGTGTGAAGTCATAGAATGGAGGTGGGTGAAGTCATAGAATGGATGTTTGTGAAATAAGAATGAAGGTGTGTTAAGTCACAGAATGGAGGTGTGTGAAGTCACAGAATGGAGGTGTGTGAAGTCATAGAATGGAGCTGTGTGAAGTCAGAATGGAGGTGTGTGAAGTCATAGAATGGAGGTGTGTGAACTAACAATGGAGGTGTGTGAAGTCAAAGAATGGAGGTGTGTGAAGTCAAAGAATGGTAGTGTGTGAAGTCATAGAATGGAGGTGTGTGAAGTCAAATAATGGAGGTGTGTGAAAACAGAATTGATGTTTGTGAAGTCAGAATGGAGGTGTGTGAATTCAGAATGGAGGTGTGTGAAGTCATAGAAAGGAGGTGTGTGAAGTCACAATGCAGGTGTGTAACCTCATAGAATAGAGATGTGTGAAGGCACAGAATGGAGGTGTGTGAAGTCATAGAATGGTGATGCGTGAAGTCATAGAATTGAGGTGTGTAAAGTCATAGAATGGAGGTGTGTGAAGTCATAGAATGGAGGTGTGTGAAGTCACAGAATGGAGGTGTGTGAAGTCACAGAATGGAGGTGTGTGACGTCACAGAATGGAGGTGTGTGTAATCACAATGGAGGTGTGTGAATTCAAAGAATGGAGGTGTGTGAAGTAATAGAATGGATGTTTCTGAAGTAGAATGAAGGTGTGTGAAGTCATAGAATGGAGGTGTGTGAAGTCAAATTGGAGGTGTGTGAACTCATAAAATGGAGATGTGTGAAGTCATGGAATGGAGGAGCGTGAAGTCCAAAAATGGAGGTGTGTGAAGTCAAAAAATGGTGGTGTGTGAAGTCACAGAATGGAGCTGTGTGAAGTCAAAGAATGGAAGTGTGTGAAGTCAAAATGGATGCGTGTGAAGTCACAGAATGGAGGTGTGTGAAGTCACAGATTGGAGATGTGTGAAGTCATAGAATGGAAGTGTGTGATGTCACAGAATGGAGGTGTGTGCAGTCTCAGAATGGAGGTGTGTGAAGTCACAGAATGGAGGTGTGTGAAGTCACAGAATGGAGGTGTGTGAACTCACAATGGAGGTGTGTGAAGTCACAGAATGGAGGTGTGTGAAGTCAAAAAATAAAGGAGTGTGAAGTCACAGAATGGAGGTCTGGGAAGTCATAGAATGGAGGTGTGTTAAGTCAGAGAATGGAGGTGTGTGAAGTCAGAGAATGGAGGTGTGTGAACTCAGAATGGAGGTGTGTGAAGTCACAGAACGGAGATTTGTGAAGTCAAAAAATGGAGGTGCGTGAAGTCATAGAATGGCTGGGTGTGAAGTCATGGAATGGAGGTGTGTAAAGTCAAAGAATGGAGGTGTGTGAAGTCAAACAATAAAGGAGTGCGAAGTCACAGAATGGACGTGTGTGAAATCACAGAATGGAGGTTTGTGAAGTCATCGAATGGAGGTATGGGAAGTCATGGAATGGAGGTGTGTGAAGTCAAAGACCGGAGATGTGTGAAGTCAAACAATAAAGGTGTGTGAAGTCATAGAATGGAGGTGTGTGAAGTCAAAATGGAGGTGTGTGAACTCATAGAATGGAGGTGTGTGAACTCATAGAATGGAGGTGTGTGAAGTCATGCAATGCAGGTGTGTGAAGTCAAAGAATGGAGGTGTGTGAAGTCAAACAATAAAGGTGTCTGAAGTCACAGAATGGAGGTGTGTGAAATCACAGAATGGAGGTTTGTGAAGTCAAAAAGGTGGTGTGTAGAGTCACAAATGGAGGTGTGTGAACTCATAGAATGGAGGTGTGTGAAGTCAAAGAATGGAGGTGTGTGAAGTCATTGAATGGAGGTGTGGGAAGTCATGGAATGGAGGTGTGTGAGGTCACAGAATGGAGGTGTGTGAAGTCAGAATGGAGAAGTGTGAAGTCACAGAATTGATGTTTGTGAAGTCAGAATGGAGGTGTGTGTACTCACAATGCAGGTGTGTGAAGTCAGAGAATGGAGGTGTGTCAAGTCACAGAATTGATGTTTGTGAAGTCAGGATGGAGCTGTGTGAAGTCAGAATGGAGGTGTGTGAAGTCATAGAATGGAGGTGTGTGAAGTCAAAATGCAGGTGTGTGAACTCATAGAATGGAGGTGTGTGAAGTCACAGAATGGAGGTGTGTAAAGTCGTAGAATGGAGGTGTGTGAAGTCAAAATGGAGGTGTGTGAAGTCATAAAATGGAGATGTGTGAAGTCATGGAATGGAGGTGCGTGAAGTCCAAAAATGGAGGTGTGTGAAGTCAAACATTGGTGGTGTGTGAAGTCACAGAATGGAGGTGTGTGAAGTCACAGAATGGAGGTGTGTGAAGTCACAGAATGGAGCTGCGTGAAGTCACAGAATGGAGGTGTGTGAACTCACAATGGAGGTGTGTGAAGTCTCAGAATGGAGGTGTGTGAAGTCAAACAATAAAGGAGTGTGAAGGCACAGAATGGAGGTCTGTGAAGTCATAGAATGGAGGTGTGTTAAGTCACAGAATGGAGGTTTGTGAAGTCAGAGAATGGAGTTATGTGAACTTAGAATGGAGGTGTGTGAAGTCACAGAACGGAGATCTGTAAAGTCATAGAATGGAGGTGCGTGAAGTCATAGAATGGATGTTTCTGAAGTAAGAATGAAGGTGTGTGAAGTCATAGAATGGAGTTTTGTGAAGTGAAAATGGAGGTGTGTGAACTCATAGAATGGAGGAGTGTGAACTCATAGAATGGAGGTGTGTGAAGTCATGCAATGGAGGTGTGTGAAGTCAAAGAATGGAGGTGTGTGAAGTCAAACAATAAAGGTGTCTGATGTCACAGAATGGAGGTGTGTGAAATCACAGAATGGAGGTTTGTGAAGTCAAAAAGGTGGTGTGTAGAGTCACAAATGGAGGTGTGTGAACTCATAGAATGGAGGTGTGTGAAGTCAAAGAATGGAGGTGTGTGAAGTCATCGAATGGAGGTGTGTGAAGTCATAGAATGGATGTTTGTGATGTAAGAATGAAGGAGTGTTAAGTCATAGAATGGAGGTGTGTGAAGTCACAGAATGGAGGTGTGTGAAGTCATAGAATGGAACTGTGTGAAGTCAGAATGGCGGTGTGTGAAGTCATAGAATGGAGGTGTGTGAACTAACAATGGAGGTGTTTGAAGTCAAAGAATGGAGGTGTGTGAAGTCAAAGAATGGAAGTGTGTGAAGTCATAGATTGGAGGTGTGTGAAGTCATAGAATGGAGTTGTGTGAAGTCACAGAATAGAGGTGGGTGAAGTCACAGAATTGATGTTTGTGAAGTCAGAAGGGAGGTGTGTCAAGTCAGAATGGAGGTTTGTGAAACCATACAATGGAGGTGTTTGAAGTCATAGAATGGCGGTGTGTGAAATCATAGAATGGAGGTGTGCGACGTCAAAGAATGGAGGTGTGTGAAGTCATAGAATGGAGGTGTGTGAAGTCATAGAATGAAGGTGTGTGAAGTCACAGAATGAAGGTGTGTTAAGTCACAGAATGGAGGTGTGTAAACTCAGAATGGAGGTGTGTGAAGTACCAGAATGGAGGTGTGGGAAGTCATAGAATGGAGGTGTGTGAAGTCACAGAATGGAGATGTGTGAAGTCACAGAATGGAGGTGTGTGAAGTCACAGAATTGAGGTGTGTGAAGTCACAGAATGGAGGTGTGTGAAGTCACAGAATGGAGGTGTGTGAACTCACAATGGAGGTGTGTGAAGTCAAAGAATGGAGGTGTGTGAAGTCATAGAATGGAAGTGTGTGAAGTCATAGAATGGAGGTGTATGAAGCCAGAATTGAGGTGTGTGAAGTCACAGAACTGAGGTGTGTGAACTCAGAATGGAGGTGTGTTAAGTCACAGAATGGAGGTGTGTGAAGGCATAGAATGGAGGTGTGTGAAGTTATAGAATGGATGTTTCTAAAGTAGAATGAAGGTGTGTGAAGTCATAGAATGGAGGTGTGTGAAGTCAAAATGGAGGTGTGTGAATTCAAACATTGGTGGTAGTGAAGTCACAGAATGGAGGTGTGTGAAGTCACAGAATGGAGGTGTGTGAAGTCACAGAATGGAGGTGTGTGAAGTCACAGAATGGAGTTGTGTGATATCACAGAATGGAGGTATGTGATGTCACAGAATGGAGGTGTGTGAAGTCACAGAATGGAGGTGTGTGAACTCACAATGGAGGTGTGTGAAGTCACAGAATGGAGGTGTGTGAAGTCAAACAATAAAGGAGTGTGAAGGCACAGATTGGAGGTCTGTGAAATCATAGAATGGAGGTGTGTTAAGTCAAAGAATGGAGGTGTGTGAAGTCAGAGAATGGAGGTGTGTGAACTCACAACGGAGGTGTGTGAAGTCACAGAACGGAGATTTGTGAAGTCATAGAACGGAGGTGCGTGAAGTAATAGAATGGATGTTTCTGAAGTAAGAATAAAGATGTGTGAAGTCATAGAATGGAGGTGTGTGAAGTCAAAATGGAGTTGTGTGAACTCATAGAATGGAGGAGTGTGAACTCATAGAATGGAGGTGTGGGAAGTCATGGAATGGAGGTGTGTGAAGTCAAAGAATGGAGGTTTGTGAAGTCAAACAATAAAGGTGTGTGAAATCACTGAATGGAGGTGTGTGAAATCACAGAATGGAGGTTTGTGAAGTCAAAAAGGTGGTGTGTAGAGTCACAAATGGAGGTGTGTGAACTCATAGAATGGAGGTGTGTGAAGTCAAAGAATGCAGGTGTGTGAAGTCATCGAATGGAGGTGTGGGAAGTCATGGAATGGTGCTGTGTGAAGTCACAGAATGGAGGTGTGTGAAGTCAGAATGGAGATGAGTGAAGTCATAGAATGGAGGTGTGTGAAGTCAGAATGGAGGTGTGTGAACTCATAGAATGGAGGTGTGTGAAGTCAGAATGGAGGTGTGTGAACTCATAGAATGGAGGTGTGTGAAGTCACAATGGAGGTGTGTGAAGTCATAGAATGGAGGTTTGTGAAGTCACAGAACAGAGGTGTGTGAAGTCATAGAATGGACCTGTGTGAGGTAAGATTGGAGGTGTGTGAAGTCACAGAATGGAGGTGTGTGAACTCAGAATGAAGGTGTGTGAAGTCACAGAATGGAGGTGTGTGAAGTCATAGAATGGAGGTGTGTGAAGTCATAGAATGGAGGTGTGTGAAGTCATAATGTAGGTGTGTGAAGTCACAGAATTGAGGTGTGTGAAGTCACAGAATTGAGGTTTTTGAAGTCATAGAATGGAGGTGTGTGAAGTCATAGAATGGAGGTGGGTGAAGTCATAGAATGGATGTTTGTGAAATAAGAATGAAGGTGTGTTAAGTCATAGAATGGGGGTGTGTGAAGTCACAGAATGGAGGTGTGTGAAGTCATAGAATGGAGCTGTGTGAAGTCAGAATGGAGGTGTGTGAAGTCATAGAATGGAGGTGTGTGAACTAACAATGGAGGTGTGTGAAGTCAAAGAATGGAGGTGTGTGAAGTCAAAGAATGGAAGTGTGTGAAGTCATAGAATGGAGGTGTGTGAAGTCATAGAATGGAGGTGTGTGAAGTCAAATAATGGAGGTGTGTGAAAACAGAATTGATGTTTGTGAAGTCAGAATGGAGGTGTGTGAATTCAGAATGGAGGTGTGTGAAGTCATAGAAAGGAGGTGTGTGAAGTCACAATGCAGGTGTGTAACCTCATAGAATGGAGATGTGTGAAGTCACAGAATGGAGGTGTGTGAAGTCATAGAATGGAGATGCGTGAAGTCATAGAATTGAGGTGTGTAAAGTCATAGAATGGAGGTGTGTGAAGTCATAGAATGGAGGTGTGTGAAGTCACAGAATGGAGGTGTGTGAAGTCACAGAATGGAGGTGTGTGATGTCACAGAATGGAGGTGTGTGTAATCACAATGGAGGTGTGTGAATTCAAAGAATGGAGGTGTGTGAAGTAATAGAATGGATGTTTCTGAAGTAGAATGAAGGTGTGTGAAGTCATAGAATGGAGGTGTGTGAAGTCAAATTGGAGGTGTGTGAACTCATAAAATGGAGATGTGTGAAGTCATGGAATGGAGGAGCGTGAAGTCCAAAAATGGAGGTGTGTGAAGTCAAAAAATGGTGGTGTGTGAAGTCACAGAATGGAGGTGTGTGAAGTCAAAGAATGGAAGTGTGTGAAGTCAAAATGGATGCGTGTGAAGTCACAGAATGGAGGTGTGTGAAGTCACAGATTGGAGATGTGTGAAGTCATAGAATGGAAGTGTGTGATGTCACAGAATGGAGGTGTGTGCAGTCTCAGAATGGAGGTGTGTGAAGTCACAGAATGGAGGTGTGTGAAGTCACAGAATGGAGGTGTGTGAACTCACAATGGAGGTGTGTGAAGTCACAGAATGGAGGTGTGTGAAGTCAAAAAATAAAGGAGTGTGAAGTCACAGAATGGAGGTCTGGGAAGTCATAGAATGGAGGTGTGTTAAGTCAGAGAATGGAGGTGTGTGAAGTCAGAGAATGGAGGTGTGTGAACTCAGTATGGAGGTGTGTGAAGTCACAGAACGGAGATTTGTGAAGTCAAAAAATGGAGGTGCGTGAAGTCATAGAATGGCTGTGTGTGAAGTCATGGAATGGAGGTGTGTAAAGTCAAAGAATGGAGGTGTGTGAAGTCAAACAATAAAGGTGTGCGAAGTCACAGAATGGACGTGTGTGAAATCACAGAATGGAGGTTTGTGAAGTCATCGAATGGAGGTATGGGAAGTCATGGAATGGAGGTGTGTGAAGTCAAAGACCGGAGATGTGTGAAGTCAAACAATAAAGGTGTGTGAAGTCATAGAATGGAGGTGTGGAATCACAGAATGGAGGTTTGTGAAGTCAAAAAGTTGGTGTGTAGAGTCACAAATGGAGGTGTGTGAACTCATAGAATGGAGGTGTTTGAAGTCCAAGAATGGAGGTGTGTGAAGTCATCGAATGGAGGTGTGGGAAGTCATGGAATGGAGGTGTGTGAATTCACAGAATGGACGTGTGTGAACTCAGAATGGAGATGTGTGAAGTCATAGAATGAAGGTGTGTGAATTCAGAATGGAGGTGTGTGAAGTCAGAGAATGGTGGTGTGTGAAGTCACAATGGAGGTGTGTGAAGTCATAGAATGGAGGTGTGTGAAATCACAGAATGGAGGTGTGTGAAGTCATAGAATGGAGCTGTGTGAAGTCATAGAATGGAGGTGTGTGAAGTCACAGAATGGAGGTGTGTGAACTCAGAATGGAGGTGTGTGAAGTCTCAGAATAGAGGTGTGTGAAGTCATAGAATGGAGGTGTGTGAAGTCATAGAATGGAGGTGTGTGAAGTCATAATGTAGGTGTGTGAAGTCACAGAATTGAGGTGTGTGAAGTCACAGAATGGAGGTGGGTGAAGACATAGAATGGAGGTGTGTGAAGTCATAGAATCGAGGTGTGTGAAGTCATAGAATGGATGTTTGTCAAGTAAGAATGAAGGTGTGTTAAGTCATAGAATGGAGGTGTGTGAAGTCATAATGTAGGTGTGTGAAGTCACAGAATTGAGGTATGTGAAGTCACAGAATGGAGGTGGGTGAAGTCATAGAATGGAGGTGTGTGATTTCAACAAATAGAGTTTTGTGAAGTCAAACAATAAAGTGTGTGAAGTCACAGAATGGAGGTGTATGAAATCACAGAATGGAGGTGTGTGAAGTCATCGAATGGAGGTGTGGGAAGTCATGGAATGGAGGTGTGTGAAGTCACAGAATGGACATGTGTGAAGTCAGAATGGAGATGTGTGAAGTCATAGAATGAAGGTGTGTGAAGTCAGAATGGAGGTGTGTGAAGTCATGGAATGGAGGTGTGTGAAGTCAAAGAATGGAGGTTTGTGAAGTCAAACAATAAAGGTGTGTGAAGTCACTGAATGGAGGTGTGTGAAATCACAGAACGGAGGTTTGTGAAGTCAAAAAGGTGGTGTGTAGAGTCACAAATGGAGGTGTGTGAACTCATAGAATGGAGGTGTGTGAAGTCAAAGAATGCAGGTGTGTGAAGTCATCGAATGGAGGTGTGGGAAGTCATGGAATGGTGCTGTGTGAAGTCACAGAATGGAGGTGTGTGAAGTCAGAATGGAGATGAGTGAAGTCATAGAATGGAGGTGTGTGAAGTCAGAATGGAGGTGTGTGAACTCATAGAATGGAGGTGTGTGAAGTCAGAATGGAGGTGTGTGAACTCATAGAATGGAGGTGTGTGAAGTCACAATGGAGGTGTGTGAAGTCATAGAATGGAGGTTTGTGAAGTCACAGAATAGAGGTGTGTGAAGTCATAGAATGGAGGTGGGTGAAGTCATAGAATGGATGTTTGTGAAATAAGAATGAAGGTGTGTTAAGTCATAGAATGGAGGTGTGTGAAGTCACAGAATGGAGGTGTGTGAAGTCATAGAATGGAGCTGTGTGAAGTCAGAATGGAGGTGTGTGAAGTCACAGAATGGAGGTGTGTGACCTCAGAATGAAGGTGTGTGAAGTCACAGAATGGAGGTGTGTGAAGTCATAGAATGGAGGTGTGTGAAGTCATAGAATGGAGGTGTGTGAAGTCATAATGTAGGTGTGTGAAGTCACAGAATTGAGGTGTGTGAAGTCACAGAATTGAGGTTTTTGAAGTGATAGAATGGAGGTGTGTGAAGTCATAGAATGGAGGTGGGTGAAGTCATAGAATGGATGTTTGTGAAATAAGAATGAAGGTGTGTTAAGTCATAGAATGGAGGTGTGTGAAGTCACAGAATGGAGGTGTGTGAAGTCATAGAATGGAGCTGTGTGAAGTCAGAATGGAGGTGTGTGAAGTCATAGAATGGAGGTGTGTGAACTAACAATGGAGGTGTGTGAAGTCAAAGAATGGAGGTGTGTGAAGTCAAAGAATGGTAGTGTGTGAAGTCATAGAATGGATGTGTGTGAAGTCATAGAATGGAGGTGTGTGAAGTCAAATAATGGAGGTGTGTGAAAACAGAATTGATGTTTGTGAAGTCAGAATGGAGGTGTGTGAATTCAGAATGGAGGTGTGTGAAGTCATAGAAAGGAGGTGTGTGAAGTCACAATGCAGGTGTGTAACCTCATAGAATAGAGATGTGTGAAGGCACAGAATGGAGGTGTGTGAAGTCATAGAATGGTGATGCGTGAAGTCATAGAATTGAGGTGTGTAAAGTCATAGAATGGAGGTGTGTGAAGTCATAGAATGGAGGTGTGTGAAGTCACAGAATGGAGGTGTGTGAAGTCACAGAATGGAGGTGTGTGACGTCACAGAATGGAGGTGTGTGTAATCACAATGGAGGTGTGTGAATTCAAAGAATGGAGGTGTGTGAAGTAATAGAATGGATGTTTCTGAAGTAGAATGAAGGTGTGTGAAGTCATAGAATGGAGGTGTGTGAAGTCAAATTGGAGGTGTGTGAACTCATAAAATGGAGATGTGTGAAGTCATGGAATGGAGGAGCGTGAAGTCCAAAAATGGAGGTGTGTGAAGTCAAAAAATGGTGGTGTGTGAAGTCACAGAATGGAGCTGTGTGAAGTCAAAGAATGGAAGTGTGTGAAGTCAAAATGGATGCGTGTGAAGTCACAGAATGGAGGTGTGTGAAGTCACAGATTGGAGATGTGTGAAGTCATAGAATGGAAGCGTGTGATGTCACAGAATGGAGGTGTGTGCAGTCTCAGAATGGAGGTGTGTGAAGTCACAGAATGGAGGTGTGTGAAGTCACAGAATGGAGGTGTGTGAACTCACAATGGAGGTGTGTGAAGTCACAGAATGGAGGTGTGTGAAGTCAAAAAATAAAGGAGTGTGAAGTCACAGAATGGAGGTCTGGGAAGTCATAGAATGGAGGTGTGTTAAGTCAGAGAATGGAGGTGTGTGAAGTCAGAGAATGGAGGTGTGTGAACTCAGTATGGAGGTGTGTGAAGTCACAGAACGGAGATTTGTGAAGTCAAAAAATGGAGGTGCGTGAAGTCATAGAATGGCTGTGTGTGAAGTCATGGAATGGAGGTGTGTAAAGTCAAAGAATGGAGGTGTGTGAAGTCAAACAATAAAGGTGTGCGAAGTCACAGAATGGACGTGTGTGAAATCACAGAATGGAGGTTTGTGAAGTCATCGAATGGAGGTATGGGAAGTCATGGAATGGAGGTGTGTGAAGTCAAAGACCGGAGATGTGTGAAGTCAAACAATAAAGGTGTGTGAAGTCATAGAATGGAGGTGTGGAATCACAGAATGGAGGTTTGTGAAGTCAAAAAGTTGGTGTGTAGAGTCACAAATGGAGGTGTGTGAACTCATAGAATGGAGGTGTTTGAAGTCCAAGAATGGAGGTGTGTGAAGTCATCGAATGGAGGTGTGGGAAGTCATGGAATGGAGGTGTGTGAATTCACAGAATGGACGTGTGTGAACTCAGAATGGAGATGTGTGAAGTCATAGAATGAAGGTGTGTGAATTCAGAATGGAGGTGTGTGAAGTCAGAGAATGGTGGTGTGTGAAGTCACAATGGAGGTGTGTGAAGTCATAGAATGGAGGTGTGTGAAATCACAGAATGGAGGTGTGTGAAGTCATAGAATGGAGCTGTGTGAAGTCATAGAATGGAGGTGTGTGAAGTCACAGAATGGAGGTGTGTGAACTCAGAATGGAGGTGTGTGAAGTCTCAGAATAGAGGTGTGTGAAGTCATAGAATGGAGGTGTGTGAAGTCATAGAATGGAGGTGTGTGAAGTCATAATGTAGGTGTGTGAAGTCACAGAATTGAGGTGTGTGAAGTCACAGAATGGAGGTGGGTGAAGACATAGAATGGAGGTGTGTGAAGTCATAGAATCGAGGTGTGTGAAGTCATAGAATGGATGTTTGTCAAGTAAGAATGAAGGTGTGTTAAGTCATAGAATGGAGGTGTGTGAAGTCATAATGTAGGTGTGTGAAGTCACAGAATTGAGGTATGTGAAGTCACAGAATGGAGGTGGGTGAAGTCATAGAATGGAGGTGTGTGATTTCAACAAATAGAGTTTTGTGAAGTCAAACAATAAAGTGTGTGAAGTCACAGAATGGAGGTGTATGAAATCACAGAATGGAGGTGTGTGAAGTCATCGAATGGAGGTGTGGGAAGTCATGGAATGGAGGTGTGTGAAGTCACAGAATGGACATGTGTGAAGTCAGAATGGAGATGTGTGAAGTCATAGAATGAAGGTGTGTGAAGTCAGAATGGAGGTGTGTGAAGTCATGGAATGGAGGTGTGTGAAGTCAAAGAATGGAGGTTTGTGAAGTCAAACAATAAAGGTGTGTGAAGTCACTGAATGGAGGTGTGTGAAATCACAGAACGGAGGTTTGTGAAGTCAAAAAGGTGGTGTGTAGAGTCACAAATGGAGGTGTGTGAACTCATAGAATGGAGGTGTGTGAAGTCAAAGAATGCAGGTGTGTGAAGTCATCGAATGGAGGTGTGGGAAGTCATGGAATGGTGCTGTGTGAAGTCACAGAATGGAGGTGTGTGAAGTCAGAATGGAGATGAGTGAAGTCATAGAATGGAGGTGTGTGAAGTCAGAATGGAGGTGTGTGAACTCATAGAATGGAGGTGTGTGAAGTCAGAATGGAGGTGTGTGAACTCATAGAATGGAGGTGTGTGAAGTCACAATGGAGGTGTGTGAAGTCATAGAATGGAGGTTTGTGAAGTCACAGAATAGAGGTGTGTGAAGTCATAGAATGGAGGTGGGTGAAGTCATAGAATGGATGTTTGTGAAATAAGAATGAAGGTGTGTTAAGTCATAGAATGGAGGTGTGTGAAGTCACAGAATGGAGGTGTGTGAAGTCATAGAATGGAGCTGTGTGAAGTCAGAATGGAGGTGTGTGAAGTCACAGAATGGAGGTGTGTGACCTCAGAATGAAGGTGTGTGAAGTCACAGAATGGAGGTGTGTGAAGTCATAGAATGGAGGTGTGTGAAGTCATAGAATGGAGGTGTGTGAAGTCATAATGTAGGTGTGTGAAGTCACAGAATTGAGGTGTGTGAAGTCACAGAATTGAGGTTTTTGAAGTGATAGAATGGAGGTGTGTGAAGTCATAGAATGGAGGTGGGTGAAGTCATAGAATGGATGTTTGTGAAATAAGAATGAAGGTGTGTTAAGTCATAGAATGGAGGTGTGTGAAGTCACAGAATGGAGGTGTGTGAAGTCATAGAATGGAGCTGTGTGAAGTCAGAATGGAGGTGTGTGAAGTCATAGAATGGAGGTGTGTGAACTAACAATGGAGGTGTGTGAAGTCAAAGAATGGAGGTGTGTGAAGTCAAAGAATGGTAGTGTGTGAAGTCATAGAATGGATGTGTGTGAAGTCATAGAATGGAGGTGTGTGAAGTCAAATAATGGAGGTGTGTGAAAACAGAATTGATGTTTGTGAAGTCAGAATGGAGGTGTGTGAATTCAGAATGGAGGTGTGTGAAGTCATAGAAAGGAGGTGTGTGAAGTCACAATGCAGGTGTGTAACCTCATAGAATAGAGATGTGTGAAGGCACAGAATGGAGGTGTGTGAAGTCATAGAATGGTGATGCGTGAAGTCATAGAATTGAGGTGTGTAAAGTCATAGAATGGAGGTGTGTGAAGTCATAGAATGGAGGTGTGTGAAGTCACAGAATGGAGGTGTGTGAAGTCACAGAATGGAGGTGTGTGACGTCACAGAATGGAGGTGTGTGTAATCACAATGGAGGTGTGTGAATTCAAAGAATGGAGGTGTGTGAAGTAATAGAATGGATGTTTCTGAAGTAGAATGAAGGTGTGTGAAGTCATAGAATGGAGGTGTGTGAAGTCAAATTGGAGGTGTGTGAACTCATAAAATGGAGATGTGTGAAGTCATGGAATGGAGGAGCGTGAAGTCCAAAAATGGAGGTGTGTGAAGTCAAAAAATGGTGGTGTGTGAAGTCACAGAATGGAGCTGTGTGAAGTCAAAGAATGGAAGTGTGTGAAGTCAAAATGGATGCGTGTGAAGTCACAGAATGGAGGTGTGTGAAGTCACAGATTGGAGATGTGTGAAGTCATAGAATGGAAGCGTGTGATGTCACAGAATGGAGGTGTGTGCAGTCTCAGAATGGAGGTGTGTGAAGTCACAGAATGGAGGTGTGTGAAGTCACAGAATGGAGGTGTGTGAACTCACAATGGAGGTGTGTGAAGTCACAGAATGGAGGTGTGTGAAGTCAAAAAATAAAGGAGTGTGAAGTCACAGAATGGAGGTCTGGGAAGTCATAGAATGGAGGTGTGTTAAGTCAGAGAATGGAGGTGTGTGAAGTCAGAGAATGGAGGTGTGTGAACTCAGAATGGAGGTGTGTGAAGTCACAGAACGGAGATTTGTGAAGTCAAAAAATGGAGGTGCGTGAAGTCATAGAATGGCTGGGTGTGAAGTCATGGAATGGAGGTGTGTAAAGTCAAAGAATGGAGGTGTGTGAAGTCAAACAATAAAGGTGTGCGAAGTCACAGAATGGACGTGTGTGAAATCACAGAATGGAGGTTTGTGAAGTCATCGAATGGAGGTATGGGAAGTCATGGAATGGAGGTGTGTGAAGTCAAAGACCGGAGATGTGTGACGTCAAACAATAAAGGTGTGTGAAGTCATAGAATGGAGGTGTGGAATCACAGAATGGAGGTTTGTGAAGTCAAAAAGTTGGTGTGTAGAGTCACAAATGGAGGTGTGTGAACTCATAGAATGGAGGTGTTTGAAGTCCAAGAATGGAGGTGTGTGAAGTCATCGAATGGAGGTGTGGGAAGTCATGGAATGGAGGTGTGTGAAGTCCCAGAATGGACGTGTGTGAACTCAGAATGGAGATGTGTGAAGTCATAGAATGAAGGTGTGTGAATTCAGAATGGAGGTGTGTGAAGTCATAGAATGGAGGTGTGTGAAGTCACAATGGAGGTGTGTGAAGTCATAGAATGGAGGTGTGTGAAATCACAGAATGGAGGTGTGTGAAGTCATAGAATGGAGCTGTGTGAAGTCATAGAATGGAGGTGTGTGAAGTCACAGAATGGAGGTGTGTGAACTCAGAATGGAGGTGTGTGAAGTCTCAGAATAGAGGTGTGTGAAGTCATAGAATGGAGGTGTGTGAAGTCATAGAATGGAGGTGTGTGAAGTCATAATGTAGGTGTGTGAAGTCACAGAATTGAGGTGTGTGAAGTCACAGAATGGAGGTGGGTGAAGACATAGAATGGAGGTGTGTGAAGTCATAGAATCGAGGTGTGTGAAGTCATAGAATGGATGTTTGTCAAGTAAGAATGAAGGTGTGTTAAGTCATAGAATGGAGGTGTGTGAAGTCATAATGTAGATGTGTGAAGTCACAGAATTGAGGTGTGTGAAGTCACAGAATGGAGGTGGGTGAAGTCATAGAATGGAGGTGTGTGAAATCAACAAATAGAGTTTTGTGAAGTCAAACAATAAAGGTGTGTGAAGTCACAGAATGGAGGTGTATGAAATCACAGAATGGAGGTGTGTGAAGTCAAAAAGGTGGTGTGTAGAGTCACAAATGGAATTGTGTGAACTCATAGAAGGAGGTGTGTGAAGTCCCAGAATGGAGGTGTGTGAAATCAGAATGGAGGTGTGTGAAGTATCAGAATGGAGGTGTGTGAAGTCATAGAATGGAGGTGTGTGAAGTCATAGAATGGAGGTGTGTGAAGTCATAATGTAGGTGTGTGAAGTCACAGAATTGAGGTGTGTGAAGTCACAGAATTGTGGTGTGTGAAGTCACAGAATGGAGGTGGGTGAAGTCATAGAATGGAGGTGTGTGAAGTCATAGAATCGAGGTGTGTGAAGTCATAGAATGGATGTTTGTGAAGTAAGAATGAAGGTGTGTTAAGTCATAGAATGGAGGTGTGTGAAGTCATAATGTAGGTGTGTGAAGTCACAGAATTGAGGTGTGTGAAGTCACAGAATGGAGGTGGGTGAAGTCATAGAATGGAGATGTGTGAAATCAAAGAATAGAGTTTTGTGAAGTCAATCAATAAAGGTGTGTGAAGTCACAGAATGGAGGTGTGTGAAATCACAGAATGGAGGTGTGTGAAGTCAAAGAATGGAGGTGTGTGAAGTCATGGAATGGAGGTGTGTTTAGTCACAGAATGGAGGTGTGTGAAGTCATAGAATGGAGGTGTGTGAAGTCATAGAATGGATGTTTCTGAAGTAAGAATGAAGGTGTGTGAAGTCATAGAATGGAGGTGTGTGAAGTCAAAATGGAGGTGTGTGAACTCATAGAATGGAGCTGTGTGAACTCATAGAATGGAGGGGTGTGAAGTCATGGAATGGAGGTGTGTGAAGTCAAAGAATGGAGGTGTGTGAAATCAAACCATAACTGTGTGTGAAGTCACAGAATGGAGGTGTGTGAACTCATACAATGGAGGTGTGTGAAGTCAAAGAATGGAGGTGTGTGAAGTCATCAAATGGAGGTGTGTGAAGTCATGGAATGGAGGTGTGTGAAGTCACAGAATGCAGGTGTGTGAAGTCAGAATGGAGTTGTGTGAAGTCATAGAATGGAGGGGTGTGAAGTCAGAATGGAGTTGTGTGAAGTCATAGAATGGAGGTGTGTGAAGTCAGAATGGAGGTGTGTGAACTCATAGAATGGAGGTGTGTGAAGTCACAATGGAGGTGTGTGAAGTCATAGAATGGAGGTGTGTGAAGACAGATTGAAAGTGTGTGAAGTCACAGAATGGAGGGAGGTGTGTGATCTCAGAATGGAGGTGTGTGAAGTCACAGAATGGAGGTGTGTGAAGTCATAGAATGGAGGTGTGTGAAGTCATAGAATGGAGTTGTGTGAAGTCATAGAATGGAGGTGTGTGAAGTCACAGAATGGATGTTTGTGATTTAAGAATGAAGGAGTGTTAAGTCATAGAATGGAGGTGTGTGAAGTCACAGAATGGAGGTGTGTGAAGTCATAGAATGGAACTGTGTGAAG
The DNA here is from genome assembly GCF_031878675.1 of Megascapheus bottae. Classification (NCBI taxonomy): domain Eukaryota; kingdom Metazoa; phylum Chordata; class Mammalia; order Rodentia; family Geomyidae; genus Megascapheus; species Megascapheus bottae. The sequence goes on from NW_028327283.1 coordinate 93,360, forward strand.
TCAGAATGGCGGTGTGTGAAGTCATAGAATGGAGGTGTGTGAACTCACAATGGTGGTATGTGAAGTCAAAGAATAGAGGTGTGTGAAGTCAAAGAATGGAAGTGTGTGAAGTCATAGAATGGAGGTGTGTGAATTCGTAGAATGGAGGTGTGTGAAGTCATACAATGGAGGTGTGTGAAGTCTCAGAATTGATGTTTGTGAAGTTAGAATAGAGGTGTGTGAAGTCAGAATGCAGGTGTGTGAAGTCATAGAATGGAGGTGTGTGAAGTCATAGAATGGAGGTGTGTGAAGTCATAGAATGGAGGTGTGTGAATTCACAGAATTGATGTTTGTGAAGTCAGAAGGAGGTGTGTGAACTCACAATGGAGGTGTGTGAAGTCAGAGAATGGAGGTGTGTGAAGTCCCAGAATTGATGTTTGTGAAGTCAGAATGGAGGTGTGTGAAGTCAGAATGGAGGTGTGTGAAGTCATAGAATGGAGGTGTGTGAAGTCACAATGCAGGTGTGTGAACTCATAGAATGGAGGTGTGTGAAGTCACAGAATGGAGGTGTGTGAAGTCGTAGAATGGAGGTGTGTGAAGTCATAGAATGGAGGTGTGTGAAGTCATAGAATGGAGGTGTGTGAAGTCATAGACTGGAGGTTTGTGAAGTCATAGAATGGAGGTGTGTGAAGTCATAGAATGGATGCTTCTGAAGTAAGAATATAGGTGTGTGAAGTCATAGAATGGAGGTGTGTGAAGTCAAAATGGTGGTGTTTGTACTCATAGAATGGATGTTTGTTAACTGATAGAATGGAGGTGTGTGAAGTCATGGAATGGAGGTGTGTGAAGTCAAAGAATGGAGGTGTGTGAAGTCAAACAATGGAGGTGTTTGAAGTCTCAGAATGGAGGTGTGTGAAGTCACAGAATGGAAGTATGTGAAGTCAAAATGGATGTGTGTGAAGTCACAGAATGGAGGTGTGTGAAGTCACATAATGGAGGTGTGTGAAGTCAAAATTGTGGAGTGTGAAGTCACAAATGGAGATGTGAAGTCAGAATTTAGCTGTGTGAAATCATAGAATGGAGGTATGTGAAGTCAAAGAATGGAGGTGTGCGAAGTCAAAGAATGGAGGTGTGTGAAGTCATAGAATGGATGTGTGTGAAGTCATAGAATGGAGGTGTGTGAAGTCATAGAATGAAGGTGCTTGAAGTCACAGAATGAAGGTGTGTTAAGTCACAGAATGGAGGTGCGTGAACTCAGAATGGAGGTGTGTGAAGTCCCAGAATGGAGTTGTGGGAAGTCATAGAATGGAGGTGTGGGAAGTCACAGAATGGAGATGTGTGAATTCATAGAATGGAGGTGTGTGAAGTCATAGAATGGAGGTGTGTGAAGTCACAGAATGGAGGTGTGTGAAATCACAGAATGGAGGTGTGTGAAGTCACAGAATGGAGGTGTGTGAACTCACAATGGAGGTGTGTGAAGTCAAAGAATGGAGGTGTGTGAAGTCATAGAATGGAAGTGCGTGAAGTCATAGAATGGAGGTGTGTGAAGCCAGAATTGAGGTGTGTGAAGTCACAGAATTGAGGTGTGTGAACTCAGAATGGAGGTTTGTGAAGTCACAGAATGGAGGTTTGTGAAGTCATAGAATGGAGGTGTGTGAAGTCATAGAATGGATGTTTCTGAAGTAGAATGAAAGAGTGTGAAGTCATAGAATGGAGGTGTGTGAAGTCAAAATGGAGGTGTGTGAAGTCATAAAATGGAGATGTGTGAAGTCATGGAATGGAAGTGCGTGAAGTCCAAAAATGGAGGTGTGTGAAGTCAAACATTGGTGGTGTGTGAAGTCACATAATGGAGGTGTGTGAAGTCACAGAATGGAGGTGCGTGAAGTCATAGAATGGAGGTGTGTGAACTCACAATGGAGGTGTGTGAAGTCACAGAATGGAGGTGCGTGAAGTCATAGAATGGAGGTGTGTGAACTCACAATGGAGGTGTATGAAATCACAGAATGGAGGTGTGTGAAGTCATCGAATGGAGGTGTGGGAAGTCATGGAATGGAGGTGTGTGAAGTCACAGAATGGACATGTGTGAAGTCAGAATGGAGATGTGTGAAGTCATAGAATGAAGGTGTGTGAAGTCAGAATGGAGGTGTGTGAAGTCATAGAATGGAGGTGTGGGAAGTCATGGAATGGAGGTGTGTGAAGTCAAAGAATGGAGGTTTGTGAAGTCAAACAATAAAGGTGTGTGAAGTCACTGAATGGAGGTGTGTGAAATCACAGAACGGAGGTTTGTGAAGTCAAAAAGGTGGTGTGTAGAGTCACAAATGGAGGTGTGTGAACTCATAGAATGGAGGTGTGTGAAGTCAAAGAATGCAGGTGTGTGAAGTCATCGAATGGAGGTGTGGGAAGTCATGGAATGGTGCTGTGTGAAGTCACAGAATGGAGGTGTGTGAAGTCAGAATGGAGATGAGTGAAGTCATAGAATGGAGGTGTGTGAAGTCAGAATGGAGGTGTGTGAACTCATAGAATGGAGGTGTGTGAAGTCAGAATGGAGGTGTGTGAACTCATAGAATGGAGGTGTGTGAAGTCACAATGGAGGTGTGTGAAGTCATAGAATGGAGGTTTGTGAAGTCACAGAATAGAGGTGTGTGAAGTCATAGAATGGAGGTGGGTGAAGTCATAGAATGGATGTTTGTGAAATAAGAATGAAGGTGTGTTAAGTCATAGAATGGAGGTGTGTGAAGTCACAGAATGGAGGTGTGTGAAGTCATAGAATGGAGCTGTGTGAAGTCAGAATGGAGGTGTGTGAAGTCACAGAATGGAGGTGTGTGACCTCAGAATGAAGGTGTGTGAAGTCACAGAATGGAGGTGTGTGAAGTCATAGAATGGAGGTGTGTGAAGTCATAGAATGGAGGTGTGTGAAGTCATAATGTAGGTGTGTGAAGTCACAGAATTGAGGTGTGTGAAGTCACAGAATTGAGGTTTTTGAAGTCATAGAATGGAGGTGTGTGAAGTCATAGAATGGAGGTGGGTGAAGTCATAGAATGGATGTTTGTGAAATAAGAATGAAGGTGTGTTAAGTCACAGAATGGAGGTGTGTGAAGTCACAGAATGGAGGTGTGTGAAGTCATAGAATTTAGCTGTGTGAAGTCAGAATGGAGGTGTGTGAAGTCATAGAATGGAGGTGTGTGAACTAACAATGGAGGTGTGTGAAGTCAAAGAATGGAGGTGTGTGAAGTCAAAGAATGGTAGTGTGTGAAGTCATAGAATGGAGGTGTGTGAAGTCAAATAATGGAGGTGTGTGAAAACAGAATTGATGTTTGTGAAGTCAGAATGGAGGTGTGTGAATTCAGAATGGAGGTGTGTGAAGTCATAGAAAGGAGGTGTGTGAAGTCACAATGCAGGTGTGTAACCTCATAGAATAGAGATGTGTGAAGGCACAGAATGGAGGTGTGTGAAGTCATAGAATGGTGATGCGTGAAGTCATAGAATTGAGGTGTGTAAAGTCATAGAATGGAGGTGTGTGAAGTCATAGAATGGAGGTGTGTGAAGTCACAGAATGGAGGTGTGTGAAGTCACAGAATGGAGGTGTGTGACGTCACAGAATGGAGGTGTGTGTAATCACAATGGAGGTGTGTGAATTCAAAGAATGGAGGTGTGTGAAGTAATAGAATGGATGTTTCTGAAGTAGAATGAAGGTGTGTGAAGTCATAGAATGGAGGTGTGTGAAGTCAAATTGGAGGTGTGTGAACTCATAAAATGGAGATGTGTGAAGTCATGGAATGGAGGAGCGTGAAGTCCAAAAATGGAGGTGTGTGAAGTCAAAAAATGGTGGTGTGTGAAGTCACAGAATGGAGCTGTGTGAAGTCAAAGAATGGAAGTGTGTGAAGTCAAAATGGATGCGTGTGAAGTCACAGAATGGAGGTGTGTGAAGTCACAGATTGGAGATGTGTGAAGTCATAGAATGGAAGTGTGTGATGTCACAGAATGGAGGTGTGTGCAGTCTCAGAATGGAGGTGTGTGAAGTCACAGAATGGAGGTGTGTGAAGTCACAGAATGGAGGTGTGTGAACTCACAATGGAGGTGTGTGAAGTCACAGAATGGAGGTGTGTGAAGTCAAAAAATAAAGGAGTGTGAAGTCACAGAATGGAGGTCTGGGAAGTCATAGAATGGAGGTGTGTTAAGTCAGAGAATGGAGGTGTGTGAAGTCAGAGAATGGAGGTGTGTGAACTCAGAATGGAGGTGTGTGAAGTCACAGAACGGAGATTTGTGAAGTCAAAAAATGGAGGTGCGTGAAGTCATAGAATGGCTGGGTGTGAAGTCATGGAATGGAGGTGTGTAAAGTCAAAGAATGGAGGTGTGTGAAGTCAAACAATAAAGGAGTGCGAAGTCACAGAATGGACGTGTGTGAAATCACAGAATGGAGGTTTGTGAAGTCATCGAATGGAGGTATGGGAAGTCATGGAATGGAGGTGTGTGAAGTCAAAGACCGGAGATGTGTGAAGTCAAACAATAAAGGTGTGTGAAGTCATAGAATGGAGGTGTGTGAAGTCAAAATGGAGGTGTGTGAACTCATAGAATGGAGGTGTGTGAACTCATAGAATGGAGGTGTGTGAAGTCATGCAATGCAGGTGTGTGAAGTCAAAGAATGGAGGTGTGTGAAGTCAAACAATAAAGGTGTCTGAAGTCACAGAATGGAGGTGTGTGAAATCACAGAATGGAGGTTTGTGAAGTCAAAAAGGTGGTGTGTAGAGTCACAAATGGAGGTGTGTGAACTCATAGAATGGAGGTGTGTGAAGTCAAAGAATGGAGGTGTGTGAAGTCATTGAATGGAGGTGTGGGAAGTCATGGAATGGAGGTGTGTGAAGTCACAGAATGGAGGTGTGTGAAGTCAGAATGGAGAAGTGTGAAGTCACAGAATTGATGTTTGTGAAGTCAGAATGGAGGTGTGTGTACTCACAATGCAGGTGTGTGAAGTCAGAGAATGGAGGTGTGTCAAGTCACAGAATTGATGTTTGTGAAGTCAGGATGGAGCTGTGTGAAGTCAGAATGGAGGTGTGTGAAGTCATAGAATGGAGGTGTGTGAAGTCAAAATGCAGGTGTGTGAACTCATAGAATGGAGGTGTGTGAAGTCACAGAATGGAGGTGTGTAAAGTCGTAGAATGGAGGTGTGTGAAGTCAAAATGGAGGTGTGTGAAGTCATAAAATGGAGATGTGTGAAGTCATGGAATGGAGGTGCGTGAAGTCCAAAAATGGAGGTGTGTGAAGTCAAACATTGGTGGTGTGTGAAGTCACAGAATGGAGGTGTGTGAAGTCACAGAATGGAGGTGTGTGAAGTCACAGAATGGAGGTGTGTGAAGTCACAGAATGGAGCTGCGTGAAGTCACAGAATGGAGGTGTGTGAACTCACAATGGAGGTGTGTGAAGTCTCAGAATGGAGGTGTGTGAAGTCAAACAATAAAGGAGTGTGAAGGCACAGAATGGAGGTCTGTGAAGTCATAGAATGGAGGTGTGTTAAGTCACAGAATGGAGGTTTGTGAAGTCAGAGAATGGAGTTATGTGAACTTAGAATGGAGGTGTGTGAAGTCACAGAACGGAGATCTGTAAAGTCATAGAATGGAGGTGCGTGAAGTCATAGAATGGATGTTTCTGAAGTAAGAATGAAGGTGTGTGAAGTCATAGAATGGAGTTTTGTGAAGTGAAAATGGAGGTGTGTGAACTCATAGAATGGAGGAGTGTGAACTCATAGAATGGAGGTGTGTGAAGTCATGCAATGGAGGTGTGTGAAGTCAAAGAATGGAGGTGTGTGAAGTCAAACAATAAAGGTGTCTGATGTCACAGAATGGAGGTGTGTGAAATCACAGAATGGAGGTTTGTGAAGTCAAAAAGGTGGTGTGTAGAGTCACAAATGGAGGTGTGTGAACTCATAGAATGGAGGTGTGTGAAGTCAAAGAATGGAGGTGTGTGAAGTCATCGAATGGAGGTGTGTGAAGTCATAGAATGGATGTTTGTGATGTAAGAATGAAGGAGTGTTAAGTCATAGAATGGAGGTGTGTGAAGTCACAGAATGGAGGTGTGTGAAGTCATAGAATGGAACTGTGTGAAGTCAGAATGGCGGTGTGTGAAGTCATAGAATGGAGGTGTGTGAACTAACAATGGAGGTGTTTGAAGTCAAAGAATGGAGGTGTGTGAAGTCAAAGAATGGAAGTGTGTGAAGTCATAGATTGGAGGTGTGTGAAGTCATAGAATGGAGTTGTGTGAAGTCACAGAATAGAGGTGGGTGAAGTCAAAGAATTGATGTTTGTGAAGTCAGAAGGGAGGTGTGTCAAGTCAGAATGGAGGTTTGTGAAACCATACAATGGAGGTGTTTGAAGTCATAGAATGGCGGTGTGTGAAATCATAGAATGGAGGTGTGCGACGTCAAAGAATGGAGGTGTGTGAAGTCATAGAATGGAGGTGTGTGAAGTCATAGAATGAAGGTGTGTGAAGTCACAGAATGAAGGTGTGTTAAGTCACAGAATGGAGGTGTGTAAACTCAGAATGGAGGTGTGTGAAGTCCCAGAATGGAGGTGTGGGAAGTCATAGAATGGAGGTGTGTGAAGTCACAGAATGGAGATGTGTGAAGTCACAGAATGGAGGTGTGTGAAGTCACAGAATTGAGGTGTGTGAAGTCACAGAATGGAGGTGTGTGAAGTCACAGAATGGAGGTGTGTGAACTCACAATGGAGGTGTGTGAAGTCAAAGAATGGAGGTGTGTGAAGTCATAGAATGGAAGTGTGTGAAGTCATAGAATGGAGGTGTATGAAGCCAGAATTGAGGTGTGTGAAGTCACAGAACTGAGGTGTGTGAACTCAGAATGGAGGTGTGTTAAGTCACAGAATGGAGGTGTGTGAAGGCATAGAATGGAGGTGTGTGAAGTTATAGAATGGATGTTTCTAAAGTAGAATGAAGGTGTGTGAAGTCATAGAATGGAGGTGTGTGAAGTCAAAATGGAGGTGTGTGAATTCAAACATTGGTGGTAGTGAAGTCACAGAATGGAGGTGTGTGAAGTCACAGAATGGAGGTGTGTGAAGTCACAGAATGGAGGTGTGTGAAGTCACAGAATGGAGTTGTGTGATATCACAGAATGGAGGTATGTGATGTCACAGAATGGAGGTGTGTGAAGTCACAGAATGGAGGTGTGTGAACTCACAATGGAGGTGTGTGAAGTCACAGAATGGAGGTGTGTGAAGTCAAACAATAAAGGAGTGTGAAGGCACAGATTGGAGGTCTGTGAAATCATAGAATGGAGGTGTGTTAAGTCAAAGAATGGAGGTGTGTGAAGTCAGAGAATGGAGGTGTGTGAACTCACAACGGAGGTGTGTGAAGTCACAGAACGGAGATTTGTGAAGTCATAGAACGGAGGTGCGTGAAGTAATAGAATGGATGTTTCTGAAGTAAGAATAAAGATGTGTGAAGTCATAGAATGGAGGTGTGTGAAGTCAAAATGGAGTTGTGTGAACTCATAGAATGGAGGAGTGTGAACTCATAGAATGGAGGTGTGGGAAGTCATGGAATGGAGGTGTGTGAAGTCAAAGAATGGAGGTTTGTGAAGTCAAACAATAAAGGTGTGTGAAATCACTGAATGGAGGTGTGTGAAATCACAGAATGGAGGTTTGTGAAGTCAAAAATGTGGTGTGTAGAGTCACAAATGGAGGTGTGTGAACTCATAGAATGGAGGTGTGTGAAGTCAAAGAATGCAGGTGTGTGAAGTCATCGAATGGAGGTGTGGGAAGTCATGGAATGGTGCTGTGTGAAGTCACAGAATGGAGGTGTGTGAAGTCAGAATGGAGATGAGTGAAGTCATAGAATGGAGGTGTGTGAAGTCAGAATGGAGGTGTGTGAACTCATAGAATGGAGGTGTGTGAAGTCAGAATGGAGGTGTGTGAACTCATAGAATGGAGGTGTGTGAAGTCACAATGGAGGTGTGTGAAGTCATAGAATGGAGGTTTGTGAAGTCACAGAACAGAGGTGTGTGAAGTCATAGAATGGACCTGTGTGAGGTAAGATTGGAGGTGTGTGAAGTCACAGAATGGAGGTGTGTGAACTCAGAATGAAGGTGTGTGAAGTCACAGAATGGAGGTGTGTGAAGTCATAGAATGGAGGTGTGTGAAGTCATAGAATGGAGGTGTGTGAAGTCATAATGTAGGTGTGTGAAGTCACAGAATTGAGGTGTGTGAAGTCACAGAATTGAGGTTTTTGAAGTCATAGAATGGAGGTGTGTGAAGTCATAGAATGGAGGTGGGTGAAGTCATAGAATGGATGTTTGTGAAATAAGAATGAAGGTGTGTTAAGTCATAGAATGGGGGTGTGTGAAGTCACAGAATGGAGGTGTGTGAAGTCATAGAATGGAGCTGTGTGAAGTCAGAATGGAGGTGTGTGAAGTCATAGAATGGAGGTGTGTGAACTAACAATGGAGGTGTGTGAAGTCAAAGAATGGAGGTGTGTGAAGTCAAAGAATGGAAGTGTGTGAAGTCATAGAATGGAGGTGTGTGAAGTCATAGAATGGAGGTGTGTGAAGTCAAATAATGGAGGTGTGTGAAAACAGAATTGATGTTTGTGAAGTCAGAATGGAGGTGTGTGAATTCAGAATGGAGGTGTGTGAAGTCATAGAAAGGAGGTGTGTGAAGTCACAATGCAGGTGTGTAACCTCATAGAATGGAGATGTGTGAAGTCACAGAATGGAGGTGTGTGAAGTCATAGAATGGAGATGCGTGAAGTCATAGAATTGAGGTGTGTAAAGTCATAGAATGGAGGTGTGTGAAGTCATAGAATGGAGGTGTGTGAAGTCACAGAATGGAGGTGTGTGAAGTCACAGAATGGAGGTGTGTGATGTCACAGAATGGAGGTGTGTGTAATCACAATGGAGGTGTGTGAATTCAAAGAATGGAGGTGTGTGAAGTAATAGAATGGATGTTTCTGAAGTAGAATGAAGGTGTGTGAAGTCATAGAATGGAGGTGTGTGAAGTCAAATTGGAGGTGTGTGAACTCATAAAATGGAGATGTGTGAAGTCATGGAATGGAGGAGCGTGAAGTCCAAAAATGGAGGTGTGTGAAGTCAAAAAATGGTGGTGTGTGAAGTCACAGAATGGAGGTGTGTGAAGTCAAAGAATGGAAGTGTGTGAAGTCAAAATGGATGCGTGTGAAGTCACAGAATGGAGGTGTGTGAAGTCACAGATTGGAGATGTGTGAAGTCATAGAATGGAAGTGTGTGATGTCACAGAATGGAGGTGTGTGCAGTCTCAGAATGGAGGTGTGTGAAGTCACAGAATGGAGGTGTGTGAAGTCACAGAATGGAGGTGTGTGAACTCACAATGGAGGTGTGTGAAGTCACAGAATGGAGGTGTGTGAAGTCAAAAAATAAAGGAGTGTGAAGTCACAGAATGGAGGTCTGGGAAGTCATAGAATGGAGGTGTGTTAAGTCAGAGAATGGAGGTGTGTGAAGTCAGAGAATGGAGGTGTGTGAACTCAGTATGGAGGTGTGTGAAGTCACAGAACGGAGATTTGTGAAGTCAAAAAATGGAGGTGCGTGAAGTCATAGAATGGCTGTGTGTGAAGTCATGGAATGGAGGTGTGTAAAGTCAAAGAATGGAGGTGTGTGAAGTCAAACAATAAAGGTGTGCGAAGTCACAGAATGGACGTGTGTGAAATCACAGAATGGAGGTTTGTGAAGTCATCGAATGGAGGTATGGGAAGTCATGGAATGGAGGTGTGTGAAGTCAAAGACCGGAGATGTGTGAAGTCAAACAATAAAGGTGTGTGAAGTCATAGAATGGAGGTGTGGAATCACAGAATGGAGGTTTGTGAAGTCAAAAAGTTGGTGTGTAGAGTCACAAATGGAGGTGTGTGAACTCATAGAATGGAGGTGTTTGAAGTCCAAGAATGGAGGTGTGTGAAGTCATCGAATGGAGGTGTGGGAAGTCATGGAATGGAGGTGTGTGAATTCACAGAATGGACGTGTGTGAACTCAGAATGGAGATGTGTGAAGTCATAGAATGAAGGTGTGTGAATTCAGAATGGAGGTGTGTGAAGTCAGAGAATGGTGGTGTGTGAAGTCACAATGGAGGTGTGTGAAGTCATAGAATGGAGGTGTGTGAAATCACAGAATGGAGGTGTGTGAAGTCATAGAATGGAGCTGTGTGAAGTCATAGAATGGAGGTGTGTGAAGTCACAGAATGGAGGTGTGTGAACTCAGAATGGAGGTGTGTGAAGTCTCAGAATAGAGGTGTGTGAAGTCATAGAATGGAGGTGTGTGAAGTCATAGAATGGAGGTGTGTGAAGTCATAATGTAGGTGTGTGAAGTCACAGAATTGAGGTGTGTGAAGTCACAGAATGGAGGTGGGTGAAGACATAGAATGGAGGTGTGTGAAGTCATAGAATCGAGGTGTGTGAAGTCATAGAATGGATGTTTGTCAAGTAAGAATGAAGGTGTGTTAAGTCATAGAATGGAGGTGTGTGAAGTCATAATGTAGGTGTGTGAAGTCACAGAATTGAGGTATGTGAAGTCACAGAATGGAGGTGGGTGAAGTCATAGAATGGAGGTGTGTGATTTCAACAAATAGAGTTTTGTGAAGTCAAACAATAAAGGTGTGTGAAGTCACAGAATGGAGGTGTATGAAATCACAGAATGGAGGTGTGTGAAGTCATCGAATGGAGGTGTGGGAAGTCATGGAATGGAGGTGTGTGAAGTCACAGAATGGACATGTGTGAAGTCAGAATGGAGATGTGTGAAGTCATAGAATGAAGGTGTGTGAAGTCAGAATGGAGGTGTGTGAAGTCATAGAATGGAGGTGTGGGAAGTCATGGAATGGAGGTGTGTGAAGTCAAAGAATGGAGGTTTGTGAAGTCAAACAATAAAGGTGTGTGAAGTCACTGAATGGAGGTGTGTGAAATCACAGAACGGAGGTTTGTGAAGTCAAAAAGGTGGTGTGTAGAGTCACAAATGGAGGTGTGTGAACTCATAGAATGGAGGTGTGTGAAGTCAAAGAATGCAGGTGTGTGAAGTCATCGAATGGAGGTGTGGGAAGTCATGGAATGGTGCTGTGTGAAGTCACAGAATGGAGGTGTGTGAAGTCAGAATGGAGATGAGTGAAGTCATAGAATGGAGGTGTGTGAAGTCAGAATGGAGGTGTGTGAACTCATAGAATGGAGGTGTGTGAAGTCAGAATGGAGGTGTGTGAACTCATAGAATGGAGGTGTGTGAAGTCACAATGGAGGTGTGTGAAGTCATAGAATGGAGGTTTGTGAAGTCACAGAATAGAGGTGTGTGAAGTCATAGAATGGAGGTGGGTGAAGTCATAGAATGGATGTTTGTGAAATAAGAATGAAGGTGTGTTAAGTCATAGAATGGAGGTGTGTGAAGTCACAGAATGGAGGTGTGTGAAGTCATAGAATGGAGCTGTGTGAAGTCAGAATGGAGGTGTGTGAAGTCACAGAATGGAGGTGTGTGACCTCAGAATGAAGGTGTGTGAAGTCACAGAATGGAGGTGTGTGAAGTCATAGAATGGAGGTGTGTGAAGTCATAGAATGGAGGTGTGTGAAGTCATAATGTAGGTGTGTGAAGTCACAGAATTGAGGTGTGTGAAGTCACAGAATTGAGGTTTTTGAAGTCATAGAATGGAGGTGTGTGAAGTCATAGAATGGAGGTGGGTGAAGTCATAGAATGGATGTTTGTGAAATAAGAATGAAGGTGTGTTAAGTCATAGAATGGAGGTGTGTGAAGTCACAGAATGGAGGTGTGTGAAGTCATAGAATGGAGCTGTGTGAAGTCAGAATGGAGGTGTGTGAAGTCATAGAATGGAGGTGTGTGAACTAACAATGGAGGTGTGTGAAGTCAAAGAATGGAGGTGTGTGAAGTCAAAGAATGGTAGTGTGTGAAGTCATAGAATGGAGGTGTGTGAAGTCATAGAATGGAGGTGTGTGAAGTCAAATAATGGAGGTGTGTGAAAACAGAATTGATGTTTGTGAAGTCAGAATGGAGGTGTGTGAATTCAGAATGGAGGTGTGTGAAGTCATAGAAAGGAGGTGTGTGAAGTCACAATGCAGGTGTGTAACCTCATAGAATAGAGATGTGTGAAGGCACAGAATGGAGGTGTGTGAAGTCATAGAATGGTGATGCGTGAAGTCATAGAATTGAGGTGTGTAAAGTCATAGAATGGAGGTGTGTGAAGTCATAGAATGGAGGTGTGTGAAGTCACAGAATGGAGGTGTGTGAAGTCACAGAATGGAGGTGTGTGACGTCACAGAATGGAGGTGTGTGTAATCACAATGGAGGTGTGTGAATTCAAAGAATGGAGGTGTGTGAAGTAATAGAATGGATGTTTCTGAAGTAGAATGAAGGTGTGTGAAGTCATAGAATGGAGGTGTGTGAAGTCAAATTGGAGGTGTGTGAACTCATAAAATGGAGATGTGTGAAGTCATGGAATGGAGGAGCGTGAAGTCCAAAAATGGAGGTGTGTGAAGTCAAAAAATGGTGGTGTGTGAAGTCACAGAATGGAGCTGTGTGAAGTCAAAGAATGGAAGTGTGTGAAGTCAAAATGGATGCGTGTGAAGTCACAGAATGGAGGTGTGTGAAGTCACAGATTGGAGATGTGTGAAGTCATAGAATGGAAGTGTGTGATGTCACAGAATGGAGGTGTGTGCAGTCTCAGAATGGAGGTGTGTGAAGTCACAGAATGGAGGTGTGTGAAGTCACAGAATGGAGGTGTGTGAACTCACAATGGAGGTGTGTGAAGTCACAGAATGGAGGTGTGTGAAGTCAAAAAATAAAGGAGTGTGAAGTCACAGAATGGAGGTCTGGGAAGTCATAGAATGGAGGTGTGTTAAGTCAGAGAATGGAGGTGTGTGAAGTCAGAGAATGGAGGTGTGTGAACTCAGAATGGAGGTGTGTGAAGTCACAGAACGGAGATTTGTGAAGTCAAAAAATGGAGGTGCGTGAAGTCATAGAATGGCTGGGTGTGAAGTCATGGAATGGAGGTGTGTAAAGTCAAAGAATGGAGGTGTGTGAAGTCAAACAATAAAGGTGTGCGAAGTCACAGAATGGACGTGTGTGAAATCACAGAATGGAGGTTTGTGAAGTCATCGAATGGAGGTATGGGAAGTCATGGAATGGAGGTGTGTGAAGTCAAAGACCGGAGATGTGTGACGTCAAACAATAAAGGTGTGTGAAGTCATAGAATGGAGGTGTGGAATCACAGAATGGAGGTTTGTGAAGTCAAAAAGTTGGTGTGTAGAGTCACAAATGGAGGTGTGTGAACTCATAGAATGGAGGTGTTTGAAGTCCAAGAATGGAGGTGTGTGAAGTCATCGAATGGAGTTGTGGGAAGTCATGGAATGGAGGTGTGTGAAGTCCCAGAATGGACGTGTGTGAACTCAGAATGGAGATGTGTGAAGTCATAGAATGAAGGTGTGTGAATTCAGAATGGAGGTGTGTGAAGTCATAGAATGGAGGTGTGTGAAGTCACAATGGAGGTGTGTGAAGTCATAGAATGGAGGTGTGTGAAATCACAGAATGGTGGTGTGTGAAGTCATAGAATGGAGCTGTGTGAAGTCATAGAATGGAGGTGTGTGAAGTCACAGAATGGAGGTGTGTGAACTCAGAATGGAGGTGTGTGAAGTCTCAGAATAGAGGTGTGTGAAGTCATAGAATGGAGGTGTGTGAAGTCATAGAATGGAGGTGTGTGAAGTCATAATGTAGGTGTGTGAAGTCACAGAATTGAGGTGTGTGAAGTCACAGAATGGAGGTGGGTGAAGACATAGAATGGAGGTGTGTGAAGTCATAGAATCGAGGTGTGTGAAGTCATAGAATGGATGTTTGTCAAGTAAGAATGAAGGTGTGTTAAGTCATAGAATGGAGGTGTGTGAAGTCATAATGTAGATGTGTGAAGTCACAGAATTGAGGTGTGTGAAGTCACAGAATGGAGGTGGGTGAAGTCATAGAATGGAGGTGTGTGAAATCAACAAATAGAGTTTTGTGAAGTCAAACAATAAAGGTGTGTGAAGTCACAGAATGGAGGTGTATGAAATCACAGAATGGAGGTGTGTGAAGTCAAAAAGGTGGTGTGTAGAGTCACAAATGGAATTGTGTGAACTCATAGAAGGAGGTGTGTGAAGTCCAAGAATGGAGGTGTGTGAAGTCATCGAATGGAGGTGTGGGAAGTCATGGAATGGAGGTGTGTGAAGTCACAGAATGGACGTGTGTGAAGTCAGAATGGAGATGTGTGAAGTCATAGAATGAAGGTGTGTGAAGTCAGAATGGAGGTGTGTGAAGTCATAGAATGGAGGTGTGTGAAGTCAGAATGGATGTTTGTGAAGTAAGAATGGAGGTGTGTGAAGTCACAATGGAGGTGTGTGAAGTCATAGAATGGAGGTGTGTGAAGTCACAGAATGGAGGTGTGTGAAGTCATAGAATGGAGCTGTGTAAAGTCATAGAATGGAGGTGTGTGAAGTCCCAGAATGGAGGTGTGTGAAATCAGAATGGAGGTGTGTGAAGTCTCAGAATGGAGGTGTGTGAAGTCATAGAATGGAGGTGTGTGAAGTCATAGAATGGAGGTGTGTGAAGTCATAATGTAGGTGTGTGAAGTCACAGAATTGAGGTGTGTGAAGTCACAGAATTGTGGTGTGTGAAGTCACAGAATGGAGGTGGGTGAAGTCATAGAATGGAGGTGTGTGAAGTCATAGAATCGAGGTGTGTGAAGTCATAGAATGGATGTTTGTGAAGTAAGAATGAAGGTGTGTTAAGTCATAGAATGGAGGTGTGTGAAGTCATAATGTAGGTGTGTGAAGTCACAGAATTGAGGTGTGTGAAGTCACAGAATGGAGGTGGGTGAAGTCATAGAATGGAGATGTGTGAAATCAAAGAATAGAGTTTTGTGAAGTCAATCAATAAAGGTGTGTGAAGTCACAGAATGGAGGTGTGTGAAATCACAGAATGGAGGTGTGTGAAGTCAAAGAATGGAGGTGTGTGAAGTCATGGAATGGAGGTGTGTTTAGTCACAGAATGGAGGTGTGTGAAGTCATAGAATGGAGGTGTGTGAAGTCATAGAATGGATGTTTCTGAAGTAAGAATGAAGGTGTGTGAAGTCATAGAATGGAGGTGTGTGAAGTCAAAATGGAGGTGTGTGAACTCATAGAATGGAGCTGTGTGAACTCATAGAATGGAGGGGTGTGAAGTCATGGAATGGAGGTGTGTGAAGTCAAAGAATGGAGGTGTGTGAAATCAAACCATAAATGTGTGTGAAGTCACAGAATGGAGGTGTGTGAACTCATACAATGGAGGTGTGTGAAGTCAAAGAATGGAGGTGTGTGAAGTCATCAAATGGAGGTGTGTGAAGTCATGGAATGGAGGTGTGTGAAGTCACAGAATGCAGGTGTGTGAAGTCAGAATGGAGTTGTGTGAAGTCATAGAATGGAGGGGTGTGAAGTCAGAATGGAGTTGTGTGAAGTCATAGAATGGAGGTGTGTGAAGTCAGAATGGAGGTGTGTGAACTCATAGAATGGAGGTGTGTGAAGTCACAATGGAGGTGTGTGAAGTCATAGAATGGAGGTGTGTGAAGACAGATTGAAAGTGTGTGAAGTCACAGAATGGAGGGAGGTGTGTGATCTCAGAATGGAGGTGTGTGAAGTCACAGAATGGAGGTGTGTGAAGTCATAGAATGGAGGTGTGTGAAGTCATAGAATGGAGTTGTGTGAAGTCATAGAATGGAGGTGTGTGAAGTCACAGAATGGATGTTTGTGATTTAAGAATGAAGGAGTGTTAAGTCATAGAATGGAGGTGTGTGAAGTCACAGAATGGAGGTGTGTGAAGTCATAGAATGGAACTGTGTGAAGTCAGAATGGCGGTGTGTGAAGTCATAGAATGGAGGTGTGTGAACTCACAATGGTGGTATGTGAAGTCAAAGAATAGAGGTGTGTGAAGTCAAAGAATGGAAGTGTGTGAAGTCATAGAATGGAGGTGTGTGAATTCATAGAATGGAGGTGTGTGAAGTCATACAATGGAGGTGTGTGAAGTCTCAGAATTGATGTTTGTGAAGTTAGAATAGAGGTGTGTGAAGTCAGAATGCAGGTGTGTGAAGTCATAGAATGGAGGTGTGTGAAGTCATAGAATGGAGGTGTGTGAAGTCATAGAATGGAGGTGTGTGAAGTCACAGAATTGATGTTTGTGAAGTCAGAAGGAGGTGTGTGAACTCACAATGGAGGTGTGTGAAGTCAGAGAATGGAGGTGTGTGAAGTCCCAGAATTGATGTTTGTGAAGTCAGAATGGAGGTGTGTGAAGTCAGAATGGAGGTGTGTGAAGTCATAGAATGGAGGTGTGTGAAGTCACAATGCAGGTGTGTGAACTCATAGAATGGAGGTGTGTGAAGTCACAGAATGGAGGTGTGTGAAGTCGTAGAATGGAGGTGTGTGAAGTCATAGAATGGAGGTGTGTGAAGTCATAGAATGGAGGTGTGTGAAGTCATAGACTGGAGGTTTGTGAAGTCATAGAATGGAGGTGTGTGAAGTCATAGAATGGATGCTTCTGAAGTAAGAATATAGGTGTGTGAAGTCATAGAATGGAGGTGTGTGAAGTCAAAATGGTGGTGTTTGTACTCATAGAATGGATGTTTGTTAACTGATAGAATGGAGGTGTGTGAAGTCATGGAATGGAGGTGTGTGAAGTCAAAGAATGGAGGTGTGTGAAGTCAAACAATGGAGGTGTTTGAAGTCTCAGAATGGAGGTGTGTGAAGTCACAGAATGGAAGTATGTGAAGTCAAAATGGATGTGTGTGAAGTCACAGAATGGAGGTGTGTGAAGTCACATAATGGAGGTGTGTGAAGTCAAAATTGTGGAGTGTGAAGTCACAAATGGAGATGTGAAGTCAGAATTTAGCTGTGTGAAATCATAGAATGGAGGCATGTGAAGTCAAAGAATGGAGGTGTGCGAAGTCAAAGAATGGAGGTGTGTGAAGTCATAGAATGGATGTGTGTGAAGTCATAGAATGGAGGTGTGTGAAGTCATAGAATGAAGGTGCTTGAAGTCACAGAATGAAGGTGTGTTAAGTCACAGAATGGAGGTGCGTGAACTCAGAATGGAGGTGTGTGAAGTCCCAGAATGGAGTTGTGGGAAGTCATAGAATGGAGGTGTGGGAAGTCACAGAATGGAGATGTGTGAATTCATAGAATGGAGGTGTGTGAAGTCATAGAATGGAGGTGTGTGAAGTCACAGAATGGAGGTGTGTGAAATCACAGAATGGAGGTGTGTGAAGTCACAGAATGGAGGTGTGTGAACTCACAATGGAGGTGTGTGAAGTCAAAGAATGGAGGTGTGTGAAGTCATAGAATGGAAGTGCGTGAAGTCATAGAATGGAGGTGTGTGAAGCCAGAATTGAGGTGTGTGAAGTCACAGAATTGAGGTGTGTGAACTCAGAATGGAGGTTTGTGAAGTCACAGAATGGAGGTTTGTGAAGTCATAGAATGGAGGTGTGTGAAGTCATAGAATGGATGTTTCTGAAGTAGAATGAAAGAGTGTGAAGTCATAGAATGGAGGTGTGTGAAGTCAAAATGGAGGTGTGTGAAGTCATAAAATGGAGATGTGTGAAGTCATGGAATGGAAGTGCGTGAAGTCCAAAAATGGAGGTGTGTGAAGTCAAACATTGGTGGTGTGTGAAGTCACAGAATGGAGGTGTGTGAAGTCACAGAATGGAGGTGCGTGAAGTCATAGAATGGAGGTGTGTGAACTCACAATGGAGGTGTGTGAAGTCACAGAATGGAGGTGCGTGAAGTCATAGAATGGAGGTGTGTGAACTCACAATGGAGGTGTATGAAATCACAGAATGGAGGTGTGTGAAGTCATCGAATGGAGGTGTGGGAAGTCATGGAATGGAGGTGTGTGAAGTCACAGAATGGACATGTGTGAAGTCAGAATGGAGATGTGTGAAGTCATAGAATGAAGGTGTGTGAAGTCAGAATGGAGGTGTGTGAAGTCATAGAATGGAGGTGTGGGAAGTCATGGAATGGAGGTGTGTGAAGTCAAAGAATGGAGGTTTGTGAAGTCAAACAATAAAGGTGTGTGAAGTCACTGAATGGAGGTGTGTGAAATCACAGAACGGAGGTTTGTGAAGTCAAAAAGGTGGTGTGTAGAGTCACAAATGGAGGTGTGTGAACTCATAGAATGTAGGTGTGTGAAGTCAAAGAATGCAGGTGTGTGAAGTCATTGAATGGAGGTGTGGGAAGTCATGGAATGGTGCTGTGTGAAGTCACAGAATGGAGGTGTGTGAAGTCAGAATGGAGATGAGTGAAGTCATAGAATGGAGGTGTGTGAAGTCAGAATGGAGGTGTGTGAACTCATAGAATGGAGGTGTGTGAAGTCAGAATGGAGGTGTGTGAACTCATAGAATGGAGGTGTGTGAAGTCACAATGGAGGTGTGTGAAGTCATAGAATGGAGGTTTGTGAAGTCACAGAATAGAGGTGTGTGAAGTCATAGAATGGAGGTGGGTGAAGTCATAGAATGGATGTTTGTGAAATAAGAATGAAGGTGTGTTAAGTCATAGAATGGAGGTGTGTGAAGTCACAGAATGGAGGTGTGTGAAGTCATAGAATGGAGCTGTGTGAAGTCAGAATGGAGGTGTGTGAAGTCACAGAATGGAGGTGTGTGACCTCAGAATGAAGGTGTGTGAAGTCACAGAATGGAGGTGTGTGAAGTCATAGAATGGAGGTGTGTGAAGTCATAGAATGGAGGTGTGTGAAGTCATAATGTAGGTGTGTGAAGTCACAGAATTGAGGTGTGTGAAGTCACAGAATTGAGGTTTTTGAAGTCATAGAATGGAGGTGTGTGAAGTCATAGAATGGAGGTGGGTGAAGTCATAGAATGGATGTTTGTGAAATAAGAATGAAGGTGTGTTAAGTCACAGAATGGAGGTGTGTGAAGTCACAGAATGGAGGTGTGTGAAGTCATAGAATGGAGCTGTGTGAAGTCAGAATGGAGGTGTGTGAAGTCATAGAATGGAGGTGTGTGAACTAACAATGGAGGTGTGTGAAGTCAAAGAATGGAGGTGTGTGAAGTCAAAGAATGGTAGTGTGTGAAGTCATAGAATGGAGGTGTGTGAAGTCATAGAATGGAGGTGTGTGAAGTCAAATAATGGAGGTGTGTGAAAACAGAATTGATGTTTGTGAAGTCAGAATGGAGGTGTGTGAATTCAGAATGGAGGTGTGTGAAGTCATAGAAAGGAGGTGTGTGAAGTCACAATGCAGGTGTGTAACCTCATAGAATAGAGATGTGTGAAGGCACAGAATGGAGGTGTGTGAAGTCATAGAATGGTGATGCGTGAAGTCATAGAATTGAGGTGTGTAAAGTCATAGAATGGAGGTGTGTGAAGTCATAGAATGGAGGTGTGTGAAGTCACAGAATGGAGGTGTGTGAAGTCACAGAATGGAGGTGTGTGACGTCACAGAATGGAGGTGTGTGTAATCACAATGGAGGTGTGTGAATTCAAAGAATGGAGGTGTGTGAAGTAATAGAATGGATGTTTCTGAAGTAGAATGAAGGTGTGTGAAGTCATAGAATGGAGGTGTGTGAAGTCAAATTGGAGGTGTGTGAACTCATAAAATGGAGATGTGTGAAGTCATGGAATGGAGGAGCGTGAAGTCCAAAAATGGAGGTGTGTGAAGTCAAAAAATGGTGGTGTGTGAAGTCACAGAATGGAGCTGTGTGAAGTCAAAGAATGGAAGTGTGTGAAGTCAAAATGGATGCGTGTGAAGTCACAGAATGGAGGTGTGTGAAGTCACAGATTGGAGATGTGTGAAGTCATAGAATGGAAGTGTGTGATGTCACAGAATGGAGGTGTGTGCAGTCTCAGAATGGAGGTGTGTGAAGTCACAGAATGGAGGTGTGTGAAGTCACAGAATGGAGGTGTGTGAACTCACAATGGAGGTGTGTGAAGTCACAGAATGGAGGTGTGTGAAGTCAAAAAATAAAGGAGTGTGAAGTCACAGAATGGAGGTCTGGGAAGTCATAGAATGGAGGTGTGTTAAGTCAGAGAATGGAGGTGTGTGAAGTCAGAGAATGGAGGTGTGTGAACTCAGAATGGAGGTGTGTGAAGTCACAGAACGGAGATTTGTGAAGTCAAAAAATGGAGGTGCGTGAAGTCATAGAATGGCTGGGTGTGAAGTCATGGAATGGAGGTGTGTAAAGTCAAAGAATGGAGGTGTGTGAAGTCAAACAATAAAGGTGTGTGAAGTCACAGAATGGACGTGTGTGAAATCACAGAATGGAGGTTTGTGAAGTCATCGAATGGAGGTATGGGAAGTCATGGAATGGAGGTGTGTGAAGTCAAAGACCGGAGATGTGTGACGTCAAACAATAAAGGTGTGTGAAGTCATAGAATGGAGGTGTGGAATCACAGAATGGAGGTTTGTGAAGTCAAAAAGTTGGTGTGTAGAGTTACAAATGGAGGTGTGTGAACTCATAGAATGGAGGTGTTTGAAGTCCAAGAATGGAGGTGTGTGAAGTCATCGAATGGAGGTGTGGGAAGTCATGGAATGGAGGTGTGTGAAATCCCAGAATGGACGTGTGTGAACTCAGAATGGAGATGTGTGAAGTCATAGAATGAAGGTGTGTGAATTCAGAATGGAGGTGTGTGAAGTCATAGAATGGAGGTGTGTGAAGTCACAATGGAGGTGTGTGAAGTCATAGAATGGAGGTGTGTGAAATCACAGAATGGAGGTGTGTGAAGTCATAGAATGGAGCTGTGTGAAGTCATAGAATGGAGGTGTGTGAAGTCACAGAATGGAGGTGTGTGAACTCAGAATGGAGGTGTGTGAAGTCTCAGAATAGAGGTGTGTGAAGTCATAGAATGGAGGTGTGTGAAGTCATAGAATGGAGGTGTGTGAAGTCATAATGTAGGTGTGTGAAGTCACAGAATTGAGGTGTGTGAAGTCACAGAATGGAGGTGGGTGAAGACATAGAATGGAGGTGTGTGAAGTCATAGAATCGAGGTGTGTGAAGTCATAGAATGGATGTTTGTCAAGTAAGAATGAAGGTGTGTTAAGTCATAGAATGGAGGTGTGTGAAGTCATAATGTAGATGTGTGAAGTCACAGAATGGAGGTGTGTGAAGTCAGAGAATGGAGGTGTGTGAAGTCCCAGAATTGATGTTTGTGAAGTCAGAATGGAGGTGTGTGAAGTCAGAATGGAGGTGTGTGAAGTCATAGAATGGAGGTGTGTGAAGTCACAATGCAGGTGTGTGAACTCATAGAATGGAGGTGTGTGAAGTCACAGAATGGAGGTGTGTGAAGTCGTAGAATGGAGGTGTGTGAAGTCATAGAATGGAGGTGTGTGAAGTCATAGAATGGAGGTGTGTGAAGTCATAGACTGGAGGTTTGTGAAGTCATAGAATGGAGGTGTGTGAAGTCATAGAATGGATGCTTCTGAAGTAAGAATATAGGTGTGTGAAGTCATAGAATGGAGGTGTGTGAAGTCAAAATGGTGGTGTTTGTACTCATAGAATGGATGTTTGTTAACTGATAGAATGGAGGTGTGTGAAGTCATGGAATGGAGGTGTGTGAAGTCAAAGAATGGAGGTGTGTGAAGTCAAACAATGGAGGTGTTTGAAGTCTCAGAATGGAGGTGTGTGAAGTCACAGAATGGAAGTATGTGAAGTCAAAATGGATGTGTGTGAAGTCACAGAATGGAGGTGTGTGAAGTCACATAATGGAGGTGTGTGAAGTCAAAATTGTGGAGTGTGAAGTCACAAATGGAGATGTGAAGTCAGAATTTAGCTGTGTGAAATCATAGAATGGAGGTATGTGAAGTCAAAGAATGGAGGTGTGCGAAGTCAAAGAATGGAGGTGTGTGAAGTCATAGAATGGATGTGTGTGAAGTCATAGAATGGAGGTGTGTGAAGTCATAGAATGAAGGTGCTTGAAGTCACAGAATGAAGGTGTGTTAAGTCACAGAATGGAGGTGCGTGAACTCAGAATGGAGGTGTGTGAAGTCCCAGAATGGAGTTGTGGGAAGTCATAGAATGGAGGTGTGGGAAGTCACAGAATGGAGATGTGTGAATTCATAGAATGGAGGTGTGTGAAGTCATAGAATGGAGGTGTGTGAAGTCACAGAATGGAGGTGTGTGAAATCACAGAATGGAGGTGTGTGAAGTCACAGAATGGAGGTGTGTGAACTCACAATGGAGGTGTGTGAAGTCAAAGAATGGAGGTGTGTGAAGTCATAGAATGGAAGTGCGTGAAGTCATAGAATGGAGGTGTGTGAAGCCAGAATTGAGGTGTGTGAAGTCACAGAATTGAGGTGTGTGAACTCAGAATGGAGGTTTGTGAAGTCACAGAATGGAGGTTTGTGAAGTCATAGAATGGAGGTGTGTGAAGTCATAGAATGGATGTTTCTGAAGTAGAATGAAAGAGTGTGAAGTCATAGAATGGAGGTGTGTGAAGTCAAAATGGAGGTGTGTGAAGTCATAAAATGGAGATGTGTGAAGTCATGGAATGGAAGTGCGTGAAGTCCAAAAATGGAGGTGTGTGAAGTCAAACATTAGTGGTGTGTGAAGTCACAGAATGGAGGTGTGTGAAGTCACAGAATGGAGGTGCGTGAAGTCATAGAATGGAGGTGTGTGAACTCACAATGGAGGTGTGTGAAGTCACAGAATGGAGGTGCGTGAAGTCATAGAATGGAGGTGTGTGAACTCACAATGGAGGTGTATGAAATCACAGAATGGAGGTGTGTGAAGTCATCGAATGGAGGTGTGGGAAGTCATGGAATGGAGGTGTGTGAAGTCACAGAATGGACATGTGTGAAGTCAGAATGGAGATGTGTGAAGTCATAGAATGAAGGTGTGTGAAGTCAGAATGGAGGTGTGTGAAGTCATAGAATGGAGGTGTGGGAAGTCATGGAATGGAGGTGTGTGAAGTCAAAGAATGGAGGTTTGTGAAGTCAAACAATAAAGGTGTGTGAAGTCACTGAATGGAGGTGTGTGAAATCACAGAACGGAGGTTTGTGAAGTCAAAAAGGTGGTGTGTAGAGTCACAAATGGAGGTGTGTGAACTCATAGAATGTAGGTGTGTGAAGTCAAAGAATGCAGGTGTGTGAAGTCATCGAATGGAGGTGTGGGAAGTCATGGAATGGTGCTGTGTGAAGTCACAGAATGGAGGTGTGTGAAGTCAGAATGGAGATGAGTGAAGTCATAGAATGGAGGTGTGTGAAGTCAGAATGGAGGTGTGTGAACTCATAGAATGGAGGTGTGTGAAGTCAGAATGGAGGTGTGTGAACTCATAGAATGGAGGTGTGTGAAGTCACAATGGAGGTGTGTGAAGTCATAGAATGGAGGTTTGTGAAGTCACAGAATAGAGGTGTGTGAAGTCATAGAATGGAGGTGGGTGAAGTCATAGAATGGATGTTTGTGAAATAAGAATGAAGGTGTGTTAAGTCATAGAATGGAGGTGTGTGAAGTCACAGAATGGAGGTGTGTGAAGTCATAGAATGGAGCTGTGTGAAGTCAGAATGGAGGTGTGTGAAGTCACAGAATGGAGGTGTGTGACCTCAGAATGAAGGTGTGTGAAGTCACAGAATGGAGGTGTGTGAAGTCATAGAATGGAGGTGTGTGAAGTCATAGAATGGAGGTGTGTGAAGTCATAATGTAGGTGTGTGAAGTCACAGAATTGAGGTGTGTGAAGTCACAGAATTGAGGTTTTTGAAGTCATAGAATGGAGGTGTGTGAAGTCATAGAATGGAGGTGGGTGAAGTCATAGAATGGATGTTTGTGAAATAAGAATGAAGGTGTGTTAAGTCACAGAATGGAGGTGTGTGAAGTCACAGAATGGAGGTGTGTGAAGTCATAGAATGGAGCTGTGTGAAGTCAGAATGGAGGTGTGTGAAGTCATAGAATGGAGGTGTGTGAACTAACAATGGAGGTGTGTGAAGTCAAAGAATGGAGGTGTGTGAAGTCAAAGAATGGTAGTGTGTGAAGTCATAGAATGGAGGTGTGTGAAGTCATAGAATGGAGGTGTGTGAAGTCAAATAATGGAGGTGTGTGAAAACAGAATTGATGTTTGTGAAGTCAGAATGGAGGTGTGTGAATTCAGAATGGAGGTGTGTGAAGTCATAGAAAGGAGGTGTGTGAAGTCACAATGCAGGTGTGTAACCTCATAGAATAGAGATGTGTGAAGGCACAGAATGGAGGTGTGTGAAGTCATAGAATGGTGATGCGTGAAGTCATAGAATTGAGGTGTGT
The DNA here is from genome assembly GCF_031878675.1 of Megascapheus bottae. Lineage (NCBI taxonomy): Eukaryota > Metazoa > Chordata > Mammalia > Rodentia > Geomyidae > Megascapheus > Megascapheus bottae. The sequence continues at coordinate 117,584 of NW_028327283.1, forward strand.
AAAGTCATAGAATGGAGGTGTGTGAAGTCATAGAATGGAGGTGTGTGAAGTCACAGAATGGAGGTGTGTGAAGTCACAGAATGGAGGTGTGTGACGTCACAGAATGGAGGTGTGTGTAATCACAATGGAGGTGTGTGAATTCAAAGAATGGAGGTGTGTGAAGTAATAGAATGGATGTTTCTGAAGTAGAATGAAGGTGTGTGAAGTCATAGAATGGAGGTGTGTGAAGTCAAATTGGAGGTGTGTGAACTCATAAAATGGAGATGTGTGAAGTCATGGAATGGAGGAGCGTGAAGTCCAAAAATGGAGGTGTGTGAAGTCAAAAAATGGTGGTGTGTGAAGTCACAGAATGGAGCTGTGTGAAGTCAAAGAATGGAAGTGTGTGAAGTCAAAATGGATGCGTGTGAAGTCACAGAATGGAGGTGTGTGAAGTCACAGATTGGAGATGTGTGAAGTCATAGAATGGAAGTGTGTGATGTCACAGAATGGAGGTGTGTGCAGTCTCAGAATGGAGGTGTGTGAAGTCACAGAATGGAGGTGTGTGAAGTCACAGAATGGAGGTGTGTGAACTCACAATGGAGGTGTGTGAAGTCACAGAATGGAGGTGTGTGAAGTCAAAAAATAAAGGAGTGTGAAGTCACAGAATGGAGGTCTGGGAAGTCATAGAATGGAGGTGTGTTAAGTCAGAGAATGGAGGTGTGTGAAGTCAGAGAATGGAGGTGTGTGAACTCAGAATGGAGGTGTGTGAAGTCACAGAACGGAGATTTGTGAAGTCAAAAAATGGAGGTGCGTGAAGTCATAGAATGGCTGGGTGTGAAGTCATGGAATGGAGGTGTGTAAAGTCAAAGAATGGAGGTGTGTGAAGTCAAACAATAAAGGTGTGTGAAGTCACAGAATGGACGTGTGTGAAATCACAGAATGGAGGTTTGTGAAGTCATCGAATGGAGGTATGGGAAGTCATGGAATGGAGGTGTGTGAAGTCAAAGACCGGAGATGTGTGACGTCAAACAATAAAGGTGTGTGAAGTCATAGAATGGAGGTGTGGAATCACAGAATGGAGGTTTGTGAAGTCAAAAAGTTGGTGTGTAGAGTTACAAATGGAGGTGTGTGAACTCATAGAATGGAGGTGTTTGAAGTCCAAGAATGGAGGTGTGTGAAGTCATCGAATGGAGGTGTGGGAAGTCATGGAATGGAGGTGTGTGAAGTCCCAGAATGGACGTGTGTGAACTCAGAATGGAGATGTGTGAAGTCATAGAATGAAGGTGTGTGAATTCAGAATGGAGGTGTGTGAAGTCATAGAATGGAGGTGTGTGAAGTCACAATGGAGGTGTGTGAAGTCATAGAATGGAGGTGTGTGAAATCACAGAATGGAGGTGTGTGAAGTCATAGAATGGAGCTGTGTGAAGTCATAGAATGGAGGTGTGTGAAGTCACAGAATGGAGGTGTGTGAACTCAGAATGGAGGTGTGTGAAGTCTCAGAATAGAGGTGTGTGAAGTCATAGAATGGAGGTGTGTGAAGTCATAGAATGGAGGTGTGTGAAGTCATAATGTAGGTGTGTGAAGTCACAGAATTGAGGTGTGTGAAGTCACAGAATGGAGGTGGGTGAAGACATAGAATGGAGGTGTGTGAAGTCATAGAATCGAGGTGTGTGAAGTCATAGAATGGATGTTTGTCAAGTAAGAATGAAGGTGTGTTAAGTCATAGAATGGAGGTCTGTGAAGTCATAATGTAGATGTGTGAAGTCACAGAATTGAGGTGTGTGAAGTCACAGAATGGAGGTGGGTGAAGTCATAGAATGGAGGTGTGTGAAATCAACAAATAGAGTTTTGTGAAGTCAAACAATAAAGGTGTGTGAAGTCACAGAATGGAGGTGTATGAAATCACAGAATGGAGGTGTGTGAAGTCAAAAAGGTGGTGTGTAGAGTCACAAATGGAATTGTGTGAACTCATAGAAGGAGGTGTGTGAAGTCCAAGAATGGAGGTGTGTGAAGTCATCGAATGGAGGTGTGGGAAGTCATGGAATGGAGGTGTGTGAAGTCACAGAATGGACGTGTGTGAAGTCAGAATGGAGATGTGTGAAGTCATAGAATGAAGGTGTGTGAAGTCTGAATGGAGGTGTGTGAAGTCATAGAATGGAGGTGTGTGAAGTCAGAATGGATGTTTGTGAAGTAAGAATGGAGGTGTGTGAAGTCACAATGGAGGTGTGTGAAGTCATAGAATGGAGGTGTGTGAAGTCACAGAATGGAGGTGTGTGAAGTCATAGAATGGAGCTGTGTAAAGTCATAGAATGGAGGTGTGTGAAGTCCCAGAATGGAGGTGTGTGAAATCAGAATGGAGGTGTGTGAAGTCTCAGAATGGAGGTGTGTGAAGTCATAGAATGGAGGTGTGTGAACTCACAATGGTGGTATGTGAAGTCAAAGAATAGAGGTGTGTGAAGTCAAAGAATGGAAGTGTGTGAAGTCATAGAATGGAGGTGTGTGAATTCATAGAATGGAGGTGTGTGAAGTCATACAATGGAGGTGTGTGAAGTCTCAGAATTGATGTTTGTGAAGTTAGAATAGAGGTGTGTGAAGTCAGAATGCAGGTGTGTGAAGTCATAGAATGGAGGTGTGTGAAGTCATAGAATGGAGGTGTGTGAAGTCATAGAATGGAGGTGTGTGAAGTCACAGAATTGATGTTTGTGAAGTCAGAAGGAGGTGTGTGAACTCACAATGGAGGTGTGTGAAGTCAGAGAATGGAGGTGTGTGAAGTCCCAGAATTGATGTTTGTGAAGTCAGAATGGAGGTGTGTGAAGTCAGAATGGAGGTGTGTGAAGTCATAGAATGGAGGTGTGTGAAGTCACAATGCAGGTGTGTGAACTCATAGAATGGAGGTGTGTGAAGTCACAGAATGGAGGTGTGTGAAGTCGTAGAATGGAGGTGTGTGAAGTCATAGAATGGAGGTGTGTGAAGTCATAGAATGGAGGTGTGTGAAGTCATAGACTGGAGGTTTGTGAAGTCATAGAATGGAGGTGTGTGAAGTCATAGAATGGATGCTTCTGAAGTAAGAATATAGGTGTGTGAAGTCATAGAATGGAGGTGTGTGAAGTCAAAATGGTGGTGTTTGTACTCATAGAATGGATGTTTGTTAACTGATAGAATGGAGGTGTGTGAAGTCATGGAATGGAGGTGTGTGAAGTCAAAGAATGGAGGTGTGTGAAGTCAAACAATGGAGGTGTTTGAAGTCTCAGAATGGAGGTGTGTGAAATCACAGAATGGAAGTATGTGAAGTCAAAATGGATGTGTGTGAAGTCACAGAATGGAGGTGTGTGAAGTCACATAATGGAGGTGTGTGAAGTCAAAATTGTGGAGTGTGAAGTCACAAATGGAGATGTGAAGTCAGAATTTAGCTGTGTGAAATCATAGAATGGAGGTATGTGAAGTCAAAGAATGGAGGTGTGCGAAGTCAAAGAATGGAGGTGTGTGAAGTCATAGAATGGATGTGTGTGAAGTCATAGAATGGAGGTGTGTGAAGTCATAGAATGAAGGTGCTTGAAGTCACAGAATGAAGGTGTGTTAAGTCACAGAATGGAGGTGCGTGAACTCAGAATGGAGGTGTGTGAAGTCCCAGAATGGAGTTGTGGGAAGTCATAGAATGGAGGTGTGGGAAGTCACAGAATGGAGATGTGTGAATTCATAGAATGGAGGTGTGTGAAGTCATAGAATGGAGGTGTGTGAAGTCACAGAATGGAGGTGTGTGAAATCACAGAATGGAGGTGTGTGAAGTCACAGAATGGAGGTGTGTGAACTCACAATGGAGGTGTGTGAAGTCAAAGAATGGAGGTGTGTGAAGTCATAGAATGGAAGTGCGTGAAGTCATAGAATGGAGGTGTGTGAAGCCAGAATTGAGGTGTGTGAAGTCACAGAATTGAGGTGTGTGAACTCAGAATGGAGGTTTGTGAAGTCACAGAATGGAGGTTTGTGAAGTCATAGAATGGAGGTGTGTGAAGTCATAGAATGGATGTTTCTGAAGTAGAATGAAAGAGTGTGAAGTCATAGAATGGAGGTGTGTGAAGTCAAAATGGAGGTGTGTGAAGTCATAAAATGGAGATGTGTGAAGTCATGGAATGGAAGTGCGTGAAGTCCAAAAATGGAGGTGTGTGAAGTCAAACATTGGTGGTGTGTGAAGTCACAGAATGGAGGTGTGTGAAGTCACAGAATGGAGGTGCGTGAAGTCATAGAATGGAGGTGTGTGAACTCACAATGGAGGTGTGTGAAGTCACAGAATGGAGGTGCGTGAAGTCATAGAATGGAGGTGTGTGAACTCACAATGGAGGTGTATGAAATCACAGAATGGAGGTGTGTGAAGTCATCGAATGGAGGTGTGGGAAGTCATGGAATGGAGGTGTGTGAAGTCACAGAATGGACATGTGTGAAGTCAGAATGGAGATGTGTGAAGTCATAGAATGAAGGTGTGTGAAGTCAGAATGGAGGTGTGTGAAGTCATAGAATGGAGGTGTGGGAAGTCATGGAATGGAGGTGTGTGAAGTCAAAGAATGGAGGTTTGTGAAGTCAAACAATAAAGGTGTGTGAAGTCAATGAATGGAGGTATGTGAAATCACAGAACGGAGGTTTGTGAAGTCAAAAAGGTGGTGTGTAGAGTCACAAATGGAGGTGTGTGAACTCATAGAATGTAGGTGTGTGAAGTCAAAGAATGCAGGTGTGTGAAGTCATCGAATGGAGGTGTGGGAAGTCATGGAATGGTGCTGTGTGAAGTCACAGAATGGAGGTGTGTGAAGTCAGAATGGAGATGAGTGAAGTCATAGAATGGAGGTGTGTGAAGTCAGAATGGAGGTGTGTGAACTCATAGAATGGAGGTGTGTGAAGTCAGAATGGAGGTGTGTGAACTCATAGAATGGAGGTGTGTGAAGTCACAATGGAGGTGTGTGAAGTCATAGAATGGAGGTTTGTGAAGTCACAGAATAGAGGTGTGTGAAGTCATAGAATGGAGGTGGGTGAAGTCATAGAATGGATGTTTGTGAAATAAGAATGAAGGTGTGTTAAGTCATAGAATGGAGGTGTGTGAAGTCACAGAATGGAGGTGTGTGAAGTCATAGAATGGAGCTGTGTGAAGTCAGAATGGAGGTGTGTGAAGTCACAGAATGGAGGTGTGTGACCTCAGAATGAAGGTGTGTGAAGTCACAGAATGGAGGTGTGTGAAGTCATAGAATGGAGGTGTGTGAAGTCATAGAATGGAGGTGTGTGAAGTCATAATGTAGGTGTGTGAAGTCACAGAATTGAGGTGTGTGAAGTCACAGAATTGAGGTTTTTGAAGTCATAGAATGGAGGTGTGTGAAGTCATAGAATGGAGGTGGGTGAAGTCATAGAATGGATGTTTGTGAAATAAGAATGAAGGTGTGTTAAGTCACAGAATGGAGGTGTGTGAAGTCACAGAATGGAGGTGTGTGAAGTCATAGAATGGAGCTGTGTGAAGTCAGAATGGAGGTGTGTGAAGTCATAGAATGGAGGTGTGTGAACTAACAATGGAGGTGTGTGAAGTCAAAGAATGGAGGTGTGTGAAGTCAAAGAATGGTAGTGTGTGAAGTCATAGAATGGAGGTGTGTGAAGTCATAGAATGGAGGTGTGTGAAGTCAAATAATGGAGGTGTGTGAAAACAGAATTGATGTTTGTGAAGTCAGAATGGAGGTGTGTGAATTCAGAATGGAGGTGTGTGAAGTCATAGAAAGGAGGTGTGTGAAGTCACAATGCAGGTGTGTAACCTCATAGAATAGAGATGTGTGAAGGCACAGAATGGAGGTGTGTGAAGTCATAGAATGGTGATGCGTGAAGTCATAGAATTGAGGTGTGTAAAGTCATAGAATGGAGGTGTGTGAAGTCATAGAATGGAGGTGTGTGAAGTCACAGAATGGAGGTGTGTGAAGTCACAGAATGGAGGTGTGTGACGTCACAGAATGGAGGTGTGTGTAATCACAATGGAGGTGTGTGAATTCAAAGAATGGAGGTGTGTGAAGTAATAGAATGGATGTTTCTGAAGTAGAATGAAGGTGTGTGAAGTCATAGAATGGAGGTGTGTGAAGTCAAATTGGAGGTGTGTGAACTCATAAAATGGAGATGTGTGAAGTCATGGAATGGAGGAGCGTGAAGTCCAAAAATGGAGGTGTGTGAAGTCAAAAAATGGTGGTGTGTGAAGTCACAGAATGGAGCTGTGTGAAGTCAAAGAATGGAAGTGTGTGAAGTCAAAATGGATGCGTGTGAAGTCACAGAATGGAGGTGTGTGAAGTCACAGATTGGAGATGTGTGAAGTCATAGAATGGAAGTGTGTGATGTCACAGAATGGAGGTGTGTGCAGTCTCAGAATGGAGGTGTGTGAAGTCACAGAATGGAGGTGTGTGAAGTCACAGAATGGAGGTGTGTGAACTCACAATGGAGGTGTGTGAAGTCACAGAATGGAGGTGTGTGAAGTCAAAAAATAAAGGAGTGTGAAGTCACAGAATGGAGGTCTGGGAAGTCATAGAATGGAGGTGTGTTAAGTCAGAGAATGGAGGTGTGTGAAGTCAGAGAATGGAGGTGTGTGAACTCAGAATGGAGGTGTGTGAAGTCACAGAACGGAGATTTGTGAAGTCAAAAAATGGAGGTGCGTGAAGTCATAGAATGGCTGGGTGTGAAGTCATGGAATGGAGGTGTGTAAAGTCAAAGAATGGAGGTGTGTGAAGTCAAACAATAAAGGTGTGTGAAGTCACAGAATGGACGTGTGTGAAATCACAGAATGGAGGTTTGTGAAGTCATCGAATGGAGGTATGGGAAGTCATGGAATGGAGGTGTGTGAAGTCAAAGACCGGAGATGTGTGACGTCAAACAATAAAGGTGTGTGAAGTCATAGAATGGAGGTGTGGAATCACAGAATGGAGGTTTGTGAAGTCAAAAAGTTGGTGTGTAGAGTTACAAATGGAGGTGTGTGAACTCATAGAATGGAGGTGTGTGAAGTCCAAGAATGGAGGTGTGTGAAGTCATCGAATGGAGGTGTGGGAAGTCATGGAATGGAGGTGTGTGAAGTCCCAGAATGGACGTGTGTGAACTCAGAATGGAGATGTGTGAAGTCATAGAATGAAGGTGTGTGAATTCAGAATGGAGGTGTGTGAAGTCATAGAATGGAGGTGTGTGAAGTCACAATGGAGGTGTGTGAAGTCATAGAATGGAGGTGTGTGAAATCACAGAATGGAGGTGTGTGAAGTCATAGAATGGAGCTGTGTGAAGTCATAGAATGGAGGTGTGTGAAGTCACAGAATGGAGGTGTGTGAACTCAGAATGGAGGTGTGTGAAGTCTCAGAATAGAGGTGTGTGAAGTCATAGAATGGAGGTGTGTGAAGTCATAGAATGGAGGTGTGTGAAGTCATAATGTAGGTGTGTGAAGTCACAGAATTGAGGTGTGTGAAGTCACAGAATGGAGGTGGGTGAAGACATAGAATGGAGGTGTGTGAAGTCATAGAATCGAGGTGTGTGAAGTCATAGAATGGATGTTTGTCAAGTAAGAATGAAGGTGTGTTAAGTCATAGAATGGAGGTGTGTGAAGTCATAATGTAGATGTGTGAAGTCACAGAATTGAGGTGTGTGAAGTCACAGAATGGAGGTGGGTGAAGTCATAGAATGGAGGTGTGTGAAATCAACAAATAGAGTTTTGTGAAGTCAAACAATAAAGGTGTGTGAAGTCACAGAATGGAGGTGTATGAAATCACAGAATGGAGGTGTGTGAAGTCAAAAAGGTGGTGTGTAGAGTCACAAATGGAATTGTGTGAACTCATAGAAGGAGGTGTGTGAAGTCCAAGAATGGAGGTGTGTGAAGTCATCGAATGGAGGTGTGGGAAGTCATGGAATGGAGGTGTGTGAAGTCACAGAATGGACGTGTGTGAAGTCAGAATGGAGATGTGTGAAGTCATAGAATGAAGGTGTGTGAAGTCTGAATGGAGGTGTGTGAAGTCATAGAATGGAGGTGTGTGAAGTCAGAATGGATGTTTGTGAAGTAAGAATGGAGGTGTGTGAAGTCACAATGGAGGTGTGTGAAGTCATAGAATGGAGGTGTGTGAAGTCACAGAATGGAGGTGTGTGAAGTCATAGAATGGAGCTGTGTAAAGTCATAGAATGGAGGTGTGTGAAGTCCCAGAATGGAGGTGTGTGAAATCAGAATGGAGGTGTGTGAAGTCTCAGAATGGAGGTGTGTGAAGTCATAGAATGGAGGTGTGTGAAGTCATAGAATGGAGGTGTGTGAAGTCATAATGTAGGTGTGTGAAGTCACAGAATTGAGGTGTGTGAAGTCACAGAATTGTGGTGTGTGAAGTCACAGAATGGAGGTGGGTGAAGTCATAGAATGGAGGTGTGTGAAGTCATAGAATCGAGGTGTGTGAAGTCATAGAATGGATGTTTGTGAAGTAAGAATGAAGGTGTGTTAAGTCATAGAATGGAGGTGTGTGAAGTCATAATGTAGGTGTGTGAAGTCACAGAATTGAGGTGTGTGAAGTCACAGAATGGAGGTGGGTGAAGTCATAGAATGGAGATGTGTGAAATCAAAGAATAGAGTTTTGTGAAGTCAATCAATAAAGGTGTGTGAAGTCACAGAATGGAGGTGTGTGAAATCACAGAATGGAGGTGTGTGAAGTCAAAGAATGGAGGTGTGTGAAGTCATGGAATGGAGGTGTGTTTAGTCACAGAATGGAGGTGTGTGAAGTCATAGAATGGAGGTGTGTGAAGTCATAGAATGGATGTTTCTGAAGTAAGAATGAAGGTGTGTGAAGTCATAGAATGGAGGTGTGTGAAGTCAAAATGGAGGTGTGTGAACTCATAGAATGGAGCTGTGTGAACTCATAGAATGGAGGGGTGTGAAGTCATGGAATGGAGGTGTGTGAAGTCAAAGAATGGAGGTGTGTGAAATCAAACCATAAATGTGTGTGAAGTCACAGAATGGAGGTGTGTGAACTCATACAATGGAGGTGTGTGAAGTCAAAGAATGGAGGTGTGTGAAGTCATCAAATGGAGGTGTGTGAAGTCATGGAATGGAGGTGTGTGAAGTCACAGAATGCAGGTGTGTGAAGTCAGAATGGAGTTGTGTGAAGTCATAGAATGGAGGGGTGTGAAGTCAGAATGGAGTTGTGTGAAGTCATAGAATGGAGGTGTGTGAAGTCAGAATGGAGGTGTGTGAACTCATAGAATGGAGGTGTGTGAAGTCACAATGGAGGTGTGTGAAGTCATAGAATGGAGGTGTGTGAAGACAGATTGAAAGTGTGTGAAGTCACAGAATGGAGGGAGGTGTGTGATCTCAGAATGGAGGTGTGTGAAGTCACAGAATGGAGGTGTGTGAAGTCATAGAATGGAGGTGTGTGAAGTCATAGAATGGAGTTGTGTGAAGTCATAGAATGGAGGTGTGTGAAGTCACAGAATGGATGTTTGTGATTTAAGAATGAAGGAGTGTTAAGTCATAGAATGGAGGTGTGTGAAGTCACAGAATGGAGGTGTGTGAAGTCATAGAATGGAACTGTGTGAAGTCAGAATGTCGGTGTGTGAAGTCATAGAATGGAGGTGTGTGAACTCACAATGGTGGTATGTGAAGTCAAAGAATAGAGGTGTGTGAAGTCAAAGAATGGAAGTGTGTGAAGTCATAGAATGGAGGTGTGTGAATTCATAGAATGGAGGTGTGTGAAGTCATACAATGGAGGTGTGTGAAGTCTCAGAATTGATGTTTGTGAAGTTAGAATAGAGGTGTGTGAAGTCAGAATGCAGGTGTGTGAAGTCATAGAATGGAGGTGTGTGAAGTCATAGAATGGAGGTGTGTGAAGTCATAGAATGGAGGTGTGTGAAGTCACAGAATTGATGTTTGTGAAGTCAGAAGGAGGTGTGTGAACTCACAATGGAGGTGTGTGAAGTCAGAGAATGGAGGTGTGTGAAGTCCCAGAATTGATGTTTGTGAAGTCAGAATGGAGGTGTGTGAAGTCAGAATGGAGGTGTGTGAAGTCATAGAATGGAGGTGTGTGAAGTCACAATGCAGGTGTGTGAACTCATAGAATGGAGGTGTGTGAAGTCACAGAATGGAGGTGTGTGAAGTCGTAGAATGGAGGTGTGTGAAGTCATAGAATGGAGGTGTGTGAAGTCATAGAATGGAGGTGTGTGAAGTCATAGACTGGAGGTTTGTGAAGTCATAGAATGGAGGTGTGTGAAGTCATAGAATGGATGCTTCTGAAGTAAGAATATAGGTGTGTGAAGTCATAGAATGGAGGTGTGTGAAGTCAAAATGGTGGTGTTTGTACTCATAGAATGGATGTTTGTTAACTGATAGAATGGAGGTGTGTGAAGTCATGGAATGGAGGTGTGTGAAGTCAAAGAATGGAGGTGTGTGAAGTCAAACAATGGAGGTGTTTGAAGTCTCAGAATGGAGGTGTGTGAAGTCACAGAATGGAAGTATGTGAAGTCAAAATGGATGTGTGTGAAGTCACAGAATGGAGGTGTGTGAAGTCACATAATGGAGGTGTGTGAAGTCAAAATTGTGGAGTGTGAAGTCACAAATGGAGATGTGAAGTCAGAATTTAGCTGTGTGAAATCATAGAATGGAGGTATGTGAAGTCAAAGAATGGAGGTGTGCGAAGTCAAAGAATGGAGGTGTGTGAAGTCATAGAATGGATGTGTGTGAAGTCATAGAATGGAGGTGTGTGAAGTCATAGAATGAAGGTGCTTGAAGTCACAGAATGAAGGTGTGTTAAGTCACAGAATGGAGGTGCGTGAACTCAGAATGGAGGTGTGTGAAGTCCCAGAATGGAGTTGTGGGAAGTCATAGAATGGAGGTGTGGGAAGTCACAGAATGGAGATGTGTGAATTCATAGAATGGAGGTGTGTGAATCATAGAATGGAGGTGTGTGAAGTCACAGAATGGAGGTGTGTGAAATCACAGAATGGAGGTGTGTGAAGTCACAGAATGGAGGTGTGTGAACTCACAATGGAGGTGTGTGAAGTCAAAGAATGGAGGTGTGTGAAGTCATAGAATGGAAGTGCGTGAAGTCATAGAATGGAGGTGTGTGAAGCCAGAATTGAGGTGTGTGAAGTCACAGAATTGAGGTGTGTGAACTCAGAATGGAGGTTTGTGAAGTCACAGAATGGAGGTTTGTGAAGTCATAGAATGGAGGTGTGTGAAGTCATAGAATGGATGTTTCTGAAGTAGAATGAAAGAGTGTGAAGTCATAGAATGGAGGTGTGTGAAGTCAAAATGGAGGTGTGTGAAGTCATAAAATGGAGATGTGTGAAGTCATGGAATGGAAGTGCGTGAAGTCCAAAAATGGAGGTGTGTGAAGTCAAACATTGGTGGTGTGTGAAGTCACAGAATGGAGGTGTGTGAAGTCACAGAATGGAGGTGCGTGAAGTCATAGAATGGAGGTGTGTGAACTCACAATGGAGGTGTGTGAAGTCACAGAATGGAGGTGTGTGAAGTTACACAATAAAGGAGTGTGAAGGCACAGAATGGAGGTCTGTGAAATCATTGAATGGAGGTGTGTTAAGTCATAGAATGGAGGTGTGTGAAGTCAGAGAATGGAGGTATGTGAACTCAGAATGGAGGTGTGTGAAGTCACAGAACGGAGATTTGTAAAGTCATAGAATGGAGGTGCGTGAAGTCATAGAATGGATGTTTCTCAAGTAAGAATGAAGGTGTGTGAAGTCATAGAATGGAGGTGTGTGAAGTGAAAATGGAGGTGTGTGAACTCATAGAATGGAGGTGTGTGAACTCATAGAATGGAGGTGTGTGAAGTCATGCAATGGAGGTGTGTGAAGTCAAAGAATGGATGTGTGTGAAGTCAAACAATAAAGGTATCTGAAGAAACAGAATGGAGGTGTGTGAAATCACAGAATGGAGGTTTGTGAAGTCAAAAAGGTGGTGTGTAGAGTCACAAATGGAGGTGTGTGAACTCATAGAATGGAGGTGTGTGAAGTCAAGGAATGGAGGTGTGTGAAGTCATCGAATGGAGGTGTCGGAAGTCATGGAATGGAGGTGTGTGAAGTCACAGAATGGAGGTGTGTGAAGTCAGAATGGAGATGTGTGAAGTCATAGAATTGAGGTGTGTGAAGTCAGAATGGTGGTGTGTGAAATCATAGAATGGATGTGTGTGAAGTCAGAATGGAGGTGTGTGAACTCATAGAATGGAGGTGTGTGAAGTCACAATGGAGGTGTGTGAAGTCACAGAATGGAGGTGTGTGAAGTCACAGAATGGAGGTGTGTGAATCACAGAATGGAGCTGTGTGAAGTCAGATTGGAGGTGTGGGAAGTCACAGAATGGAGGTGTGTGAACTCAGAATGGAGGTGTGTGAAGCCACAGAATGGAGGTGTGTGAATTCATAGAATGGAGGTGTGTGAAGTCATAGAATGGAGGTGTGTGAAGTCATAATGTAGTTGTGTGAAGTCACAGAATTGAGGTGTGTGAAGTAACAGAATGGAGGTGTTTGAAGTCATAGAATGGAACTGTGTGAAGTCATAAAATGCAGGTGTGTGAAGTCATAGAATGGATGTTTGTGATGTAAGAATGAAGGAGTGTTAAGTCATAGAATGGAGGTGTGTGAAGTCACAGAATGGAGGTGTGTGAAGTCATAGAATGGAACTGTGTGAAGTCAGAATGGCGGTGTGTGAAGTCATAGAATGGAGGTGTGTGAACTAACAATGGAGGTGTGTGAAGTCAAAGAATGGAGGTGTGAGAAGTCAAAGAATGGAAGTGTGTGAAGTCATAGATTGGAGGTGTGTGAAGTCATAGAATGGAGTTGTGTGAAGTCACAGAACGGAGGTGTGTGAAGTCACAGAAATGATGTTTGTGAAATCAGAAGGGAGGTGTGTGAAGTCAGAATGGAGGTGTGTGAAGTCATAGAATGGAACAGTGTGAAGACAGAATGGCGGTGTGTGAAGTCATAGAATGGAGGTGTGTGAATTAACAATGGAGGTGTGTGAAGTCAAAGAATGGAGGTGTGTGAAGTCATAGAATGGAGGTGTGTGAAGTCATAGAATGGAAGTGTGTGAAGTCATAGAATGGAGGTGTGTGAAGCCAGAATTGAGGTGTGTGAAGTCACAGAATTGAGGTTTGTGAAGTCATAGAATGGAGGTGTGTGAAGTCATAGAATGGATGTTTCTGAAGTAGAATGAAGGTGTGTGAAGTCATAGAATGGAGGTGTGTGAAGTCAAAATGGAGGTGTGTGAAGTCAAACATTGGTGGTGTGTGAAGTCACAGAATAGAGGTGTGTGAAGTCAAACGTTGGTGGTGTGTGAAGTCACAGAATGGAGGTGTGTGAAGTCACAGAATGGAGGTGTGTGAAGTCACAGAATGGAGATGTGTGAAGTCATAGAATGGATGTTTGTGATGTTAGAATGAAGGAGTGTTAAGTCATAGAATAGAGGTGTGTGAAGTCACAGAATGGAGGTGTGTGAAGTCATAGAATGGAACTGTGTGAAGTCAGAATGGCGGTGTGTGAAGGCATAGAATGGAGGTGTGTGAACTAACAATGGAGGTGTGTGAAGTCAAAGAATGGAGGTGTGTGAAGTGAAAGAATGGAAGTGTGTGAAGTCATAGATTGGAGGTGTGTGATGTCATAGAATGGAGTTGTGTGAAGTCACAGAATGGCGGTGTGTGAAGTCATAGAAATGATGTTTGTGAAGTCAGAAGGGAGGTGTGTGAAGTCAGAATGGAGGTGTGTGAAGTCATAGAATGGAACTGTGTGAAGTCAGAATGGCGGTGTGTGACGTCATAGAATGGAGGTGTGTGAACTAACAATGGAGGTGTGTGAAGTCAAAGAATGGAGGTGTGTGAAGTCAGAGAATGGAGCTGTGTGAAGTCAAAATGGAGGTGTGTGAACTCATAAAATGGAGATTTGTGAAGTCATGGAATGGAGGTGCGTGAAGTCCAAAAATGGAGGTGTGTGAAGTCAAACATTGGTGGTGTGTGAAGTCACAGAATGGAGGTGTGTGAAGTCAAAGAATGGAAGTGTGTGAAGTCAAAATGGAGGTGTGTGAAGTCACAGAATAGAGGTGTGTGAAGTCACAGAATGGAGGTGTGTGAAGTCATAGAATGGAGGTGTGTGAAGTCACAGAATGGAGGTGCGTGAAGTCACAGAATGGAGGTGTGTGAACTCACAATGGAGGTGTGTGAAGTCACAGAATGGAGGTGTGTGAAGTCAAACAATAAAGGAGTGTGAAGGCAAAGAATGGAGGTCTGTGAAATCATAGAATGAAGGTGTGTTAAGTCACAGAATGGAGGTGTGTGAAGTCAGAGAATGGAGGTATGTGAACTCAGAATGGAGGTGTGTGAAGTCACAGAATTGAGATTTGTGAAGTCATAGAATGGAGGTGCGTGAAGTCATAGAATGGATGTTTCTGAAGTAAGAATGAAGGTGTGTGAAGTCATAGAATGGAGGTGTGTGAAGTCAAAATGGAGGTGTGTGAACTCATAGAATGGAGGTGTATGAACTCATAGAATGGAGGTGTGTGAAGTCATGCAATGCAGGTGTGTGAAGTCAAAGAATGGAGGTGTGTGAAGTCAAACAATAAAGGTGTCTGAAGTCACAGAATGGAGGTGTGTGAAGTCAAAAAGGTGGTGTGTAGAGTCACAAATGGAGGTGTGTGAACTCATAGAATGGAGGTGTGTGAAGTCAAAGAATGGAGGTGTGTGAAGTCATTGAATGGAGGTGTGGGAAGTCATGGAATGGAGGTGTGTTAAGTCACAGAATGGAGGTGTGTGAAGTCAGAATGGAGAAGTGTGAAGTCACAGAATTGATGTTTGTGAAGTCAGAATGGAGGTGTGTGTACTCACAATGGAGGTGTGTGAAGTCAGAGAATGGAGGTGTGTGAAGTCACAGAATTGATGTTTGTGAAGTCAGAATGGAGGTGGGTGAAGTCAGAATGGAGGTGTGTGAAGTCATAGAATGGAGGTGTGTGAAGTCAAAATGCAGGTGTGTGAACTCATAGAATTGAGATGTGTGAAGTCACAGAATGGAGGTGTGTAAAGTCGTAGAATGGAGGTGTGTGAAGTCATAGAATGGAGGTGTGTGAAGTCATAGAATGGAGGTGTGTGAAGTCATAGACTGGAGGTTTGTGAAGTCTTAGAATGGAGGTGTGTGAAGTCATAGAATGGATGTTTCTGAAGTAAGAATATAGGTGTGTGAAGTTATAGAATGGAGGTGTGTGAAGTCAAAATGGTGGTGTGTGAACTCATAGAATGGATGTTTGTGAACTGATAGAATGGAGGTGTGTGAAATCATGGAATGGAGGTGTGTGAAGTCAAAGAATGGAGGTGTGTGAAGTCAAACAATGGAGGTGTTTGAAGTCACAGAATGTAGGTGTGTGAAGTCACAGAATGGAAGTATGTGAAGTCAAAATGGATGTGTGTGAAGTCACAGAATGGAGGTGTGTGAAGTCACATAATGGAGGTGTGTGATATCAAAATTGTGGAGTGTGAAGTCACAAATGGAGATGTGAAGTCAGAATTTAGCTGTGTGCAATCATAGAATGGAGGTGTGTGAAGTAAAAGAATGGAGGTGTGCGAAGTCAAAGAATGGAGGTGTTGAAGTCATAGAATGGATGTGTGTGAAGTCATAGAATGGAGGTGTGTGAAGTCATAGAATGAAGGTGTGTGAAGTCACAGAATGAAGGTGTGTTAAGTCACAGAATGGAGGTGCGTGAACTCAGAATGGAGGTGTGTGAAGTCCCAGAATGGAGTTGTGGGAAGTCATAGAATGGAGGTGTGGGAAGTCACAGAATGGAGATGTGTGAATTCATAGAATGGAGGTGTGTGAAGTCATAGAATGGAGGTGTGTGAAGTCACAGAATGGAGGTGTGTGAAGTCACAGAATGGAGGTGTGTGAAGTCAAAGAATGGAGGTGTGTGAACTCACAATGGAGGTGTGTGAAGTCAAAGAATGGAGGCGTGTGAAGTTATAGAATGGAAGTGCGTGAAGTCATAGAATGGAGGTGTGTGAAGCCAGAATTGAGGTGTGTGAAGTCACAGAATTGAGGTGTGTGAACTCAGAATGGAGGTGTGTGAAGTCACAGAATGGAGGTTTGTGAAGTCATAGAATGGAGGTTTGTGAAGTCATAGAATGGATGTTTCTGAAGTGGAATGAAAGTGTGTGAAGTCATAGAATGGAGGTGTGTGAAGTCAAAATGGAGTTGTGTGAAGTCATAAAATGGAGATGTGTGAAGTCATGGAATGGAGGTGCGTGAAGTCCAAAAATGGAGGTGTGTGAAGTCAAATATTGGTGGTGTGTGAAGTCACAGAATGGAGGTGTGTGAAGTCATAGAATGGAGGTGTGTGAAGTCACAGAATGGATGTGTGTGAAGTCACAGAATGGAGCTGCGTGAAGTCACAGAATGGAGGTGAGTGAACTCACAATGGAGGTGTGTGAAGTCACAGAATGGAGGTGTGTGAAGTCAAACAATAAAGGAGTGTGAAGGCACAGAATGGAGGTCTGTGAAGTCATAGAATGGAGGTGTGTTAAGTCACAGAATGGAGGTTTGTGAAGTCAGAGAATGGAGGTATGTGAACTTAGAATGGAGGTGTGTGAAGTCACAGAACGGAGATGTGTGAAGTGAAAATGGAGGTGTGTGAACTCATAGAATGGAGGAGTGTGAACTCATAGAATGGAGGTGTGTGAAGTCATGCAATGGAGGTGTGTGAAGTCAAAGAATGAAGGTGTGTGAAGTCAAACAATAAAGGTGTCTGAAGTCACAGAATGGAGGTGTGTGAAATCACAGAATGGAGGTTTGTGAAGTCAAAAAGTTGGTGTGTAGAGTCACAAATGGAGGTGTGTGAACTCATAGAATGGAGGTGTGTGAAGTCAAAGAATGGAGGTGTGTGAAGTCATCGAATGGAGGTGTGGGAAGTCATGGAATGGGGGTGTGTGAAGTCACAGAATGGAGGTGTGTGAAGTCAGAATGGAGATGTGTGAAGTCAAAGAATGGAGGTGTGTGAAGTGAGAATAGAGGTGTGTGAAGTCATAGAATGGATGTGTGTGAAGTCAGAATGGAGGTGTGTGAACTCATAGAATGGAGGTGTGTGAAGTCACAATGGAGGTGTGTGAAGTCACAGAATGGAGGTGTGTGAAGTCACAGAATGGAGCTGTGTGAAGTCAGATTGGAGGTGTGGGAAGTCACAGAATGGAGGTGTGTGAAGTCATAGAATGGAGGTGTGGGAATTCATAGAATGGAGGTGTGTGAAGTCATAATGTAGGTGTGTGAAGTCACAGAATGGAGGTGTGTGAAGTAACAGAATGGAGGTGTTTGAAGTCATAGAATGGAGGTGTGTGAAGTCATAGAATGGAGGTGTGTGAAGTCATAGAATGGATGTTTGTGATGTAAGAATGAAGGAGTGTTAAGTCATAGAATGGAGGTGTGTGAAGTCAGAGAATGGAGGTGTGTGAAGTCATAGAATGGAACTGTGTGAAGTCAGAATGGCGGTGTGTGAAGTCATAGAATGGAGGTGTGTGAACTAACAATGGAGGTGTGTGAAGTCAAAGAATGGAGGTGTGTGAAGTCAAAGAATGGAGGTGTGTGAAGTCATAGATTGGAGGTGTGTAAAGTCATAGAATGGAGTTGTGTGAAGTCACAGAATAGAGGTGTGTGAAGTCACAGAATTGATGTTTGTGAAGTCAGAAGGGAGGTGTGTCAAGTCAGAATGGAGGTTTGTGAAGTCATCGAATGGAGGTGTTTGAAGTCATAGAATGGAGGTGTGTGAAATCATAGAATGGAGGTGTGCGAAGTCAAAGAATGGAGGTGTGTGAAGTCATAGAATGGAGGTGTGTGAAGTCATAGAATGAAGGTGTGTGAAGTCCCAGAATGAAGGTGTGTTAAGTCACAGAATGGAGGTGTGTAAACTCAGAATGGAGGTGTGTGAAGTCCCAGAATGGAGGTGTGGGAAGTCACAGAATGGAGGTGTGTGAAGTCACAGAATGGAGATGTGTGAAGTCACAGAATGGAGGTGTGTGAAGTCACAGAATGGAGGTGTGTGAAGTCACAGAATGGAGGTGTGTGAAGTCACAGAATGGAGGTGTGTGAACTCACAATGGAGGTGTGTGAAGTGGAAGAATGGAGGTGTGTGAAGTCATAGAATGGAGGTGTATGAAGCCAGAATTGAGGTGTGTGAAGTCACAGAATTGAGGTGTGTGAACTCAGAATTGAGGTGTGTGAAGTCACAGAATGGAGGTTTGTGAAGGCATAGAATTGAGGTGTGTGAAGTCATAGAATGGATGTTTCTAAAGTAGAATGAAGGTGTGTGAAGTCATAGAATGGAGGTGTGTGAAGTCAAAATGGAGGTGTGTGAAGTCAAACATTGGTGGTGTGTGAAGTCACTGAATAGAGGTGTGTGAAGTCAAACGTTGGTGGTTTGTGAAGTCACAGAATGGAGGTGTGTGAAGTCACAGAATGGAGGTGAGTGAAGTCACAGAATGGAGGTGAGTGAAGTCACAGAATGGAGGTGTGTGAAGTGACAGAATGGAGGTGTGTGAATTCACACAATGGAGGTATGTGAAGTCACAGAATGGAGGTGTGTGAAGTCACAGAATGGAGGTGTGTTAAGTCACAGAATGGAGGTGTGTGAAGTCACAGAATGGAGGTGTGTGAAGTCACAGAATGGAGTTGTGTGATGTCACAGAATGGAGGTATGTGATGTCACAGAATGGAGGTGTGTGAAGTCACAGAATGGAGGTGTGTGAACTCACAATGTAGGTGTGTGAAGTCACAGAATGGAGGTGTGTGAAGTCAAACAATAAAGGAGTGTGAAGGCACAGATTGGAGGTCTGTGAAATCATAGAATGGAGGTGTGTTAAGTCACAGAATGGAGGTGTGTGAAGTCAGAGAATGGAGGTGTGTGAACTCAGAACGGAGGTGTGTGAAGTCACAGAACGGAGATTTGTGAAGTCATAGAACGGAGGTGCGTGAAGTCATAGAATGGATGTTTCTGAAGTAAGAATGAAGATGTGTGAAGTCCTAGAATGGAGGTGTGTGAAGTCAAAATGGAGTTGTGTGAACTCATAGAATGGAGGAGTGTGAACTCATAGAATGGAGGTGTGGGAAGTCATGGAATGGAGGTGTGTGAAGTCAAAGAATGGAGGTTTGTGAAGTCAAACAATAAAGGTGTGTGAAGTCACTGAATGGAGGTGTGTGAAATCACAGAACGGAGGTTTGTGAAGTCAAAAAGGTGGTGTGTAGAGTCACAAATGGAGGTGTGTGAACTCATAGAATGGAGGTGTGTGAAGTCAAAGAATGCAGGTGTGTGAAGTCATCGAATGGAGGTGTGGGAAATCATGGAATGGTGCTGTGTGAAGTCACAGAATGGAGGTGTGTGAAGTCAGAATGGAGATGAGTGAAGTCATAGAATGGAGGTGTGTGAAGTCAGAATGGAGGTGTGTGAACTCATAGAATGGAGGTGTGTGAAGTCAGAATGGAGGTGTGTGAACTCATAGAATGGAGGTGTGTGAAGTCACAATGGAGGTGTGTGAAGTCATAGAATGGAGGTGTGTGAAGTCACAGAATAGAGGTGTGTGAAGTCATAGAATGGAGCTGTGTGAAGTCAGATTGGAGGTGTGTGAAGTCACAGAATGGAGGTGTGTGAACTCAGAAT
This sequence comes from Megascapheus bottae, assembly GCF_031878675.1. Classification (NCBI taxonomy): domain Eukaryota; kingdom Metazoa; phylum Chordata; class Mammalia; order Rodentia; family Geomyidae; genus Megascapheus; species Megascapheus bottae. Next base: position 137,202 of record NW_028327283.1, read on the forward strand.
GAAGGTGTGTTACGTCACAGAATGGAGGTGTGTGAAGTCATAGAATGGATGTTTCTGAAGTAAGAATGAAGGTGTGTGAAGTCATAGAATGGAGGTGTGTGAAGTCAAAATGGAGGTGTGTGAACTCATTGAATGGAGCTGTGTGAACTCATAGAATGGAGGGGTTTGAAGTCATGGAATGGAGGTGTGTGAAGTCAAAGAATGGAGGTGTGTGAAGTCAAACCATAAATGTGTGTGAAGTCACAGAATGCAGGTGTGTGAACTCATACAATGGAGGTGTGTGAAGTCAAAGAATGGAGGTGTGTGAAGTCATCAAATGGAGGTGTGTGAAGTCATGGAATGGAGGTGTGTGAAGTCACAGAATGCAGGTGTGTGAAGTCAGAATGGAGTTGTGTGAAGTCATAGAATGGAGGGGTGTGAAGTCAGAATGGAGTTGTGTGAAGTCATAGAATGGAGGTGTGTGAAGTCAGAATGGAGGTGTGTGAACTCATAGAATGGAGGTGTGTGAAGTCACAATGGAGGTGTGTGAAGTCATAGAATGGAGGTGTGTGAACTCAGAATGGAGGTGTGTGAAGTCACAGAATGGAGGTTTGAAGTCATAGAATGGAGATGTGTGAAGTCAGATTGGAGGTGTGTGAAGTCACAGAATGGAGGTGTGTGAACTCAGAATGGAGGTGTGTGAAGTCACAGAATGGATGTGTGAAGTCATAGAATGGAGGTGTGTGAAGTCATAGAATGGAGGTGTGTGAAGTCATAATGTAGGTGTGTGAAGTCACAGATTTGAGGTGTGTGAAGTCACAGAAAGGAGGTGTGTGAAGTCATAGAATGGAGGTGTGTGAAGTCATAGAATGGAGGTGTGTGAAGTCATAGATTGGAGGAGTGTGAAGTCAAAATGGAGGTGTGTGAACTCATAAAATGGAGATGTGTGAAGTCATGAAATGGAGGTGCGTGAAGTCCAAAAGTGGAGATGTGTGAACTCAAACAATGGTGGTGTGTGAAGTCACAGAAGGTAGGTGTTTGAAGTCAAAGAATGGAAGTGTGTGAAGTCAAAATGGTGGTGTGTGAAGGAACAGAATGGAGGTATGTGAAGTCACAGAATGGAGGTGTGTGAAGTCACAGAATGGAGGTGCGTGAAGTCACAGAATGGAGGTGTGTGAAGTCAAAAAGATGGTGTGTAGAGTCACAAATGGAGGTGTGTGAATTCATAGAATGGAGGTGTGTGAAGTCAAAGAATGGAGGTGTGTGAAGTCATCAAATGGAGGTGTGTGAAGTCATGGAATGGAGGTGTGTGAAGTCACAGAATGCAGGTGTGTGAACTCAGAATGGAGTTGTGTGAAGTCATAGAATGGAGGGGTGTGAAGTCAGAATGGAGGTGTGTGAAGTCATAGAATGGAGGTGTGTGAAGTCAGAATGGAGGTGTGTGAACTCATAAAATGGAGGTGTGTGAAGTCACAATGGAGGTGTGTGAAGTCATAGATGGAGGTGTGTTAAGTCACAGTATGGAGGTGTGGGAAGCCATAGAATGGAGCTGTGTGAAGTCAGATTGGAGGTGTGTGAAGTCACAGAATGGAGGTGTTTGAACTGAGAATGGAGGTGTGTGAAGTCACAGAATGGAGGTGTGAAGTCATAGAATGGAGGTGTGTGATGTCATAGAATGGAGGTGTGTGAAGTCATAATGGAGGTGTGTGAAGTCACAGAATTGAGGTGTGTGAAGTCACATAATGGAGGTGTGTGAAGTCATAGAATGGAGGTGTGTGAAGTCATAGAATGGAGGTGTGTGAAGTCGTAGAATGGAGGTGTGTGAAGTCACAATGGAGGTGTGTGAAGTCATAGAATGGAGGTTTGTGAAGTCACAGACTGGAGGTGTGTGAAGTCATAGAATGGAGCTGCGTGAAGTCATAGAATGGAGGTGTGTGAAGTCACAGAATGGAGGTGTGTGAACTCAGAATGGAGGTGTGTGAAGTCTCAGAATAGAGGTGTGTGAAGTCATAGAATGGAGGTGTGAAGTCATAGAATGGAGGTGTGTGAAGTCATAATGTAGGTGTGTGAAGTCACAGAATTGAGGTGTGTGAAGTCACAGAATGGAGGTGGGTGAAGACATAGAATGGAGGTGTGTGAAGTCATAGAATCGAGGTATGTGAAGTCATAGAATGGATCTTTGTCAAGTAAGAATGAAGGTGTGTTAAGTCATAGAATGGAGGTGTGTGAAGTCATAATGTAGGTGTGTGAAGTCACAGAATTGAGGTGTGTGAAGTCACAGAATGGAGGTGGGTGAAGTCATAGAATGGAGGTGTGTGAAATCAAAGAATAGAGTTTTGTGAAGTCAAACAATAAAGGTGTGTGAAGTCACAGAATGGAGGTGTGTGAAATCAGAGAATGGAGGTGTGTGAAGTCAAAAAGGTGGTGTGTAGAGTCACAAATGGAGGTGTGTGAACTCATAGAAGGAGGTGTGTGAAGTCCAAGATTGGAGGTGTGTGAAGTCATCGAATGGAGGTGTTGGAAGTCATGGAATGGAGGTGTGTGAAGTCACAGAATGGACGTGTGTGAAGTCAGAATGGAGATGTGTGAAGTCATATAATGAAGGTGTGTGAAGTCAGAATGGAGGTGTGTGAAGTCATAGAATGGAGGTGTGTGAAGTCAGAATGGATGTTTGTAAAGTAAGAATGGAGGTGTGTGAAGTCACAATGGAGGTGTGTGACGTCATAGAATGGAGGTGTGTGAAGTCACAGAATGGAGGTGTGTGAAGTCATAGAATGGAGCTGTGTGAAGTCATAGAATGGAGGTGTGTGAAGTCCCAGAATGGAGGTGTGTGAACTCAGAATGGAGGTGTGTGAAGTCTCAGAATGGAGGTGTGTGAAGTCATAGAATGGAGGTGTGTGAAGTCATAGAATGGAGGTGTGTGAAGTCATAATGTAGGTGTGTGAAGTCACGGAATTGAGGTGTGTGAAGTCACAAAATTATGGTGTGTGAAGTCACAGAATGGAGGTGGGTGAAGTCATAGAATGGGGGTGTGTGAAGTCATAGAATCGAGGTGTGTGAAGTCATAGAATGGTTTTTTGTGAAGTAAGAATGAAGGTGTGTTAAAACATAGAATGGAGGTGTGTGAAGTCATAATGTAGGTGTGTGAAGTCACAGAATTGAGGTGTGTGAAGTCACAGAATGGAGGTGGGTGAAGTCATAGAATGGAGGTGTGTGAAATCAAAGAATAGAGTTTTGTGAAGTCAATCAATAAAGGTGCGTAAAGTCACAGAATGGAGGTGTGTGAAATCACAGAATGGAGGTGTGTGAAGTCAGAATGGAGGTGTGTGAACTCATAGAATGGAGGTGTGTGAAGTCACAATGGAGGTGTGTGAAGTCATAGAACGGAGGTGTGTGAACTCAGAATGGAGGTGTGTGAAGTCACAGAATGGAGGTGTGAAGTCATAGAATGGAGGTGTGTGAAGTCAGATTGGAGGTGTGTGAAGTCACAGAATGGAGGTGTGTGAACTCAGAATGGAGGTGTGTGAAGTCACAGAATGGATGTGTGAAGTCATAGAATGGAGGTGTGTGAAGTCATAGAATGGAGGTGTGTGAAGTCATAATGTAGGTGTGTGAAGTCACAGATTTGAGGTGTGTGAAGTCACAGAAAGGAGGTGTGTGAAGTCATAGAATGGAGGTGTGTGAAGTCATAGAATGGAGGTGTGTGAAGTCATAGATTGGAGGAGTGTGAAGTCAAAATGGAGGTGTGTGAACTCATAAAATGGAGATGTGTGAAGTTATGAAATGGAGGTGCGTGAAGTCCAAAAGTGGAGGTGTGTGAAGTCAAACAATGGTGGTGTGTGAAGTCACAGAATGTAGGTGTGTGAAGTCAAAGAATTGAAGTGTGTGAAGTCAAAATGGTGGTGTGTGAAGGAACAGAATGGAGGTATGTGAAGTCACAGAATGGAGGTGTGTGAAGTCACAGAATGGAGGTGCGTGAAGTCACAGAATGGAGGTGTGTGAAGTCAAAAAGATGGTGTGTAGAGTCACAAATGGAGGTGTGTGAATTCATAGAATGGAGGTGTGTGAAGTCAAAGAATGGAGGTGTGTGAAGTCATCAAATGGAGGTGTGTGAAGTCATGGAATGGAGGTGTGTGAACTCACAGAATGCAGGTGTGTGAACTCAGAATGGAGTTGTGTGAAGTCATAGAATGGAGGGGTGTGAAGTCAGAATGGAGGTGTGTGAAGTCATAGAATGGAGGTGTGTGAAGTCAGAATGGAGATGTGTGAACTCATAAAATGGAGGTGTGTGAAGTCACAATGTAGGTGTGTGAAGTCATAGAATGGAGGTGTGTTAAGTCACAGTATGGAGGTGTGGGAAGCCATAGAATGGAGCTGTGTGAAGTCAGATTGGAGGTGTGTGAAGTCACAGAATGGAGGTGTGTGAACTCAGAATGGAGGTGTGTGAAGTCACATAATGGAGGTGTGTGAAGTCATAGAATGGAGGTGTGTGAAGCCATAGAATGGAGGTGGGTGAAGTCATAGAATGGAGGTGTGTGAAGTCACAATGGAGGTGTGTGAAGTCATAGAATGGAGGTGTGTGAAGTCACAGACTGGCGGTGTGTGAAGTCATAGAATGGAGCTGTGTGAAGTCATAGAATGGAGGTGTGTGAAGTCACAGAATGGAGGTGTGTGAACTCAGAATGGAGGTGTGTGAAGTCTCATAATAGAGGTGTGTGAAGTCATAGAATGGAGGTGTGAAGTCATAGAATGGAGATGTGTGAAGTCATAATGTAGGTGTGTGAAGTCACAGAATTGAGGTGTGTGAAGTCACAGAATGGAGGTGGGTGAAGACATAGAATGGAGGTGTGTGAAGTCATAGAATCGAGGTATGTGAAGTCATAGAATGGATCTTTGTCAAGTAAGAATGAAGGTGTGTTAAGTCATAGAATGGAGGTGTGTGAAGTCATAATGTAGGTGTGTGAAGTCACAGAATTGAGGTGTGTGAAGTCACAGAATGGAGGTGGGTGAAGTCATAGAATGGAGGTGTGTGAAATCAAAGAATAGAGTTTTGTGAAGTCAAACAATAAAGGTGTGTGAAGTCACAGAATGGAGGTGTGTGAAATCAGAGAATGGAGGTGTGTGAAGTCAAAAAGGTGGTGTGTAGAGTCACAAATGGAGGTGTGTGAACTCATAGAAGGAGGTGTGTGAAGTCCAAGATTGGAGGTGTGTGAAGTCATCGAATGGAGGTGTTGGAAGTCATGGAATGGAGGTGTGTGAAGTCACAGAATGGACGTGTGTGAAGTCAGAATGGAGATGTGTGAAGTCATATAATGAAGGTGTGTGAAGTCAGAATGGAGGTGTGTGAAGTCATAGAATGGAGGTGTGTGAAGTCAGAATGGATGTTTGTAAAGTAAGAATGGAGGTGTGTGAAGTCACAATGGAGGTGTGTGAAGTCATAGAATGGAGGTGTGTGAAGTCACAGAATGGAGGTGTGTGAAGTCATAGAATGGAGCTGTGTGAAGTCATAGAATGGAGGTGTGTGAAGTCCCAGAATGGAGGTGTGTGAACTCAGAATGGAGGTGTGTGAAGTCTCAGAATGGAGGTGTGTGAAGTCATAGAATGGAGGTGTGTGAAGTCATAGAATGGAGGTGTGTGAAGTCATAATGTAGGTGTGTGAAGTCACGGAATTGAGGTGTGTGAAGTCACAAAATTATGGTGTGTGAAGTCACAGAATGGAGGTGGGTGAAGTCATAGAATGGGGGTGTGTGAAGTCATAGAATCGAGGTGTGTGAAGTCATAGAATGGTTTTTTGTGAAGTAAGAATGAAGGTGTGTTAAAACATAGAATGGAGGTGTGTGAAGTCATAATGTAGGTGTGTGAAGTCACAGAATTGAGGTGTGTGAAGTCACAGAATGGAGGTGGGTGAAGTCATAGAATGGAGGTGTGTGAAATCAAAGAATAGAGTTTTGTGAAGTCAATCAATAAAGGTGTGTAAAGTCACAGAATGGAGGTGTGTGAAATCACAGAATGGAGGTGTGTGAAGTCAGAATGGAGGTGTGTGAACTCATAGAATGGAGGTGTGTGAAGTCACAATGGAGGTGTGTGAAGTCATAGAACGGAGGTGTGTGAACTCAGAATGGAGGTGTGTGAAGTCACAGAATGGAGGTGTGAAGTCATAGAATGGAGGTGTGTGAAGTCAGATTGGAGGTGTGTGAAGTCACAGAATGGAGGTGTGTGAACTCAGAATGGAGGTGTGTGAAGTCACAGAATGGATGTGTGAAGTCATAGAATGGAGGTGTGTGAAGTCATAGAATGGAGGTGTGTGAAGTCATAATGTAGGTGTGTGAAGTCACAGATTTGAGGTGTGTGAAGTCACAGAAAGGAGGTGTGTGAAGTCATAGAATGGAGGTGTGTGAAGTCATAGAATGGAGGTGTGTGAAGTCATAGATTGGAGGAGTGTGAAGTCAAAATGGAGGTGTGTGAACTCATAAAATGGAGATGTGTGAAGTCATGAAATGGAGGTGCGTGAAGTCCAAAAGTGGAGGTGTGTGAAGTCAAACAATGGTGGTGTGTGAAGTCACAGAATGTAGGTGTGTGAAGTCAAAGAATTGAAGTGTGTGAAGTCAAAATGGTGGTGTGTGAAGGAACAGAATGGAGGTATGTGAAGTCACAGAATGGAGGTGTGTGAAGTCACAGAATGGAGGTGCGTGAAGTCACAGAATGGAGGTGTGTGAAGTCAAAAAGATGGTGTGTAGAGTCACAAATGGAGGTGTGTGAATTCATAGAATGGAGGTGTGTGAAGTCAAAGAATGGAGGTGTGTGAAGTCATCAAATGGAGGTGTGTGAAGTCATGGAATGGAGGTGTGTGAAGTCACAGAATGCAGGTGTGTGAACTCAGAATGGAGTTGTGTGAAGTCATAGAATGGAGGGGTGTGAAGTCAGAATGGAGGTGTGTGAAGTCAGAATGGAGATGTGTGAACTCATAAAATGGAGGTGTGTGAAGTCACAATGTAGGTGTGTGAAGTCATAGAATGGAGGTGTGTTAAGTCACAGTATGGAGGTGTGGGAAGCCATAGAATGGAGCTGTGTGAAGTCAGATTGGAGGTGTGTGAAGTCACAGAATGGAGGTGTGTGAACTCAGAATGGAGGTGTGTGAAGTCACATAATGGAGGTGTGTGAAGTCATAGAATGGAGGTGTGTGAAGCCATAGAATGGAGGTGTGTGAAGTCATAGAATGGAGGTGTGTGAAGTCACAATGGAGGTGTGTGAAGTCATAGAATGGAGGTGTGTGAAGTCACAGACTGGCGGTGTGTGAAGTCATAGAATGGAGCTGTGTGAAGTCATAGAATGGAGGTGTGTGAAGTCACAGAATGGAGGTGTGTGAACTCAGAATGGAGGTGTGTGAAGTCTCATAATAGAGGTGTGTGAAGTCATAGAATGGAGGTGTGAAGTCATAGAATGGAGATGTGTGAAGTCATAATGTAGGTGTGTGAAGTCACAGAATTGAGGTGTGTGAAGTCACAGAATGGAGGTGGGTGAAGACATAGAATGGAGGTGTGTGAAGTCATAGAATCGAGGTATGTGAAGTCATAGAATGGATCTTTGTCAAGTAAGAATGAAGGTGTGTTAAGTCATAGAATGGAGGTGTGTGAAGTCATAATGTAGGTGTGTGAAGTCACAGAATTGAGGTGTGTGAAGTCACAGAATGGAGGTGGGTGAAGTCATAGAATGGAGGTGTGTGAAATCAAAGAATAGAGTTTTGTGAAGTCAAACAATAAAGGTGTGTGAAGTCACAGAATGGAGGTGTGTGAAATCAGAGAATGGAGGTGTGTGAAGTCATAGAATGGAGGGGTGTGAAGTCAGAATGGAGGTGTGTGAAGTCATAGAATGGAGGTGTGTGAAGTCAGAATGGAGGTGTGTGAACTCATAAAATGGAGGTGTGTGAAGTCACAATGGAGTTGTGTGAAGTCATAGAATGGAGGGGTGTGAAGTCAGAATGGAGGTGTGTGAAGTCACAGAATAGAGGTGTGTGAAGTCAAACATTGGTGGTGTGTGAAGTCACAGAATGGAGGTGTGTGAAGTCACAGAATGGAGGTGTGTGAAGTCATAGAATGGATGTTTGTGATGTAAGAATGAAGGAGTGTTAAGTCATAGAATAGAGGTGTGTGAAGTCACAGAATGGAGGTGTGTGAAGTCATAGAATGGAACTGTGTGAAGTCAGAATGGCGGTGTGTGAAGGCATAGAATGGAGGTGTGTGAACTAACAATGGAGGTGTGTGAAGTCAAAGAATGGAGGTGTGTGAAGTGAAAGAATGGAAGTGTGTGAAGTCATAGATTGGAGGTGTGTGATGTCATAGAATGGAGTTGTGTGAAGTCACAGAATGGCGGTGTGTGAAGTCATAGAAATGATGTTTGTGAAGTCAGAAGGGAGGTGTGTGAAGTCAGAATGGAGGTGTGTGAAGTCATAGAATGGAACTGTGTGAAGTCAGAATGGCGGTGTGTGACGTCATAGAATGGAGGTGTGTGAACTAACAATGGAGGTGTGTGAAGTCAAAGAATGGAGGTGTGTGAAGTCAGAGAATGGAGCTGTGTGAAGTCAAAATGGAGGTGTGTGAACTCATAAAATGGAGATTTGTGAAGTCATGGAATGGAGGTGCGTGAAGTCCAAAAATGGAGGTGTGTGAAGTCAAACATTGGTGGTGTGTGAAGTCACAGAATGGAGGTGTGTGAAGTCAAAGAATGGAAGTGTGTGAAGTCAAAATGGAGGTGTGTGAAGTCACAGAATAGAGGTGTGTGAAGTCACAGAATGGAGGTGTGTGAAGTCATAGAATGGAGGTGTGTGAAGTCACAGAATGGAGGTGCGTGAAGTCACAGAATGGAGGTGTGTGAACTCACAATGGAGGTGTGTGAAGTCACAGAATGGAGGTGTGTGAAGTCAAACAATAAAGGAGTGTGAAGGCAAAGAATGGAGGTCTGTGAAATCATAGAATGAAGGTGTGTTAAGTCACAGAATGGAGGTGTGTGAAGTCAGAGAATGGAGGTATGTGAACTCAGAATGGAGGTGTGTGAAGTCACAGAATTGAGATTTGTGAAGTCATAGAATGGAGGTGCGTGAAGTCATAGAATGGATGTTTCTGAAGTAAGAATGAAGGTGTGTGAAGTCATAGAATGGAGGTGTGTGAAGTCAAAATGGAGGTGTGTGAACTCATAGAATGCAGGTGTATGAACTCATAGAATGGAGGTGTGTGAAGTCATGCAATGCAGGTGTGTGAAGTCAAAGAATGGAGGTGTGTGAAGTCAAACAATAAAGGTGTCTGAAGTCACAGAATGGAGGTGTGTGAAGTCAAAAAGGTGGTGTGTAGAGTCACAAATGGAGGTGTGTGAACTCATAGAATGGAGGTGTGTGAAGTCAAAGAATGGAGGTGTGTGAAGTCATTGAATGGAGGTGTGGGAAGTCATGGAATGGAGCTGTGTGAAGTCACAGAATGGAGGTGTGTGAAGTCAGAATGGAGAAGTGTGAAGTCACAGAATTGATGTTTGTGAAGTCAGAATGGAGGTGTGTGTACTCACAATGGAGGTGTGTGAAGTCAGAGAATGGAGGTGTGTGAAGTCACAGAATTGATGTTTGTGATGTCAGAATGGAGGTGGGTGAAGTCAGAATGGAGGTGTGTGAAGTCATAGAATGGAGGTGTGTGAAGTCAAAATGCAGGTGTGTGAACTCATAGAATTGAGGTGTGTGAAGTCACAGAATGGAGGTGTGTAAAGTCGTAGAATGGAGGTGTGTGAAGTCATAGAATGGAGGTGTGTGAAGTCATAGAATGGAGGTGTGTGAAGTCATAGACTGGAGGTTTGTGAAGTCTTAGAATGGAGGTGTGTGAAGTCATAGAATGGATGTTTCTGAAGTAAGAATATAGGTGTGTGAAGTTATAGAATGGAGGTGTGTGAAGTCAAAATGGTGGTGTGTGAACTCATAGAATGGATGTTTGTGAACTGATAGAATGGAGGTGTGTGAAATCATGGAATGGAGGTGTGTGAAGTCAAAGAATGGAGGTGTGTGAAGTCAAACAATGGAGGTGTTTGAAGTCACAGAATGTAGGTGTGTGAAGTCACAGAATGGAAGTATGTGAAGTCAAAATGGATGTGTGTGAAGTCACAGAATGGAGGTGTGTGAAGTCACATAATGGAGGTGTGTGATGTCAAAATTGTGGAGTGTGAAGTCACAAATGGAGATGTGAAGTCAGAATTTAGCTGTGTGCAATCATAGAATGGAGGTGTGTGAAGTAAAAGAATGGAGGTGTGCGAAGTCAAAGAATGGAGGTGTTGAAGTCATAGAATGGATGTGTGTGAAGTCATAGAATGGAGGTGTGTGAAGTCATAGAATGAAGGTGTGTGAAGTCACAGAATGAAGGTGTGTTAAGTCACAGAATGGAGGTGCGTGAACTCAGAATGGAGGTGTGTGAAGTCCCAGAATGGAGTTGTGGGAAGTCATAGAATGGAGGTGTGGGAAGTCACAGAATGGAGATATGTGAATTCATATAATGGAGGTGTGTGAAGTCATAGAATGGAGGTGTGTGAAGTCACAGAATGGAGGTGTGTGAAGTCACAGAATGGAGGTGTGTGAAGTCACAGAATGGAGGTGTGTGAACTCACAATGGAGGTGTGTGAAGTCAAAGAATGGAGGCGTGTGAAGTTATAGAATGGAAGTGCGTGAAGTCATAGAATGGAGGTGTGTGAAGCCAGAATTGAGGTGTGTGAAGTCACAGAATTGAGGTGTGTGAACTCAGAATGGAGGTGTGTGAAGTCACAGAATGGAGGTTTGTGAAGTCATAGAATGGAGGTTTGTGAAGTCATAGAATGGATGTTTCTGAAGTGGAATGAAAGTGTGTGAAGTCATAGAATGGAGGTGTGTGAAGTCAAAATGGAGTTGTGTGAAGTCATAAAATGGAGATGTGTGAAGTCATGGAATGGAAGTGCGTGAAGTCCAAAAATGGAGGTGTGTGAAGTCAAATATTGTTCGTGTGTGAAGTCACAGAATGGAGGTGTGTGAAGTCATAGAATGGAGGTGTGTGAAGTCACAGAATGGAGGTGTGTGAAGTCACAGAATGGAGCTGCGTGAAGTCACAGAATGGAGGTGAGTGAACTCACAATGGAGGTGTGTGAAGTCACAGAATGGAGGTGTGTGAAGTCAAACAATAAAGGAGTGTGAAGGCACAGAATGGAGGTCTGTGAAGTCATAGAATGGAGGTGTGTTAAGTCACAGAATGGAGGTTTGTGAAGTCAGAGAATGGAGGTATGTGAACTTAGAATGGAGGTGTGTGAAGTCACAGAACGGAGATGTGTGAAGTGAAAATGGAGGTGTGTGAACTCATAGAATGGAGGAGTGTGAACTCATAGAATGGAGGTGTGTGAAGTCATGCAATGGAGGTGTGTGAAGTCAAAGAATGGAGGTGTGTGAAGTCAAACAATAAAGGTGTCTGAAGTCACAGAATGGAGGTGTGTGAAATCACAGAATGGAGGTTTGTGAAGTCAAAAATTTGGTGTGTAGAGTCACAAATGGAGGTGTGTGAACTCATAGAATGGAGGTGTGTGAAGTCAAAGAATGGAGGTGTGTGAAGTCATCGAATGGAGGTGTGGGAAGTCATGGAATGGGGGTGTGTGAAGTCACAGAATGGAGGTGTGTGAAGTCAGAATGGAGATGTGTGAAGTCAAAGAATGGAGGTGTGTGAAGTGAGAATAGAGGTGTGTGAAGTCATAGAATGGATGTGTGTGAAGTCAGAATGGAGGTGTGTGAACTCATAGAATGGAGGTGTGTGAAGTCACAATGGAGGTGTGTGAAGTCACAGAATGGAGGTGTGTGAAGTCACAGAATGGAGCTGTGTGAAGTCAGATTGGAGGTGTGGGAAGTCACAGAATGGAGGTGTGTGAAGTCATAGAATGGAGGTGTGGGAATTCATAGAATGGAGGTGTGTGAAGTCATAATGTAGGTGTGTGAAGTCACAGAATGGAGGTGTGTGAAGTAACAGAATGGAGGTGTTTGAAGTCATAGAATGGAGGTGTGTGAAGTCATAGAATGGAGGTGTGTGAAGTCATAGAATGGATGTTTGTGATGTAAGAATGAAGGAGTGTTAAGTCATAGAATGGAGGTGTGTGAAGTCAGAGAATGGAGGTGTGTGAAGTCATAGAATGGAACTGTGTGAAGTCAGAATGGCGGTGTGTGAAGTCATAGAATGGAGGTGTGTGAACTAACAATGGAGGTGTGTGAAGTCAAAGAATGGAGGTGTGTGAAGTCAAAGAATGGAGGTGTGTGAAGTCATAGATTGGAGGTGTGTAAAGTCATAGAATGGAGTTGTGTGAAGTCACAGAATAGAGGTGTGTGAAGTCACAGAATTGATGTTTGTGAAGTCAGAAGGGAGGTGTGTCAAGTCAGAATGGAGGTTTGTGAAGTCATCGAATGGAGGTGTTTGAAGTCATAGAATGGAGGTGTGTGAAATCATAGAATGGAGGTGTGCGAAGTCAAAGAATGGAGGTGTGTGAAGTCATAGAATGGAGGTGTGTGAAGTCATAGAATGAAGGTGTGTGAAGTCCCAGAATGAAGGTGTGTTAAGTCACAGAATGGAGGTGTGTAAACTCAGAATGGAGGTGTGTGAAGTCCCAGAATGGAGGTGTGGGAAGTCACAGAATGGAGGTGTGTGAAGTCACAGAATGGAGATGTGTGAAGTCACAGAATGGAGGTGTGTGAAGTCACAGAATGGAGGTGTGTGAAGTCACAGAATGGAGGTGTGTGAAGTCACAGAATGGAGGTGTGTGAACTCACAATGGAGGTGTGTGAAGTGGAAGAATGGAGGTGTGTGAAGTCATAGAATGGAGGTGTATGAAGCCAGAATTGAGGTGTGTGAAGTCACAGAATTGAGGTGTGTGAACTCAGAATTGAGGTGTGTGAAGTCACAGAATGGAGGTTTGTGAAGGCATAGAATTGAGGTGTGTGAAGTCATAGAATGGATGTTTCTAAAGTAGAATGAAGGTGTGTGAAGTCATAGAATGGAGGTGTGTGAAGTCAAAATGGAGGTGTGTGAAGTCAAACATTGGTGGTGTGTGAAGTCACTGAATAGAGGTGTGTGAAGTCAAACGTTGGTGGTTTGTGAAGTCACAGAATGGAGGTGTGTGAAGTCACAGAATGGAGGTGAGTGAAGTCACAGAATGGAGGTGAGTGAAGTCACAGAATGGAGGTGTGTGAAGTGACAGAATGGAGGTGTGTGAATTCACACAATGGAGGTATGTGAAGTCACAGAATGGAGGTGTGTGAAGTCACAGAATGGAGGTGTGTGAAGTCACAGAATGGAGGTGTGTGAAGTCACAGAATGGAGGTGTGTGAAGTCACAGAATGGAGTTGTGTGATGTCACAGAATGGAGGTATGTGATGTCACAGAATGGAGGTGTGTGAAGTCACAGAATGGAGGTGTGTGAACTCACAATGTAGGTGTGTGAAGTCACAGAATGGAGGTGTGTGAAGTCAAACAATAAAGGAGTGTGAAGGCACAGATTGGAGGTCTGTGAAATCATAGAATGGAGGTGTGTTAAGTCACAGAATGGAGGTGTGTGAAGTCAGAGAATGGAGGTGTGTGAACTCAAAACGGAGGTGTGTGAAGTCACAGAACGGAGATTTGTGAAGTCATAGAACGGAGGTGCGTGAAGTCATAGAATGGATGTTTCTGAAGTAAGAATGAAGATGTGTGAAGTCCTAGAATGGAGGTGTGTGAAGTCAAAATGGAGTTGTGTGAACTCATAGAATGGAGGAGTGTGAACTCATAGAATGGAGGTGTGGGCAGTCATGGAATGGAGGTGTGTGAAGTCAAAGAATGGAGGTTTGTGAAGTCAAACAATAAAGGTGTGTGAAGTCACTGAATGGAGGTGTGTGAAATCACAGAACGGAGGTTTGTGAAGTCAAAAAGGTGGTGTGTAGAGTCACAAATGGAGGTGTGTGAACTCATAGAATGGAGGTGTGTGAAGTCAAAGAATGCAGGTGTGTGAAGTCATCGAATGGAGGTGTGGGAAATCATGGAATGGTGCTGTGTGAAGTCACAGAATGGAGGTGTGTGAAGTCAGAATGGAGATGAGTGAAGTCATAGAATGGAGGTGTGTGAAGTCAGAATGGAGGTGTGTGAACTCATAGAATGGAGGTGTGTGAAGTCAGAATGGAGGTGTGTGAACTCATAGAATGGAGGTGTGTGAAGTCACAATGGAGGTGTGTGAAGTCATAGAATGGAGGTGTGTGAAGTCACAGAATAGAGGTGTGTGAAGTCATAGAATGGAGCTGTGTGAAGTCAGATTGGAGGTGTGTGAAGTCACAGAATGGAGGTGTGTGAACTCAGAATGAAGGTGTGTTACGTCACAGAATGGAGGTGTGTGAAGTCATAGAATGGATGTTTCTGAAGTAAGAATGAAGGTGTGTGAAGTCATAGAATGGAGGTGTGTGAAGTCAAAATGGAGGTGTGTGAACTCATTGAATGGAGCTGTGTGAACTCATAGAATGGAGGGGTTTGAAGTCATGGAATGGAGGTGTGTGAAGTCAAAGAATGGAGGTGTGTGAAGTCAAACCATAAATGTGTGTGAAGTCACAGAATGCAGGTGTGTGAACTCATACAATGGAGGTGTGTGAAGTCAAAGAATGGAGGTGTGTGAAGTCATCAAATGGAGGTGTGTGAAGTCATGGAATGGAGGTGTGTGAAGTCACAGAATGCAGGTGTGTGAAGTCAGAATGGAGTTGTGTGAAGTCATAGAATGGAGGGGTGTGAAGTCAGAATGGAGTTGTGTGAAGTCATAGAATGGAGGTGTGTGAAGTCAGAATGGAGGTGTGTGAACTCATAGAATGGAGGTGTGTGAAGTCACAATGGAGGTGTGTGAAGTCATAGAATGGAGGTGTGTGAACTCAGAATGGAGGTGTGTGAAGTCACAGAATGGAGGTTTGAAGTCATAGAATGGAGATGTGTGAAGTCAGATTGGAGGTGTGTGAAGTCACAGAATGGAGGTGTGTGAACTCAGAATGGAGGTGTGTGAAGTCACAGAATGGATGTGTGAAGTCATAGAATGGAGGTGTGTGAAGTCATAGAATGGAGGTGTGTGAAGTCATAATGTAGGTGTGTGAAGTCACAGATTTGAGGTGTGTGAAGTCACAGAATGGAGGTGTGTGAAGTCACAGAATGGAGGTGCGTGAAGTCACAGAATGGAGGTGTGTGAAGTCAAAAAGATGGTGTGTAGAGTCACAAATGGAGGTGTGTGAATTCATAGAATGGAGGTGTGTGAAGTCAAAGAATGGAGGTGTGTGAAGTCATCAAATGGAGGTGTGTGAAGTCATGGAATGGAGGTGTGTGAAGTCCCAGAATGCAGGTGTGTGAACTCAGAATGGAGTTGTGTGAAGTCATAGAATGGAGGGGTGTGAAGTCAGAATGGAGGTGTGTGAAGTCATAGAATGGAGGTGTGTGAAGTCAGAATGGAGGTGTGTGAACTCATAAAATGGAGGTGTGTGAATTCACAATGGAGGTGTGTGAAGTCATAGATGGAGGTGTGTTAAGTCACAGTATGGAGGTGTGGGAAGCCATAGAATGGAGCTGTGTGAAGTCAGATTGGAGGTGTGTGAAGTCACAGAATGGAGGTGTTTGAACTGAGAATGGAGGTGTGTGAAGTCACAGAATGGAGGTGTGAAGTCATAGAATGGAGGTGTGTGATGTCATAGAATGGAGGTGTGTGAAGTCATAATGGAGGTGTGTGAAGTCACAGAATTGAGGTGTGTGAAGTCACATAATGGAGGTGTGTGAAGTCATAGAATGGAGGTGTGTGAAGTCATAGAATGGAGGTGTGTGAAGTCGTAGAATGGAGGTGTGTGAAGTCACAATGGAGGTGTGTGAAGTCATAGAATGGAGGTTTGTGAAGTCACAGACTGGAGGTGTGTGAAGTCATAGAATGGAGCTGCGTGAAGTCATAGAATGGAGGTGTGTGAAGTCACAGAATGGAGGTGTGTGAACTCAGAATGGAGGTGTGTGAAGTCTCAGAATAGAGGTGTGTGAAGTCATAGAATGGAGGTGTGAAGTCATAGAATGGAGGTGTGTGAAGTCATAATGTAGGTGTGTGAAGTCACAGAATTGAGGTGTGTGAAGTCACAGAATGGAGGTGGGTGAAGACATAGAATGGAGGTGTGTGAAGTCATAGAATCGAGGTATGTGAAGTCATAGAATGGATCTTTGTCAAGTAAGAATGAAGGTGTGTTAAGTCATAGAATGGAGGTGTGTGAAGTCATAATGTAGGTGTGTGAAGTCACAGAATTGAGGTGTGTGAAGTCACAGAATGGAGGTGGGTGAAGTCATAGAATGGAGGTGTGTGAAATCAAAGAATAGAGTTTTGTGAAGTCAAACAATAAAGGTGTGTGAAGTCACAGAATGGAGGTGTGTGAAATCAGAGAATGGAGGTGTGTGAAGTCAAAAAGGTGGTGTGTAGAGTCACAAATGGAGGTGTGTGAACTCATAGAAGGAGGTGTGTGAAGTCCAAGATTGGAGGTGTGTGAAGTCATCGAATGGAGGTGTTGGAAGTCATGGAATGGAGGTGTGTGAAGTCACAGAATGGACGTGTGTGAAGTCAGAATGGAGATGTGTGAAGTCATATAATGAAGGTGTGTGAAGTCAGAATGGAGGTGTGTGAAGTCATAGAATGGAGGTGTGTGAAGTCAGAATGGATGTTTGTAAAGTAAGAATGGAGGTGTGTGAAGTCACAATGGAGGTGTGTGAAGTCATAGAATGGAGGTGTGTGAAGTCACAGAATGGAGGTGTGTGAAGTCATAGAATGGAGCTGTGTGAAGTCATAGAATGGAGGTGTGTGAAGTCCCAGAATGGAGGTGTGTGAACTCAGAATGGAGGTGTGTGAAGTCTCAGAATGGAGGTGTGTGAAGTCATAGAATGGAGGTGTGTGAAGTCATAGAATGGAGGTGTGTGAAGTCATAATGTAGGTGTGTGAAGTCACGGAATTGAGGTGTGTGAAGTCACAAAATTATGGTGTGTGAAGTCACAGAATGGAGGTGGGTGAAGTCATAGAATGGGGGTGTGTGAAGTCATAGAATCGAGGTGTGTGAAGTCATAGAATGGTTTTTTGTGAAGTAAGAATGAAGGTGTGTTAAAACATAGAATGGAGGTGTGTGAAGTCATAATGTAGGTGTGTGAAGTCACAGAATTGAGGTGTGTGAAGTCACAGAATGGAGGTGGGTGAAGTCATAGAATGGAGGTGTGTGAAATCAAAGAATAGAGTTTTGTGAAGTCAATCAATAAAGGTGTGTAAAGTCACAGAATGGAGGTGTGTGAAATCACAGAATGGAGGTGTGTGAAGTCAGAATGGAGGTGTGTGAACTCATAGAATGGAGGTGTGTGAAGTCACAATGGAGGTGTGTGAAGTCATAGAACGGAGGTGTGTGAACTCAGAATGGAGGTGTGTGAAGTCACAGAATGGAGGTGTGAAGTCATAGAATGGAGGTGTGTGAAGTCAGATTGGAGGTGTGTGAAGTCACAGAATGGAGGTGTGTGAACTCAGAATGGAGGTGTGTGAAGTCACAGAATGGATGTGTGAAGTCATAGAATGGAGGTGTGTGAAGTCATAGAATGGAGGTGTGTGAAGTCATAATGTAGGTGTGTGAAGTCACAGATTTGAGGTGTGTGAAGTCACAGAAAGGAGGTGTGTGAAGTCATAGAATGGAGGTGTGTGAAGTCATAGAATGGAGGTGTGTGAAGTCATAGATTGGAGGAGTGTGAAGTCAAAATGGAGGTGTGTGAACTCATAAAATGGAGATGTGTGAAGTTATGAAATGGAGGTGCGTGAAGTCCAAAAGTGGAGGTGTGTGAAGTCAAACAATGGTGGTGTGTGAAGTCACAGAATGTAGGTGTGTGAAGTCAAAGAATTGAAGTGTGTGAAGTCAAAATGGTGGTGTGTGAAGGAACAGAATGGAGGTATGTGAAGTCACAGAATGGAGGTGTGTGAAGTCACAGAATGGAGGTGCGTGAAGTCACAGAATGGAGGTGTGTGAAGTCAAAAAGATGGTGTGTAGAGTCACAAATGGAGGTGTGTGAATTCATAGAATGGAGGTGTGTGAAGTCAAAGAATGGAGGTGTGTGAAGTCATCAAATGGAGGTGTGTGAAGTCATGGAATGGAGGTGTGTGAAGTCACAGAATGCAGGTGTGTGAACTCAGAATGGAGTTGTGTGAAGTCATAGAATGGAGGGGTGTGAAGTCAGAATGGAGGTGTGTGAAGTCATAGAATGGAGGTGTGTGAAGTCAGAATGGAGATGTGTGAACTCATAAAATGGAGGTGTGTGAAGTCACAATGTAGGTGTGTGAAGTCATAGAATGGAGGTGTGTTAAGTCACAGTATGGAGGTGTGGGAAGCCATAGAATGGAGCTGTGTGAAGTCAGATTGGAGGTGTGTGAAGTCACAGAATGGAGGTGTGTGAACTCAGAATGGAGGTGTGTGAAGTCACATAATGGAGGTGTGTGAAGTCATAGAATGGAGGTGTGTGAAGCCATAGAATGGAGGTGGGTGAAGTCATAGAATGGAGGTGTGTGAAGTCACAATGGAGGTGTGTGAAGTCATAGAATGGAGGTGTGTGAAGTCACAGACTGGCGGTGTGTGAAGTCATAGAATGGAGCTGTGTGAAGTCATAGAATGGAGGTGTGTGAAGTCACAGAATGGAGGTGTGTGAACTCAGAATGGAGGTGTGTGAAGTCTCATAATAGAGGTGTGTGAAGTCATAGAATGGAGGTGTGAAGTCATAGAATGGAGATGTGTGAAGTCATAATGTAGGTGTGTGAAGTCACAGAATTGAGGTGTGTGAAGTCACAGAATGGAGGTGGGTGAAGACATAGAATGGAGGTGTGTGAAGTCATAGAATCGAGGTATGTGAAGTCATAGAATGGATGTTTGTGAAGTAAGAATGAAGGTGTGTTAAGTCATAGAATGGAGGTGTGTGAAGTCATAATGTAGGTGTGTGAAGTCACAGAATTGAGGTGTGTGAAGTCACAGAATGGAGGTGGGTGAAGTCATAGAATGGAGGTGTGTGAAATCAAAGAATAGAGTTTTGTGAAGTCAAACAATAAAGGTGTGTGAAGTCACAGAATGGAGGTGTGTGAAATCAGAGAATGGAGGTGTGTGAAGTCAAAAAGGTGGTGTGTAGAGTCACAAATGGAGGTGTGTGAACTCATAGAAGGAGGTGTGTGAAGTCCAAGATTGGAGGTGTGTGAAGTCATCGAATGGAGGTGTTGGAAGTCATGGAATGGAGGTGTGTGAAGTCACAGAATGGACGTGTGTGAAGTCAGAATGGAGATGTGTGAAGTCATATAATGAAGGTGTGTGAAGTCAGAATGGAGGTGTGTGAAGTCATAGAATGGAGGTGTGTGAAGTCAGAATGGATGTTTGTAAAGTAAGAATGGAGGTGTGTGAAGTCACAATGGAGGTGTGTGAAGTCATAGAATGGAGGTGTGTGAAGTCACAGAATGGAGGTGTGTGAAGTCATAGAATGGAGCTGTGTGAAGTCATAGAATGGAGGTGTGTGAAGTCCCAGAATGGAGGTGTGTGAACTCAGAATGGAGGTGTGTGAAGTCTCAGAATGGAGGTGTGTGAAGTCATAGAATGGAGGTGTGTGAAGTCATAGAATGGAGGTGTGTGAAGTCATAATGTAGGTGTGTGAAGTCACGGAATTGAGGTGTGTGAAGTCACAAAATTATGGTGTGTGAAGTCACAGAATGGAGGTGGGTGAAGTCATAGAATGGGGGTGTGTGAAGTCATAGAATCGAGGTGTGTGAAGTCATAGAATGGTTTTTTGTGAAGTAAGAATGAAGGTGTGTTAAAACATAGAATGGAGGTGTGTGAAGTCATAATGTAGGTGTGTGAAGTCACAGAATTGAGGTGTGTGAAGTCACAGAATGGAGGTGGGTGAAGTCATAGAATGGAGGTGTGTGAAATCAAAGAATAGAGTTTTGTGAAGTCAATCAATAAAGGTGTGTAAAGTCACAGAATGGAGGTGTGTGAAATCACAGAATGGAGGTGTGTGAAGTCAGAATGGAGGTGTGTGAACTCATAGAATGGAGGTGTGTGAAGTCACAATGGAGGTGTGTGAAGTCATAGAACGGAGGTGTGTGAACTCAGAATGGAGGTGTGTGAAGTCACAGAATGGAGGTGTGAAGTCATAGAATGGAGGTGTGTGAAGTCAGATTGGAGGTGTGTGAAGTCACAGAATGGAGGTGTGTGAACTCAGAATGGAGGTGTGTGAAGTCACAGAATGGATGTGTGAAGTCATAGAATGGAGGTGTGTGAAGTCATAGAATGGAGGTGTGTGAAGTCATAATGTAGGTGTGTGAAGTCACAGATTTGAGGTGTGTGAAGTCACAGAAAGGAGGTGTGTGAAGTCATAGAATGGAGGTGTGTGAAGTCATAGAATGGAGGTGTGTGAAGTCATAGATTGGAGGAGTGTGAAGTCAAAATGGAGGTGTGTGAACTCATAAAATGGAGATGTGTGAAGTCATGAAATGGAGGTGCGTGAAGTCCAAAAGTGGAGGTGTGTGAAGTCAAACAATGGTGGTGTGTGAAGTCACAGAATGTAGGTGTGTGAAGTCAAAGAATTGAAGTGTGTGAAGTCAAAATGGTGGTGTGTGAAGGAACAGAATGGAGGTATGTGAAGTCACAGAATGGAGGTGTGTGAAGTCACAGAATGGAGGTGCGTGAAGTCACAGAATGGAGGTGTGTGAAGTCAAAAAGATGGTGTGTAGAGTCACAAATGGAGGTGTGTGAATTCATAGAATGGAGGTGTGTGAAGTCAAAGAATGGAGGTGTGTGAAGTCATCAAATGGAGGTGTGTGAAGTCATGGAATGGAGGTGTGTGAAGTCACAGAATGCAGGTGTGTGAACTCAGAATGGAGTTGTGTGAAGTCATAGAATGGAGGGGTGTGAAGTCAGAATGGAGGTGTGTGAAGTCAGAATGGAGATGTGTGAACTCATAAAATGGAGGTGTGTGAAGTCACAATGTAGGTGTGTGAAGTCATAGAATGGAGGTGTGTTAAGTCACAGTATGGAGGTGTGGGAAGCCATAGAATGGAGCTGTGTGAAGTCAGATAGGAGGTGTGTGAAGTCACAGAATGGAGGTGTGTGAACTCAGAATGGAGGTGTGTGAAGTCACATAATGGAGGTGTGTGAAGTCATAGAATGGAGGTGTGTGAAGCCATAGAATGGAGGTGTGTGAAGTCATAGAATGGAGGTGTGTGAAGTCACAATGGAGGTGTGTGAAGTCATAGAATGGAGGTGTGTGAAGTCACAGACTGGCGGTGTGTGAAGTCATAGAATGGAGCTGTGTGAAGTCATAGAATGGAGGTGTGTGAAGTCACAGAATGGAGGTGTGTGAACTCAGAATGGAGGTGTGTGAAGTCTCATAATAGAGGTGTGTGAAGTCATAGAATGGAGGTGTGAAGTCATAGAATGGAGATGTGTGAAGTCATAATGTAGGTGTGTGAAGTCACAGAACTGAGGTGTGTGAAGTCACAGAATGGAGGTGGGGTGAAGACATAGAATGGAGGTGTGTGAAGTCATAGAATCGAGGTATGTGAAGTCATAGAATGGATCTTTGTCAAGTAAGAATGAAGGTGTGTTAAGTCATAGAATGGAGGTGTGTGAAGTCATAATGTAGGTGTGTGAAGTCACAGAATTGAGGTGTGTGAAGTCACAGAATGGAGGTGGGTGAAGTCATAGAATGGAGGTGTGTGAAATCAAAGAATAGAGTTTTGTGAAGTCAAACAATAAAGGTGTGTGAAGTCACAGAATGGAGGTGTGTGAAATCAGAGAATGGAGGTGTGTGAAGTCATAGAATGGAGGGGTGTGAAGTCAGAATGGAGGTGTGTGAAGTCATAGAATGGAGGTGTGTGAAGTCAGAATGGAGGTGTGTGAACTCATAAAATGGAGGTGTGTGAAGTCACAATGGAGTTGTGTGAAGTCATAGAATGGAGGGGTGTGAAGTCAGAATGGAGGTGTGTGAAGTCACAGAATAGAGGTGTGTGAAGTCAAACATTGGTGGTGTGTGAAGTCACAGAATGGAGGTGTGTGAAGTCACAGAATGGAGGTGTGTGAAGTCACAGAATGGAGGTGTGTGAAGTCATAGAATGGATGTTTGTGATGTAAGAATGAAGGAGTGTTAAGTCATAGAATAGAGGTGTGTGAAGTCACAGAATGGAGGTGTGTGAAGTCATAGAATGGAACTGTGTGAAGTCAGAATGGCGGTGTGTGAAGGCATAGAATGGAGGTGTGTGAACTAACAATGGAGGTGTGTGAAGTCAAAGAATGGAGGTGTGTGAAGTGAAAGAATGGAAGTGTGTGAAGTCATAGATTGGAGGTGTGTGATGTCATAGAATGGAGTTGTGTGAAGTCACAGAATGGCGGTGTGTGAAGTCATAGAAATGATGTTTGTGAAGTCAGAAGGGAGGTGTGTGAAGTCAGAATGGAGGTGTGTGAAGTCATAGAATGGAACTGTGTGAAGTCAGAATGGCGGTGTGTGACGTCATAGAATGGAGGTGTGTGAACTAACAATGGAGGTGTGTGAAGTCAAAGAATGGAGGTGTGTGAAGTCAGAGAATGGAGCTGTGTGAAGTCAAAATGGAGGTGTGTGAACTCATAAAATGGAGATTTGTGAAGTCATGGAATGGAGGTGCGTGAAGTCCAAAAATGGAGGTGTGTGAAGTCAAACATTGGTGGTGTGTGAAGTCACAGAATGGAGGTGTGTGAAGTCAAAGAATGGAAGTGTGTGAAGTCAAAATGGAGGTGTGTGAAGTCACAGAATAGAGGTGTGTGAAGTCACAGAATGGAGGTGTGTGAAGTCATAGAATGGAGGTGTGTGAAGTCACAGAATGGAGGTGCTTGAAGTCACAGAATGGAGGTGTGTGAACTCACAATGGAGGTGTGTGAAGTCACAGAATGGAGGTGTGTGAAGTCAAACAATAAAGGAGTGTGAAGGCAAAGAATGGAGGTCTGTGAAATCATAGAATGAAGGTGTGTTAAGTCACAGAATGGAGGTGTGTGAAGTCAGAGAATGGAGGTATGTGAACTCAGAATGGAGGTGTGTGAAGTCACAGAATTGAGATTTGTGAAGTCATAGAATGGAGGTGCGTGAAGTCATAGAATGGATGTTTCTGAAGTAAGAATGAAGGTGTGTGAAGTCATAGAATGGAGGTGTGTGAAGTCAAAATGGAGGTGTGTGAACTCATAGAATGCAGGTGTATGAACTCATAGAATGGAGGTGTGTGAAGTCATGCAATGCAGGTGTGTGAAGTCAAAGAATGGAGGTGTGTGAAGTCAAACAATAAAGGTGTCTGAAGTCACAGAATGGAGGTGTGTGAAGTCAAAAAGGTGGTGTGTAGAGTCACAAATGGAGGTGTGTGAACTCATAGAATGGAGGTGTGTGAAGTCAAAGAATGGAGGTGTGTGAAGTCATTGAATGGAGGTGTGGGAAGTCATGGAATGGAGCTGTGTGAAGTCACAGAATGGAGGTGTGTGAAGTCAGAATGGAGAAGTGTGAAGTCACAGAATTGATGTTTGTGAAGTCAGAATGGAGGTGTGTGTACTCACAATGGAGGTGTGTGAAGTCAGAGAATGGAGGTGTGTGAAGTCACAGAATTGATGTTTGTGATGTCAGAATGGAGGTGGGTGAAGTCAGAATGGAGGTGTGTGAAGTCATAGAATGGAGGTGTGTGAAGTCAAAATGCAGGTGTGTGAACTCATAGAATTGAGGTGTGTGAAGTCACAGAATGGAGGTGTGTAAAGTCGTAGAATGGAGGTGTGTGAAGTCATAGAATGGAGGTGTGTGAAGTCATAGAATGGAGGTGTGTGAAGTCATAGACTGGAGGTTTGTGAAGTCTTAGAATGGAGGTGTGTGAAGTCATAGAATGGATGTTTCTGAAGTAAGAATATAGGTGTGTGAAGTTATAGAATGGAGGTGTGTGAAGTCAAAATGGTGGTGTGTGAACTCATAGAATGGATGTTTGTGAACTGATAGAATGGAGGTGTGTGAAATCATGGAATGGAGGTGTGTGAAGTCAAAGAATGGAGGTGTGTGAAGTCAAACAATGGAGGTGTTTGAAGTCACAGAATGTAGGTGTGTGAAGTCACAGAATGGAAGTATGTGAAGTCAAAATGGATGTGTGTGAAGTCACAGAATGGAGGTGTGTGAAGTCACATAATGGAGGTGTGTGATGTCAAAATTGTGGAGTGTGAAGTCACAAATGGAGATGTGAAGTCAGAATTTAGCTGTGTGCAATCATAGAATGGAGGTGTGTGAAGTAAAAGAATGGAGGTGTGCGAAGTCAAAGAATGGAGGTGTTGAAGTCATAGAATGGATGTGTGTGAAGTCATAGAATGGAGGTGTGTGAAGTCATAGAATGAAGGTGTGTGAAGTCACAGAATGAAGGTGTGTTAAGTCACAGAATGGAGGTGCGTGAACTCAGAATGGAGGTGTGTGAAGTCCCAGAATGGAGTTGTGGGAAGTCATAGAATGGAGGTGTGGGAAGTCACAGAATGGAGATATGTGAATTCATATAATGGAGGTGTGTGAAGTCATAGAATGGAGGTGTGTGAAGTCACAGAATGGAGGTGTGTGAAGTCACAGAATGGAGGTGTGTGAAGTCACAGAATGGAGGTGTGTGAACTCACAATGGAGGTGTGTGAAGTCAAAGAATGGAGGCGTGTGAAGTTATAGAATGGAAGTGCGTGAAGTCATAGAATGGAGGTGTGTGAAGCCAGAATTGAGGTGTGTGAAGTCACAGAATTGAGGTGTGTGAACTCAGAATGGAGGTGTGTGAAGTCACAGAATGGAGGTTTGTGAAGTCATAGAATGGAGGTTTGTGAAGTCATAGAATGGATGTTTCTGAAGTGGAATGAAAGTGTGTGAAGTCATAGAATGGAGGTGTGTGAAGTCAAAATGGAGTTGTGTGAAGTCATAAAATGGAGATGTGTGAAGTCATGGAATGGAAGTGCGTGAAGTCCAAAAATGGAGGTGTGTGAAGTCAAATATTGTTCGTGTGTGAAGTCACAGAATGGAGGTGTGTGAAGTCATAGAACGGAGGTGTGTGAACTCAGAATGGAGGTGTGTGAAGTCACAGAATGGAGGTGTGAAGTCATAGAATGGAGGTGTGTGAAGTCAGATTGGAGGTGTGTGAAGTCACAGAATGGAGGTGTGTGAACTCAGAATGGAGGTGTGTGAAGTCACAGAATGGATGTGTGAAGTCATAGAATGGAGGTGTGTGAAGTCATAGAATGGAGGTGTGTGAAGTCATAATGTAGGTGTGTGAAGTCACAGATTTGAGGTGTGTGAAGTCACAGAAAGGAGGTGTGTGAAGTCATAGAATGGAGGTGTGTGAAGTCATAGAATGGAGGTGTGTGAAGTCATAGATTGGAGGAGTGTGAAGTCAAAATGGAGGTGTGTGAACTCATAAAATGGAGATGTGTGAAGTCATGAAATGGAGGTGCGTGAAGTCCAAAAGTGGAGGTGTGTGAAGTCAAACAATGGTGGTGTGTGAAGTCACAGAATGTAGGTGTGTGAAGTCAAAGAATTGAAGTGTGTGAAGTCAAAATGGTGGTGTGTGAAGGAACAGAATGGAGGTATGTGAAGTCACAGAATGGAGGTGTGTGAAGTCACAGAATGGAGGTGCGTGAAGTCACAGAATGGAGGTGTGTGAAGTCAAAAAGATGGTGTGTAGAGTCACAAATGGAGGTGTGTGAATTCATAGAATGGAGGTGTGTGAAGTCAAAGAATGGAGGTGTGTGAAGTCATCAAATGGAGGTGTGTGAAGTCATGGAATGGAGGTGTGTGAAGTCACAGAATGCAGGTGTGTGAACTCAGAATGGAGTTGTGTGAAGTCATAGAATGGAGGGGTGTGAAGTCAGAATGGAGGTGTGTGAAGTCAGAATGGAGATGTGTGAACTCATAAAATGGAGGTGTGTGAAGTCACAATGTAGGTGTGTGAAGTCATAGAATGGAGGTGTGTTAAGTCACAGTATGGAGGTGTGGGAAGCCATAGAATGGAGCTGTGTGAAGTCAGATAGGAGGTGTGTGAAGTCACAGAATGGAGGTGTGTGAACTCAGAATGGAGGTGTGTGAAGTCACATAATGGAGGTGTGTGAAGTCATAGAATGGAGGTGTGTGAAGCCATAGAATGGAGGTGTGTGAAGTCATAGAATGGAGGTGTGTGAAGTCACAATGGAGGTGTGTGAAGTCATAGAATGGAGGTGTGTGAAGTCACAGACTGGCGGTGTGTGAAGTCATAGAATGGAGCTGTGTGAAGTCATAGAATGGAGGTGTGTGAAGTCACAGAATGGAGGTGTGTGAACTCAGAATGGAGGTGTGTGAAGTCTCATAATAGAGGTGTGTGAAGTCATAGAATGGAGGTGTGAAGTCATAGAATGGAGATGTGTGAAGTCATAATGTAGGTGTGTGAAGTCACAGAACTGAGGTGTGTGAAGTCACAGAATGGAGGTGGGTGAAGACATAGAATGGAGGTGTGTGAAGTCATAGAATCGAGGTATGTGAAGTCATAGAATGGATCTTTGTCAAGTAAGAATGAAGGTGTGTTAAGTCATAGAATGGAGGTGTGTGAAGTCATAATGTAGGTGTGTGAAGTCACAGAATTGAGGTGTGTGAAGTCACAGAATGGAGGTGGGTGAAGTCATAGAATGGAGGTGTGTGAAATCAAAGAATAGAGTTTTGTGAAGTCAAACAATAAAGGTGTGTGAAGTCACAGAATGGAGGTGTGTGAAATCAGAGAATGGAGGTGTGTGAAGTCATAGAATGGAGGGGTGTGAAGTCAGAATGGAGGTGTGTGAAGTCATAGAATGGAGGTGTGTGAAGTCAGAATGGAGGTGTGTGAACTCATAAAATGGAGGTGTGTGAAGTCACAATGGAGTTGTGTGAAGTCATAGAATGGAGGGGTGTGAAGTCAGAATGGAGGTGTGTGAAGTCACAGAATAGAGGTGTGTGAAGTCAAACATTGGTGGTGTGTGAAGTCACAGAATGGAGGTGTGTGAAGTCACAGAATGGAGGTGTGTGAAGTCACAGAATGGAGGTGTGTGAAGTCATAGAATGGATGTTTGTGATGTAAGAATGAAGGAGTGTTAAGTCATAGAATAGAGGTGTGTGAAGTCACAGAATGGAGGTGTGTGAAGTCATAGAATGGAACTGTGTGAAGTCAGAATGGCGGTGTGTGAAGGCATAGAATGGAGGTGTGTGAACTAACAATGGAGGTGTGTGAAGTCAAAGAATGGAGGTGTGTGAAGTGAAAGAATGGAAGTGTGTGAAGTCATAGATTGGAGGTGTGTGATGTCATAGAATGGAGTTGTGTGAAGTCACAGAATGGCGGTGTGTGAAGTCATAGAAATGATGTTTGTGAAGTCAGAAGGGAGGTGTGTGAAGTCAGAATGGAGGTGTGTGAAGTCATAGAATGGAACTGTGTGAAGTCAGAATGGCGGTGTGTGACGTCATAGAATGGAGGTGTGTGAACTAACAATGGAGGTGTGTGAAGTCAAAGAATGGAGGTGTGTGAAGTCAGAGAATGGAGCTGTGTGAAGTCAAAATGGAGGTGTGTGAACTCATAAAATGGAGATTTGTGAAGTCATGGAATGGAGGTGCGTGAAGTCCAAAAATGGAGGTGTGTGAAGTCAAACATTGGTGGTGTGTGAAGTCACAGAATGGAGGTGTGTGAAGTCAAAGAATGGAAGTGTGTGAAGTCAAAATGGAGGTGTGTGAAGTCACAGAATAGAGGTGTGTGAAGTCACAGAATGGAGGTGTGTGAAGTCATAGAATGGAGGTGTGTGAAGTCACAGAATGGAGGTGCGTGAAGTCACAGAATGGAGGTGTGTGAACTCACAATGGAGGTGTGTGAAGTCACAGAATGGAGGTGTGTGAAGTCAAACAATAAAGGAGTGTGAAGGCAAAGAATGGAGGTCTGTGAAATCATAGAATGAAGGTGTGTTAAGTCACAGAATGGAGGTGTGTGAAGTCAGAGAATGGAGGTATGTGAACTCAGAATGGAGGTGTGTGAAGTCACAGAATTGAGATTTGTGAAGTCATAGAATGGAGGTGCGTGAAGTCATAGAATGGATGTTTCTGAAGTAAGAATGAAGGTGTGTGAAGTCATAGAATGGAGGTGTGTGAAGTCAAAATGGAGGTGTGTGAACTCATAGAATGGAGGTGTATGAACTCATAGAATGGAGGTGTGTGAAGTCATGCAATGCAGGTGTGTGAAGTCAAAGAATGGAGGTGTGTGAAGTCAAACAATAAAGGTGTCTGAAGTCACAGAATGGAGGTGTGTGAAGTCAAAAAGGTGGTGTGTAGAGTCACAAATGGAGGTGTGTGAACTCATAGAATGGAGGTGTGTGAAGTCAAAGAATGGAGGTGTGTGAAGTCATTGAATGGAGGTGTGGGAAGTCATGGAATGGAGCTGTGTGAAGTCACAGAATGGAGGTGTGTGAAGTCAGAATGGAGAAGTGTGAAGTCACAGAATTGATGTTTGTGAAGTCAGAATGGAGGTGTGTGTACTCACAATGGAGGTGTGTGAAGTCAGAGAATGGATGTGTGTGAAGTCACAGAATTGATGTTTGTGATGTCAGAATGGAGGTGGGTGAAGTCAGAATGGAGGTGTGTGAAGTCATAGAATGGAGGTGTGTGAAGTCAAAATGCAGGTGTGTGAACTCATAGAATTGAGGTGTGTGAAGTCACAGAATGGAGGTGTGTAAAGTCGTAGAATGGAGGTGTGTGAAGTCATAGAATGGAGGTGTGTGAAGTCATAGAATGGAGGTGTGTGAAGTCATAGACTGGAGGTTTGTGAAGTCTTAGAATGGAGGTGTGTGAAGTCATAGAATGGATGTTTCTGAAGTAAGAATATAGGTGTGTGAAGTTATAGAATGGAGGTGTGTGAAGTCAAAATGGTGGTGTGTGAACTCATAGAATGGATGTTTGTGAACTGATAGAATGGAGGTGTGTGAAATCATGGAATGGAGGTGTGTGAAGTCAAAGAATGGAGGTGTGTGAAGTCAAACAATGGAGGTGTTTGAAGTCACAGAATGTAGGTGTGTGAAGTCACAGAATGGAAGTATGTGAAGTCAAAATGGATGTGTGTGAAGTCACAGAATGGAGGTGTGTGAAGTCACATAATGGAGGTGTGTGATGTCAAAATTGTGGAGTGTGAAGTCACAAATGGAGATGTGAAGTCAGAATTTAGCTGTGTGCAATCATAGAATGGAGGTGTGTGAAGTAAAAGAATGGAGGTGTGCGAAGTCAAAGAATGGAGGTGTTGAAGTCATAGAATGGATGTGTGTGAAGTCATAGAATGGAGGTGTGTGAAGTCATAGAATGAAGGTGTGTGAAGTCACAGAATGAAGGTGTGTTAAGTCACAGAATGGAGGTGCGTGAACTCAGAATGGAGGTGTGTGAAGTCCCAGAATGGAGTTGTGGGAAGTCATAGAATGGAGGTGTGGGAAGTCACAGAATGGAGATATGTGAATTCATATAATGGAGGTGTGTGAAGTCATAGAATGGAGGTGTGTGAAGTCACAGAATGGAGGTGTGTGAAGTCACAGAATGGAGGTGTGTGAAGTCACAGAATGGAGGTGTGTGAACTCACAATGGAGGTGTGTGAAGTCAAAGAATGGAGGCGTGTGAAGTTATAGAATGGAAGTGCGTGAAGTCATAGAATGGAGGTGTGTGAAGCCAGAATTGAGGTGTGTGAAGTCACAGAATTGAGGTGTGTGAACTCAGAATGGAGGTGTGTGAAGTCACAGAATGGAGGTTTGTGAAGTCATAGAATGGAGGTTTGTGAAGTCATAGAATGGATGTTTCTGAAGTGGAATGAAAGTGTGTGAAGTCATAGAATGGAGGTGTGTGAAGTCAAAATGGAGTTGTGTGAAGTCATAAAATGGAGATGTGTGAAGTCATGGAATGGAAGTGCGTGAAGTCCAAAAATGGAGGTGTGTGAAGTCAAATATTGTTCGTGTGTGAAGTCACAGAATGGAGGTGTGTGAAGTCATAGAATGGAGGTGTGTGAAGTCACAGAATGGAGGTGTGTGAAGTCACAGAATGGAGCTGCGTGAAGTCACAGAATGGAGGTGAGTGAACTCACAATGGAGGTGTGTGAAGTCACAGAATGGAGGTGTGTGAAGTCAAACAATAAAGGAGTGTGAAGGCACAGAATGGAGGTCTGTGAAGTCATAGAATGGAGGTGTGTTAAGTCACAGAATGGAGGTTTGTGAAGTCAGAGAATGGAGGTATGTGAACTTAGAATGGAGGTGTGTGAAGTCACAGAACGGAGATGTGTGAAGTGAAAATGGAGGTGTGTGAACTCATAGAATGGAGGAGTGTGAACTCATAGAATGGAGGTGTGTGAAGTCATGCAATGGAGGTGTGTGAAGTCAAAGAATGGAGGTGTGTGAAGTCAAACAATAAAGGTGTCTGAAGTCACAGAATGGAGGTGTGTGAAATCACAGAATGGAGGTTTGTGAAGTCAAAAAGTTGGTGTGTAGAGTCACAAATGGAGGTGTGTGAACTCATAGAATGGAGGTGTGTGAAGTCAAAGAATGGAGGTGTGTGAAGTCATCGAATGGAGGTGTGGGAAGTCATGGAATGGGGGTGTGTGAAGTCACAGAATGGAGGTGTGTGAAGTCAGAATGGAGATGTGTGAAGTCAAAGAATGGAGGTGTGTGAAGTGAGAATAGAGGTGTGTGAAGTCATAGAATGGATGTGTGTGAAGTCAGAATGGAGGTGTGTGAACTCATAGAATGGAGGTGTGTGAAGTCACAATGGAGGTGTGTGAAGTCACAGAATGGAGGTGTTTGAAGTCACAGAATGGAGCTGTGTGAAGTCAGATTGGAGGTGTGGGAAGTCACAGAATGGAGGTGTGTGAACTCAGAATGGAGGTGTGTGAAGTCACGGAATGGAGGTGTGTGAAGTCATAGAATGGAGGTGTGGGAATTCATAGAATGGAGGTGTGTGAAGTCATAATGTAGGTGTGTGAAGTCACAGAATGGAGGTGTGTGAAGTAACAGAATGGAGGTGTTTGAAGTCATAGAATGGAGGTGTGTGAAGTCATAGAATGGAGGTGTGTGAAGTCATAGAATGGATGTTTGTGATGTAAGAATGAAGGAGTGTTAAGTCATAGAATGGAGGTGTGTGAAGTCAGAGAATGGAGGTGTGTGAAGTCATAGAATGGAACTGTGTGAAGTCAGAATGGCGGTGTGTGAAGTCATAGAATGGAGGTGTGTGAACTAACAATGGAGGTGTGTGAAGTCAAAGAATGGAGGTGTGTGAAGTCAAAGAATGGAGGTGTGTGAAGTCATAGATTGGAGGTGTGTGAAGTCATAGAATGGAGTTGTGTGAAGTCACAGAATAGAGGTGTGTGAAGTCACAGAATTGATGTTTGTGAAGTCAGAAGGGAGGTGTGTCAAGTCAGAATGGAGGTTTGTGAAGTCATCGAATGGAGGTGTTTGAAGTCATAGAATGGAGGTGTGTGAAATCATAGAATGGAGGTGTGCGAAGTCAAAGAATGGAGGTGTGTGAAGTCATAGAATGGAGGTGTGTGAAGTCATAGAATGAAGGTGTGTGAAGTCCCAGAATGAAGGTGTGTTAAGTCACAGAATGGAGGTGTGTAAACTCAGAATGGAGGTGTGTGAAGTCCCAGAATGGAGGTGTGGGAAGTCATAGAATGGAGGTGTGTGAAGTCACAGAATGGAGATGTGTGAAGTCACAGAATGGAGGTGTGTGAAGTAACAGAATGGAGGTGTGTGAAGTCACAGAATGGAGGTGTGTGAAGTCACAGAATGGAGGTGTGTGAACTCACAATGGAGGTGTGTGAAGTGAAAGAATGGAGGTGTGTGAAGTCATAGAATGGAGGTGTATGAAGCCAGAATTGAGGTGTGTGAAGTCACAGAATTGAGGTGTGTGAACTCAGAATTGAGGTGTGTGAAGTCACAGAATGGAGGTTTGTGAAGGCATAGAATTGAGGTGTGTGAAGTTATAGAATGGATGTTTCTAAAGTAGAATGAAGGTGTGTGAAGTCATAGAATGGAGGTGTGTGAAGTCAAAATGGAGGTGTGTGAAGTCAAACATTGGTGGTGTGTGAAGTCACTGAATAGAGGTGTGTGAAGTCAAACGTTGGTGGTTTGTGAAGTCACAGAATGGAGGTGTGTGAAGTCACAGAATGGAGGTGAGTGAAGTCACAGAATGGAGGTGAGTGAAGTCACAGAATGGAGGTGTGTGAAGTGACAGAATGGAGGTGTGTGAATTCACACAATGGAGGTATGTGAAGTCACAGAATGGAGGTGTGTGAAGTCTCAGAATGGAGGTGTGTGAAGTCACAGAATGGAGGTGTGTGAAGTCACAGAATGGAGGTGTGTGAAGTCACAGAATGGAGTTGTGTGATGTCACAGAATGGAGGTATGTGATGTCACAGAATGGAGGTGTGTGAAGTCACAGAATGGAGGTGTGTGAACTCACAATGTACGTGTGTGAAGTCACAGAATGGAGGTGTGTGAAGTCAAACAATAAAGGAGTGTGAAGGCACAGATTGGAGGTCTGTGAAATCATAGAATGGAGGTGTGTTAAGTCACAGAATGGAGGTGTGTGAAGTCAGAGAATGGAGGTGTGTGAACTCAGAACGGAGGTGTGTGAAGTCACAGAACGGAGATTTGTGAAGTCATAGAACGGAGGTGCGTGAAGTCATAGAATGGATGTTTCTGAAGTAAGAATGAAGATGTGTGAAGTCCTAGAATGGAGGTGTGTGAAGTCAAAATGGAGTTGTGTGAACTCATAGAATGGAGGAGTGTGAACTCATAGAATGGAGGTGTGGGCAGTCATGGAATGGAGGTGTGTGAAGTCAAAGAATGGAGGTTTGTGAAGTCAAACAATAAAGGTGTGTGAAGTCACTGAATGGAGGTGTGTGAAATCACAGAACGGAGGTTTGTGAAGTCAAAAAGGTGGTGTGTAGAGTCACAAATGGAGGTGTGTGAACTCATAGAATGGAGGTGTGTGAAGTCAAAGAATGCAGGAGTGTGAAGTCATCGAATGGAGGTGTGGGAAGTCATGGAATGGTGCTGTGTGAAGTCACAGAATGGAGGTGTGTGAAGTCAGAATGGAGATGAGTGAAGTCATAGAATGGAGGTGTGTGAAGTCAGAATGGAGGTGTGTGAACTCATAGAATGGAGGTGTGTGAAGTCAGAATGGAGGTGTGTGAACTCATAGAATGGAGGTGTGTGAAGTCACAATGGAGGTGTGTGAAGTCATAGAATGGAGGTGTGTGAAGTCACAGAATAGAGGTGTGTGAAGTCATAGAATGGAGCTGTGTGAAGTCAGATTGGAGGTGTGTGAAGTCACAGAATGGAGGTGTGTGAACTCAGAATGAAGGTGTGTTACGTCACAGAATGGAGGTGTGTGAAGTCATAGAATGGATGTTTCTGAAGTAAGAATGAAGGTGTGTGAAGTCATAGAATGGAGGTGTGTGAAGTCAAAATGGAGGTGTGTGAACTCATTGAATGGAGCTGTGTGAACTCATAGAATGGAGGGGTTTGAAGTCATGGAATGGAGGTGTGTGAAGTCAAAGAATGGAGGTGTGTGAAGTCAAACCATAAATGTGTGTGAAGTCACAGAATGCAGGTGTGTGAACTCATACAATGGAGGTGTGTGAAGTCAAAGAATGGAGGTGTGTGAAGTCATCAAATGGAGGTGTGTGAAGTCATGGAATGGAGGTGTGTGAAGTCACAGAATGCAGGTGTGTGAAGTCAGAATGGAGTTGTGTGAAGTCATAGAATGGAGGGGTGTGAAGTCAGAATGGAGTTGTGTGAAGTCATAGAATGGAGGTGTGTGAAGTCAGAATGGAGGTGTGTGAACTCATAGAATGGAGGTGTGTGAAGTCACAATGGAGGTGTGTGAAGTCATAGAATGGAGGTGTGTGAACTCAGAATGGAGGTGTGTGAAGTCACAGAATGGAGGTGTGAAGTCATAGAATGGAGATGTGTGAAGTCAGATTGGAGGTGTGTGAAGTCACAGAATGGAGGTGTGTGAACTCAGAATGGAGGTGTGTGAAGTCACAGAATGGATGTGTGAAGTCATAGAATGGAGGTGTGTGAAGTCATAGAATGGAGGTGTGTGAAGTCATAATGTAGGTGTGTGAAGTCACAGATTTGAGGTGTGTGAAGTCACAGAAAGGAGGTGTGTGAAGTCATAGAATGGAGGTGTGTGAAGTCATAGAATGGAGGTGTGTAAAGTCATAGATTGGAGGAGTGTGAAGTCAAAATGGAGGTGTGTGAACTCATAAAATGGAGATGTGTGAAGTCATGAAATGGAGGTGCGTGAAGTCCAAAAGTGGAGATGTGTGAAGTCAAACAATGGTGGTGTGTGAAGTCACAGGAGGTAGGTGTGTGAAGTCAAAGAATGGAAGTGTGTGAAGTCAAAATGGTGGTGTGTGAAGGAACAGAATGGAGGTATGTGAAGTCACAGAATGGAGGTGTGTGAAGTCACAGAATGGAGGTGCGTGAAGTCACAGAATGGAGGTGTGTGAAGTCAAAAAGATGGTGTGTAGAGTCACAAATGGAGGTGTGTGAATTCATAGAATGGAGGTGTGTGAAGTCAAAGAATGGAGGTGTGTGAAGTCATCAAATGGAGGTGTGTGAAGTCATGGAATGGAGGTGTGTGAAGTCACAGAATGCAGGTGTGTGAACTCAGAATGGAGTTGTGTGAAGTCATAGAATGGAGGGGTGTGAAGTCAGAATGGAGGTGTGTGAAGTCATAGAATGGAGGTGTGTGAAGTCAGAATGGAGGTGTGTGAACTCATAAAATGGAGGTGTGAGAAGTCACAATGGAGGTGTGTGAAGTCATAGATGGAGGTGTGTTAAGTCACAGTATGGAGGTGTGGGAAGCCATAGAATGGAGCTGTGTGAAGTCAGATTGGAGGTGTGTGAAGTCACAGAATGGAGGTGTTTGAACTGAGAATGGAGGTGTGTGAAGTCACAGAATGGAGGTGTGAAGTCATAGAATGGAGGTGTGTGATGTCATAGAATGGAGGTGTGTGAAGTCATAATGGAGGTGTGTGAAGTCACAGAATTGAGGTGTGTGAAGTCACATAATGGAGGTGTGTGAAGTCATAGAATGGAGGTGTGTGAAGTCATAGAATGGAGGTGTGTGAAGTCGTAGAATGGAGGTGTGTGAAGTCACAATGGAGGTGTGTGAAGTCATAGAATGGAGGTGTGTGAAGTCACAGACTGGAGGTGTGTGAAGTCATAGAATGGAGCTGCGTGAAGTCATAGAATGGAGGTGTGTGAAGTCACAGAATGGAGGTGTGTGAACTCAGAATGGAGGTGTGTGAAGTCTCAGAATAGAGGTGTGTGAAGTCATAGAATGGAGGTGTGAAGTCATAGAATGGAGGTGTGTGAAGTCATAATGTAGGTGTGTGAAGTCACAGAATTGAGGTGTGTGAAGTCACAGAATGGAGGTGGGTGAAGACATAGAATGGAGGTGTGTGAAGTCATAGAATCGAGGTATGTGAAGTCATAGAATGGATGTTTGTGAAGTAAGAATGAAGGTGTGTTAAGTCATAGAATGGAGGTGTGTGAAGTCATAATGTAGGTGTGTGAAGTCACAGAATTGAGGTGTGTGAAGTCACAGAATGGAGGTGGGTGAAGTCATAGAATGGAGGTGTGTGAAATCAAAGAATAGAGTTTTGTGAAGTCAAACAATAAAGGTGTGTGAAGTCACAGAATGGAGGTGTGTGAAATCAGAGAATGGAGGTGTGTGAAGTCAAAAAGGTGGTGTGTAGAGTCACAAATGGAGGTGTGTGAACTCATAGAAGGAGGTGTGTGAAGTCCAAGATTGGAGGTGTGTGAAGTCATCGAATGGAGGTGTTGGAAGTCATGGAATGGAGGTGTGTGAAGTCACAGAATGGACGTGTGTGAAGTCAGAATGGAGATGTGTGAAGTCATATAATGAAGGTGTGTGAAGTCAGAATGGAGGTGTGTGAAGTCATAGAATGGAGGTGTGTGAAGTCAGAATGGATGTTTGTAAAGTAAGAATGGAGGTGTGTGAAGTCACAATGGAGGTGTGTGAAGTCATAGAATGGAGGTGTGTGAAGTCACAGAATGGAGGTGTGTGAAGTCATAGAATGGAGCTGTGTGAAGTCATAGAATGGAGGTGTGTGAAGTCCCAGAATGGAGGTGTGTGAACTCAGAATGGAGGTGTGTGAAGTCTCAGAATGGAGGTGTGTGAAGTCATAGAATGGAGGTGTGTGAAGTCATAGAATGGAGGTGTGTGAAGTCATAATGTAGGTGTGTGAAGTCACGGAATTGAGGTGTGTGAAGTCACAAAATTATGGTGTGTGAAGTCACAGAATGGAGGTGGGTGAAGTCATAGAATGGGGGTGTGTGAAGTCATAGAATCGAGGTTTGTGAAGTCATAGAATGGTTTTTTGTGAAGTAAGAATGAAGGTGTGTTAAAACATAGAATGGAGGTGTGTAAAGTCATAATGTAGGTGTGTGAAGTCACAGAATTGAGGTGTGTGAAGTCACAGAATGGAGGTGGGTGAAGTCATAGAATGGAGGTGTGTGAAATCAAAGAATAGAGTTTTGTGAAGTCAATCAATAAAGGTGTGTAAAGTCACAGAATGGAGGTGTGTGAAATCACAGAATGGAGGTGTGTGAAGTCAGAATGGAGGTGTGTGAACTCATAGAATGGAGGTGTGTGAAGTCAAAATGGAGGTGTGTGAAGTCATAGAATGGAGGTGTGTGAACTCAGAATGGAGGTGTGTGAAGTCACAGAATGGAGGTGTGAAGTCATAGAATGGAGGTGTGTGAAGTCAGATTGGAGGTGTGTGAAGTCACAGAATGGAGGTGTGTGAACTCAGAATGGAGGTGTGTGAAGTCACAGAATGGATGTGTGAAGTCATAGAATGGAGGTGTGTGAAGTCATAGAATGGAGGTGTGTGAAGTCATAATGTAGGTGTGTGAAGTCACAGATTTGAGGTGTGTGAAGTCACAGAAAGGAGGTGTGTGAAGTCATAGAATGGAGGTGTGTGAAGTCATAGAATGGAGGTGTGTGAAGTCATAGATTGGAGGAGTGTGAAGTCAAAATGGAGGTGTGTGAACTCATAAAATGGAGATGTGTGAAGTCATGAAATGGAGGTGCGTGAAGTCCAAAAGTGGAGGTGTGTGAAGTCAAACAATGGTGGTGTGTGAAGTCACAGAATGTAGGTGTGTGAAGTCAAAGAATTGAAGTGTGTGAAGTCAAAATGGTGGTGTGTGAAGGAACAGAATGGAGGTATGTGAAGTCACAGAATGGAGGTGTGTGAAGTCACAGAATGGAGGTGCGTGAAGTCACAGAATGGAGGTGTGTGAAGTCAAAAAGATGGTGTGTAGAGTCACAAATGGAGGTGTGTGAATTCATAGAATGGAGGTGTGTGAAGTCAAAGAATGGAGGTGTGTGAAGTCATCAAATGGAGGTGTGTGAAGTCATGGAATGGAGGTGTGTGAAGTCACAGAATGCAGGTGTGTGAACTCAGAATGGAGTTGTGTGAAGTCATAGAATGGAGGGGTGTGAAGTCAGAATGGAGGTGTGTGAAGTCATAGAATGGAGGTGTGTGAAGTCAGAATGGAGATGTGTGAACTCATAAAATGGAGGTGTGTGAAGTCACAATGTAGGTGTGTGAAGTCATAGAATGGAGGTGTGTTAAGTCACAGTATGGAGGTGTGGGAAGCCATAGAATGGAGCTGTGTGAAGTCAGATTGGAGGTGTGTGAAGTCACAGAATGGAGGTGTGTGAACTCAGAATGGAGGTGTGTGAAGTCACATAATGGAGGTGTGTGAAGTCATAGAATGGAGGTGTGTGAAGCCATAGAATGGAGGTGTGTGAAGTCATAGATTGGAGGTGTGTGAAGTCACAATGGAGGTGTGTGAAGTCATAGAATGGAGGTGTGTGAAGTCACAGACTGGCGGTGTGTGAAGTCATAGAATGGAGCTGTGTGAAATCATAGAATGGAGGTGTGTGAAGTCACAGAATGGAG
This sequence comes from Megascapheus bottae, assembly GCF_031878675.1. Taxonomy (NCBI): domain Eukaryota; kingdom Metazoa; phylum Chordata; class Mammalia; order Rodentia; family Geomyidae; genus Megascapheus; species Megascapheus bottae. The sequence goes on from NW_028327283.1 coordinate 175,251, forward strand.
GTGTGTGAACTCAGAATGGAGGTGTGTGAAGTCTCATAATAGAGGTTGTGTGAAGTCATAGAATGGAGGTGTGAAGTCATAGAATGGAGATGTGTGAAGTCATAATGTAGGTGTGTGAAGTCACAGAATTGAGGTGTGTGAAGTCACAGAATGGAGGTGGGTGAAGACATAGAATGGAGGTGTGTGAAGTCATAGAATCGAGGTATGTGAAGTCATAGAATGGATCTTTGTCAAGTAAGAATGAAGGTGTGTTAAGTCATAGAATGGAGGTGTGTGAAGTCATAATGTAGGTGTGTGAAGTCACAGAATTGAGGTGTGTGAAGTCACAGAATGGAGGTGGGTGAAGTCATAGAATTGGAGGTGTGTGAAATCAAAGAATAGAGTTTTGTGAAGTCAAACAATAAAGGTGTGTGAAGTCACAGAATGGAGGTGTGTGAAATCAGAGAATGGAGGTGTGTGAAGTCAAAAAGGTGGTGTGTAGAGTCACAAATGGAGGTGTGTGAACTCATAGAAGGAGGTGTGTGAAGTCCAAGATTGGAGGTGTGTGAAGTCATCGAATGGAGGTGTTGGAAGTCATGGAATGGAGGTGTGTGAAGTCACAGAATGGACGTGTGTGAAGTCAGAATGGAGATGTGTGAAGTCATATAATGAAGGTGTGTGAAGTCAGAATGGAGGTGTGTGAAGTCATAGAATGGAGGTGTGTGAAGTCAGAATGGATGTTTGTGAAGTAAGAATGGAGGTGTGTGAAGTCACAATGGAGGTGTGTGAAGTCATAGAATGGAGGTGTGTGAAGTCACAGAATGGAGGTGTGTGAAGTCATAGAATGGAGCTGTGTGAAGTCATAGAATGGAGGTGTGTGAAGTCCCCAGAATGGAGGTGTGTGAACTCAGAATGGAGGTGTGTGAAGTCTCAGAATGGAGTGTTGTGAACTCATAGAATGGAGGTGTGTGAAGTCATAGAATGGAGGTGTGTGAAGTCATAATGTAGGTGTGTGAAGTCACGGAATTGAGGTGTGTGAAGTCACAAAATTATGGTGTGTGAAGTCACAGAATGGAGGTGGGTGAAGTCATAGAAATGGGGGTGTGTGAAGTCATAGAATCGAGGTGTGTGAAGTCATAGAATGGTTTTTTTGTGAAGTAAGAATGAAGGTGTGTGTTAAAACATAGAATGGAGGTGTGTGAAGTCATAATGTAGGTGTGTGAAGTCACAGAATTGAGGTGTGTGAAGTCACAGAATGGAGGTGGGGTGAAGTCATAGAATGGAGGTGTGTGAAATCAAAGAATAGAGTTTTGTGAAGTCAATCAATAAAGGTGTGTAAAGTCACAGAATGGAGGTGTGTGAAATCACAGAATGGAGGTGTGTGAAGTCAGAATGGAGGTGTGTGTGAACTCATAGAATGGAGTGTGTGTGAAGTCACAATGGAGGTGTGTGAAGTCATAGAACGGAGGTGTGTGAACTCAGAATGGAGGTGTGTGAAGTCACAGAATGGAGGTGTGAAGTCATAGAATGGAGGTGTGTGAAGTCAGATTGGAGGTGTGTGAAGTCACAGAATGGAGGTGTGTGAACTCAGAATGGAGGTGTGTGAAGTCACAGAATGGATGTGTGAAGTCATAGAATGGAGGTGTGTGAAGTCATAGAATGGAGGTGTGTGTGAAGTCATAATGTAGGTGTGTGATGTCACAGATTTGAGGTTTGTGAAGTCACAGAAAGGAGGTGTGTGAAGTCATAGAATGGAGGTGTGTGAAGTCATAGAATGGAGGTGTGTGAAGTCATAGATTGGAGGAGTGTGAAGTCAAAATGGAGGTGTGTGAACTCATAAAATGGAGATGTGTGAAGTCATGAAATGGAGGTGCGTGAAGTCCAAAAGTGGAGGTGTGTGAAGTCAAACAATGGTGGTGTGTGAAAGTCACAGAATGTAGGTGTGTGAAGTCAAAGAATTGAAGTGTGTGAAGTCAAAATGGTGGTGTGTGAAGGAACAGAATGGAGGTATGTGAAGTCACAGAATGGAGGTGTGTGAAGTCACAGAATGGAGGTGCGTGAAGTCACAGAATGGAGGTGTGTGAAGTCAAAAAGATGGTGTGTAGAGTCACAAATGGAGGTGTGTGAATTCATAGAATGGAGGTAGTGTGAAGTCAAAGAATGGAGGTGTGTGAAGTCATCAAATGGAGGTGTGTGAAGTCATGGAATGGAGGTGTGTGAAGTCACAGAATGCAGGTCGTGTGAACTCAGAATGGAGTTGTGTGAAGTCATAGAATGGAGGGGTGTGAAGTCAGAATGGAGGTGTGTGAAGTCAGAATGGAGATGTGTGAACTCATAAAATGGAGGTTGTGTGAAGTCACAATGTAGGTGTGTGAAGTCATAGAATGGAGGTGTGTTAAGTCACAGTATGGAGGTGTGGGAAGCCATAGAATGGAGCTGTGTGAAGTCAGATTGGAGGTGTGTGAAGTCACAGAATGGAGGTGTGTGAACTCAGAATGGAGGTGTGTGAAGTCACATAATGGAGGTTTGTGAAGTCATAGAATGGAGGTGTGTGAAGCCATAGAATGGAGGTGTGTGAGGTCATAGAATGGAGGTGTGTGTGAAGTCACAATGGAGGTGTGTGAAGTCATAGAATGGAGGTGTGTGAAGTCACAGACTGGCCGGTGTGTGAAGTCATAGAATGGAGCTGTGTGAAGTCATAGAATGGAGGTGTGTGAAGTCACAGAATGGAGGTGTGTGAACTCAGAATGGAGGTGTGTGAAGTCTCATAATGAGGTGTGTGAAGTCATAGAATGGAGGTGTGAAGTCATAGAATGGAAGATGTGTGAAGTCATAATGTAGGTGTGTGAAGTCACAGAATTGAGGTGTGTGAAGTCACAGAATGGAGGTGGGTGAAGACATAGAATGGAGGTGTGTGAAGTCATAGAATCGAGGTATGTGAAGTCATAGAATGGATCTTTTGTCAAGTAAGAATGAAGGTGTGTTAAGTCATAGAATGGAGGAGGTGTGAAGTCATAATGTAGGTGTGTGAAGTCACAGAATTGAGGTGTGTGAGTCACAGAATGGAGGTGGGTGAAGTCATAGAATGGAGGGTGTGTGAAATCAAAGAATAGAGTTTTGTGAAGTCAAACAATAAAGGTGTGTGAAGTCACAGAATGGAGGTGTGTGAAATCAGAGAATGGAGGTGTGTGAAGTCAAAAAGGTGGTGTGTAGAGTCACAAATGGAGGAGTGTGTGAACTCATAGAAGGAGGTGTGTGAAGTCCAAGATTGGAGGTGTGTGAAGTCATCGAATGGAGGTGTTGGAAGTCATGGAATGGAGGTGTGTGAAGTCACAGAATGGACGTGTGTGAAGTCAGAATGGAGATGTGTGAAGTCATATAATGAAGGTGTGTGAAGTCAGAATGGAGGTGTGTGAAGTCATAGAATGGAGGTGTGTGAAGTCAGAATGGATGTTTGTGAAGTAAGAATGGAGGTGTGTGAAGTCACAATAGAGGTGTGTGAAGTCATAGAATGGAGGTGTGTGAAGTCACAGAATGGAGGTGTGTGAAGTCATGGAATGGAGCTGTGTGAAGTCATAGAATGGAGGTGTGTGACGTCCCAGAATGGAGGTGTGTTGAACTCAGAATGGAGGTGTGTGAAGTCTCAGAATGGAGGTGTGTGAACTCATAGAATGGAGGTGTGTGAACTCTAGAATGGAGGTGTGTGAAGTCATAATGTAGGTGTGTGAAGTCACGGAATTGAGGTGTGTGAAGTCACAAAATTATGGTGTGTGAAGTCACAGAATGGAGGTGGGTGAAGTCATAGAATGGGGGTGTGTGAAGTCATAGAATCGACGGTGTGTGAAGTCATAGAATGGTTTTTTTGTGAAGTAAGAATGAAGGTTTGTTAAGTCATAGAATGGAGGTGTGTGAAGTCATAATGTAGGTGTGTGAAGTCACAGAATTGAGGTGTGTGAAGTCACAGAATGGAGGTGGGTGAAGTCATAGAATGGAGGTGTGTGAAATCAAAGAATAGAGTTTTGCGAAGTCAATCAATAAAGGTGTGTAAAGTCACAGAATGGAGGTGTGTGAAATCACAGAATGGAGGTGTGTGAAGTCAAAGAATGGAGGTGTGTGAAGTCATGGAATGGAGGTAGTGTTTAGTCACAGAATGGAGGTGTGTGAAGTCATAGAATGGAGGTGTGTGAAGTCATAGAATGGATGTTTCTGAAGTAAGAATGAAGGTGTGTGAAGTCATACAATGGAGGTGTGTGAAGTCAAAATGGAGGTGTCTGAAGTCAAGTGAAGGTGTGTGAAGTCACAGAATTGAGGTGTTTGAAGTCATATATTGGAGGTGTGTGAAGTCAAAATGGATGTGTGAAGTCACAGAATGGAGGTGTGTGAAGTCATAGAATGAAGTGTGTGAAGTCAAAATGGATGTGTGAAGTCATAGAATGGAGGTGTGTGAAGTCACAAAATGGAGGTGTGTGAAGTCACAGAATGGAGGTGTGTGAAGTCACAGAATGGAGGTGTGTGAACTCAGAATGGAGGTGTGTGAAGTCACAGAATGGAGGTCCTGTGAAGTCATAGAATGGAAGTGTGTGAAATCATAGAATGGAGGTATGTGAAGTCAGAATCGAAGTGTGTGAAGTCACCAAATGGAGTTGTTGTGAACTCAGAATGGAGGTGTGTGAAGTCACAGAATGGAGGTTTATGAAGTCATAGAATGGAGGTGTGTGAAGTCATAGAATGGATGTTTCTGAAGTAAGAATGAAGGTGTGTGAACTCATAGAATGGAGGTCTGTGAACTCATAGAATGGAGGAGTGTGAAGTCACAGAATGGAGGGTGTAGTTGAAGTCAGAACGGAGGTGTGTAGTCCATAGATTGGAAGGTGGAGAAGTCATAGAAAGGAGGTGTGGGAAGTCATAGAATGGAGGAGTGTGAAGTCATAGAGTGCAGCTGATTCCAGGTCTGTGAAGTCATAGAATGGAGGTGGGTGATGTCGAATGGAGGTGTTGCGAACTCATAAAATAGAGGTGTGTGAAGTCAGAATGGAGGTGTGTGAAGTCATATTATGGAGGTGTGTGAAATCATAGAATGGAGTTTTGTGAAGTCACAGAATGGAGCTGAGTGATTCAGAATGGAGGGTGTGTGAAGTCAGAATGGAGGTGTTTGAACTCATAGAATGGAGGTGTGTGACGTCAAGAATGAAGGTGTGTGAAGTCATAGAATGGAGGTGTGTGAAGTCAAAATGGAGGTGTGTGAACTCATAGAATGGAGGTGTGTGATCTCATAGAATGGAGGTGTGTGAAGTCATGGAATGGAGGTGTGTGAAGTCAAAGACTGGAGGTGTGTGAAGTCAAACAATAAAGGTGTGTGAAGTCACAGAATGGAGGTGTGTGAAATCACAGAATGGAGGTGTGTGAAGTCAAAAAGGTGGTGTGTAGAGTCACAAATGGAGGTGTGTGAACTCATAGAATGGAGGTGTGTGAAGTCAGAATGGAGGTGTGTGAAGTCATAGAATGGAGGTGTGTGAAGTCAGAATGGAGGTGTGTGAACTCATAGAATGGAGGTGTGTTAAGTCACAAATGGAGGTTGTGAAGTCATAGAATGGAGGTGTGTGAAGTCATAAAATAGAGGTGTGTGAAGTCAGAATGGAGGTGTGTGAAATCACAGAATGGAGGTTTGTGAAGTCAAAAAGGTGGTGTGTAGAGTCACAAATGGAGGTGTGTGAAATCATAGCATGGAGGTGTGTGAAGTCAAAGAATGGAGGTGTGTGAAGTCATAGAATGGAGTTGTAGGAAGTCATGGAATGGAGGTGTGTGAAGTCACAGAATGGAGGTGTGTGAAGTCAGAATAGAGATGTGTGAAATCATAGAATGGAGGTGTGTGAAGTCGGAATGGGGGGTGTGTGAAGTCATAGAATGGAGGTGTGTGAAGTCAGAATGGAGGTGTGTGAACTCATAGAATGGAGGTGTGTTAAGTCACAATGGAGGTTGTGAAGTAGTAGAATGGAGGTGTGTGAAGTCAAAAAATGGAGGTGTGTGAAGTCATAGAATGGAGCTGTGTGAAATCAGATTGGAGGTGTGTGAAGTCAGAGAATGGAGGTGTGTGAACTCAGAATGGAGGTGTATGAAGACACAGAATGGAGGTGTGTGAAGTCATAGAATGGATGTGTGTGAAGTCATAGAATGGAGGTGGGTGAAGTCATAATGTAGGTGTGTGAAGTCACAGAATGGGTGTGTGTAATCACAGAATGGAGGTGGGTGAAGTCATAGAATGGAAGTGTGTGAAGTCATAGAATGGAGGTGTGTGAATTCATAGAATGGATGTTTGTGAAGTAAGAATGAAGGTGTTAAGTCATAGAATGGAGGCGTGTGAAGTCACAGAATGGAGGTGTGTGAAGTCATAGAATGGAGCTCTGTGAAGTTAGAATGGAGGTGTGTGAAGTCATAGAATGGAGGTGTGTGAACAAACAATGGAGTTGTGTGAAGTCAAAGAATGGAGGTGTGTGAAGTCAAAGAATGGAAGTGTGTGAAGTCATAGAATGGAGGTGTGTGAAGTCACAGAATTGATGTTTGTGAAGTCAGAATGGAGGTGTGTGAACTCACAATGGAGGTGTGTGAAGTCATAGAATGGAGGTGTGTGAAGTCACAGAATTGATGTTTGTGAAGTCAGAAAGGAGGTGTGTGAACTCACAATGGAGGTGTGTGAAGTCACAGAATGGAGTTGTGTGAAGTCCTAGAATGGAGGTGTGTGAAGTCAGAATGGAGGTGTGTGAAGTAAATAGATGGAGTTGTGTGAAGTCATAATATGGAGGTGTGTGAAATCATAGAATGGAGTTTTGTGAAGTCACAGAATGGAGCTGTGTGAATTCAGAATGGAGGTGTGTGAAGTCATAGAATGGAGGTGTGTGAAGTCAGAATGGAGGTGTTTGAACTCACAGAATGGAGTTGTGTGACGTCAAAGAATGGAGGTGTGTGAAGTCATAGAAAGGAGCTGTGTGAAGTCAGAATGGAGGTGTGTGAAGTCACAGAATGGAGGTGTGTGAACACAGAATGGAGGTGTGTGAAGTCAAAAATGGAGGTGTGTGAAGTCATAGAATGGAGGTGTGTGAAGTCATAGAATGTATGTTTGTGAAGGAAGAATGAAGGTGTGTGAAGTCATAGAATGGAGGTGTGTGAAGTCACAGAATGGAGTTGTGTGAAGTCATAGAATGGAGGTGTGTGAAGTCACAGAAGGGAGGTTTGTGAAGTCAAAGAACGGAGGTGTGTGAAGTCACAGAATGGAGGTTTGTGAAATCATAGAATGGAGCTATGTGAAGTCAAATTGGAAGGGTGTAAAGTCAGAGAATGGAGGGGTCTGAAGTCACAGAATGGAGGTGGGTGAAGTCACAGAATGGAGTTGTGTGAAGTCCTAGAATGGAGGTATGTGAAGTCACAAAATGGACGGGTATGAAGTCATAGAATGGAGGTGTGTGAATTCACAGAATTGAGGTGTTTGAAGTCATATATTGGAGGTGTGTGAAGTCAAAATGGATGTGTGAAATCATAGAATGGAGGTGTGTGAAGTCATAGAATGGAAGTGTGTGAAGTCACAGAATTTAGGTGTGTGAAGTCACAGAATGGAGGTGTGTGAAGTCACAGAATGGAGGTGTGTGAACTCAGAATGGAGGTGTGTGAAGTCACAGAATGGAGGTCTGTGAAGTCATAGAATGGAAGTGTGTGAAATCAAAGAATGGAGGTATGTGAAGTCAGAATGGAGGTGTGTGAAGTCACCGAATGGAGTTGTGTGAACTCAGAATGGAGGTGTGTGAAGTCACAGAATGGAGGTTTATGAAGTCATAGAATGGAGGGGTGTGAAGTCATAGAATGGATGTTTCTGAAGTAAGAATGAAGGTGTGTGAAGTCATAGAATGGAGGTGTGTGAACTCATAGAATGGAGGAGTGTGAAGTCACAGAATGGAGGTGTGTGAAGTCAGAACGGAGGTGTGTAGTCATAGATTGGAGGTGGAGAAATCATAGAAAGGAGGTGTTGGAAGTCATAGAATGGAGGAGTGTGAAGTCACAGAGTGCAGGTGACTGAAGTCACCGATTCCAGGTCTGTGAAGTCATAGAATGGAGGTGGGAGATGTCAGAATGGAGGTGTGCGAAGTCATAAAATAGAGGTGTGTGAAGTAAGAATGGAGGTGTGTGAAGTAACAGATGGAGAAGTGTGAAGTCATATTATGGAGGTGTGTGAAATCATAGAATGGAGTTTTGTGAAGTCACAGAACGGAGATGTGTGAATTCAGAATGGAGGTGTGTGAAGTCATAGCATGGAGGTGTGTGAAGTCAGAATGGAGGTGTTTGAACTCATAGAATGGAGGTGTGTGACATCAAAGAATGAAGGTGTGTGAAGTCATAGAATGGAGGTGTGTGAAGTCAAAATGGAGGTGTGTGAACTCATAGAATGGAGGTGTGTCAACTCATAGAATGGAGGTGTGTGAAGTCATGGAATGGAGGTGTGTGAAGTCAAAGAATGGAAGTGTGTGAAGTCAAACAATAAAGGTGTGTGAAGTCACAGAATGGAGGTGTGTGAAATCACAGAATGCAGGTTTGTGAAGTCAAAAAGGTGGTGTGTAGAGTCACAAATGGAGGTGTGTGAAATCATAGAATGGAGGTGTGTGAATTCAAAGAATGGAGGTGTGTGAAGTCATAGAATGGAGTTGTAGGATGTCATGGAATGGAGGTGTGTGAAGTCACAGAATGGAGGTGTGTGAAGTCAGAATGGAGGTGAGTGAAGTCATAGAATGGAGGTGTGTGAAGTCAGAATGGAGGTGTGTGAACTCATAGAATGGAGGTGTGTTAAGTCACAATGGATGTTGTGAAGTCATAGAATGGAGGTGTGTGCAGTCACAAAATGGAGGTGTGTGAAGTCATAGAATGGAGCTGTGTGAAGCCAGATTGGAGGTGTGTGAAGTCACAGAATGGAGGTGTGTGAACTCAGAATGGAGGTGTGTGAAGTCACAGAATGGAGTTGTGTGAAGTCATAGAATTGATGTGTGTAAAGTCATAGAATGGAGGTGTGTGAAGTCATAATGTAGGTGTGTGAAGTCACAGAATTGAGGTGTGTGAAGTCACAGAATGGAGGTGGGTGAAGTCATAGAATGGAAGTGTGTGAAGTCATAGAATGGAGGTGTGTGAATTCATAGAATGGATGTTTGTGAAGAAAGAGTGAAGGTGTTAAGTCATAGAATGGAGGTGTGTGAAGTCACAGAATGGAGGTGTGTGAAGTCATAGAATGGAGCTGTGTGAAGTCAGAATGGAGGTGTGTGAAGTCATAGAATGGAGGTGTGTGAACTAACAATGGAGGTGTGTGAAGTCAAAGAATGGAGGTGTGTGAAGTCAAAGAATGGAAGTGTGTGAAGTCATGGAATGGAGGTGTGTGAAGTCACAGAATTGATGTTTGTGAAGTCAGAATGGAAGTGTGTGAACTCACAATGGAGGTGTGTGAAGTTATAGAATGGAGATGTGTGAAGTCACAGAATTGATGTTTGTGAAGTCAGAATGGAGGTGTGTGAACTCACAATGGAGGTGTGTGAAGTCAAAGAATGGAGGTGTGTGAAGTCACAGAATTGATGTTTGTGAAGTCAGAATGGAGGTGTGTGAAGTCAGAATGGAGGTGTGTGAAGTCATAGAAAGTAGGTGTGTGAAGTCACAATGCAGGTGTGTGAACTCATAGAATGGAGATGTGTGAAGTCACAGAATGGAGGTGTGTGAAGTCATAGAATTGAGGTGTGTGAAGTCATAGAATTGAGGTGTGTGAACTCATAGAATGGAGATGTGTGAAGTCACAGAACGGAGGTGTGTGAAGTCATAGAATTGAGGTGTGTGAAGTCATAGAATTGAGGTGTGTGAACTCATAGAATGGAGGTGTGTGAACTCATAGAATGGAGGTGTGTGACGTCACAATGTAAATGTGTGAAGTCATAGATTGGAGGTGTGTGAAGTCACAGAATGGCGGTGTGTGAAGTCAAAATGGTGGTGTGTGACGTCCTAAAATGGAGGTGTGTGAAGTCATAGAATGGAGGTGTGTGAAATCATAGAATGGAGGTTTGTGAAGTCACACAATGGAGGTGTGTGAAGTCAGAATGGAGGTGTGAAGTCATAGAATGGAGGTGGGTGAAGTCATAGAAATTAGGTGTGAGAAGTCATACAATGGAGAAGTGTGAAGTCATAGAGTGGAGGTCTGTGAAGACATAGAATGGAGGTGTGTGAAGTCAGAATGTAGGCTTGCGAAGTCATACAACAGAGGTGTGTGAAGTCAGAATGCAGGTGTGTGAAGTCATAGAATAGAGGTGTGTGAACTCATAGAATGGAGGTGTGTGACGTCACAATGGAAGTGTGTGAAGTCATATAATGGAGGTTTGTGAAGTTACAGAATGGAGGTGTGTGAAGTCACAGAATGGAGGTTTGTGAAGTCATAGAATGGAGGTATGTGAAGTCAAATTGGAGGGGTGTGAAGTCGGAGAATGGAGGTGTGTGAAGTCACAGAATGGAGGTGGGTGAAGTCACAGAATGGAGGTGTGTGAAGTCATAGAATGGAGGTGTGTGAAGTCACAGAATGGACGGGTATGAAGTCATAGAATGGAGGTGTGTGAATTCACAGAATTGAGGTGTTTGAAGTCATATATTGGAGGTGTGTGCAGTCAAAATGGATGTGCGAAGTCATAGAATGGAGGTGTGTGAAATCGTAGAATGAGGGTGTATGTGGTCATAGAATGGAGGTGTGTGAAGTCATAGAATGGAGGTCTGTGAAGTCACAATGATGGTGTGTGAAGTCATAGAATGGATGATTCTGAAGTCAGAACGGAGGTGTGTAGTCATAGATTGGAGGTGGTGAAGTCATAGAAAGGAGGTGTGGTTAAGTCATAGAATGGAGGAGTGTGAAGTCAGAGAGTGCAGGTGACTGAAGTCACAGATTCCAGGTCTGTGAAGTCGTAGAATGGAGGTAGGTGATGTCAGAATGGAGGTGTGCGAAGTCATAAAATAGAGGTGTGTGAAGTCAGAATGGAGGTGTGTGAAGTAATAGATGGAGTTGTGTGAAGTCATAATATGGAGGTGTGTGAAGTCATAGAATGGAGGTGTGTGAAATCTTACAATGAAGGGGTGTGAAGTCATAGTTGGAGGTGTGTAAAGACACAGAAGGGAGGTGTGTGAAGTCACATAATGTAGGTGTGTGAAGTCAAAATGGAGGTGTGTGACGTCATAAAATGGAGGTGTGTGAAGTCATAGAATGGAGGTGTGTGAAATCATAGAATGGAGGTTTGTGAAGTCACAGAAGGGAGGTGTGTGAAGTCACAGAATGGAGGTTTGTGAAATCATAGAATGGAGGTATGTGAAGTCAAATTGGAGGGGTGTGAAGTCGGAGAATGGATGGGTCTGAAGTCACAGAATGGAGGTGGGTGAAGTCACAGAATGGAGTTGTGTGAAGTCCTAGAATGGAGATGTGTGAAGTCACAAAATGGACGGGTATGAAGTCATAGAATGGAGGTGTGTGAAGTCACAGAATTGAGGTGTTTGAAGTCATATATTGGAGGTGTGTGAAGTCAAAATGGATGTGTGAAGTCATAGAATGGAGGTGTATGAAGTCATAGAATGGAAGTGTGTGAAGTCACAGAATTTAGGTGTGTGAAGTCACAGAATGGATGTGTGAACTCAGAATGGAGGTGTGTGAAGTCACAGAATGGAGTTGTGTGAACTCAGAATGGAGGTGTGTGAAGTCACAGAATGGAGGTTTAGGAAGTCATAGAATGGAGGTGTGTGAAGTCATAGAATGGATGTTTCTGAAGTAAGAATGAAGGTGTGTGAAGTCATAGAATGGAGTTGTGTGAACTCATAGAATGGAGGAGTGTGAAGTCACAGAATGGAGGTGTGTGAAGTCAGAACGGAGGTGTGTAGTCATAGATTGGATGGGGAGAAGTCATAGAAATGAGGTGTGGGAAGTAATAGAATGGAGGAGTGTGAAGTCATAGAGTGCAAGTGACTGAAGTCACAGATTCCAGGTCTGTGAAGTCATAGAATGGAGGTGGGTGATGTCAGAATGGAGGTGTGCGAAGTCATAAAATAGAGGTGTGTGAAGTCAGAATGGAGTTTTATGAAGTCACAGAATGGAGCTGTGTGAATTCAGAATGGAGGTGTGTGAAGTCATAGAATGGAGGTGTGTGAAGTCAGAATGGAGGTGTTTGAACTCATAGAATGGAGGTGTGTGACGTCAAAGAATGAAGGTGTGTGAAGTCATAGAATGGAGGTGTGTGAAGTCAAAATGGTGGTGTGTGAACTCATAGAATGGAGGTGTGTGAACTCATAGAATGGAGGTGTGTGAAGTCATGGAATGGAGGTGTGTGAAGTCAAATAATGGAGGTGTGTGAAGTCAAACAATAAAGGTGTGTGAAGTCACAGAATGGAGGTGTGTGAAATCACAAAATGGAGATGTGTGAAGTCACAGAATGGAGGTTTAGGAAGTCATAGAATGGAGGTGTGTGAAGTCATAGAATGGATGTTTCTGAAGTAAGAATGAAGGTGTGTGAAGTCATAGAATGGAGGTGTGTGAACTCATAGAACGGAGGAGTGTGAAGTCACAGAATGGCGGTGTGTGAAGTCAGAACGGAGGTGTGTAGTCATAGATTGGAGGTGGAGAAATCATAGAAAGGAGGTGTTGGAAGTCATAGAATGGAGGAGTGTGAAGTCATAGAGTGCAGGTGATTGAAGTCACAGATTCCAGGTCTGTGAAGTCATAGAATGGAGGTGGGTGATGTCAGAATGGAGGTGTGCGAAGTCATAAAATAGAGGTGTGTTAAGTCAGAATGGAGGTGTGTGAAGTAACGGAGATGTGTGAAGTCATATTATGGAGGTGTGTGAAATCATAGAATGGAGTTTTGTGAAGTCACAGAATGGAGCTGTGTGAATTCAGAATGGAGGTGTGTGAAGTCATAGAATGGAGGTGTGTGAAGTCAGAATGGAGGTGTTTGAACTCATAGAATGGAGGTGTGTGACGTCAAAGAATGAAGGTGTGTGAAGTCATAGAATGGAGGTGTGTGAAGTCAAAATGGAGGTGTGTGAACTCATAGAATGGAGGTGTGTGAACTCATAGAATGGAGGTGTGTGAAGTCATGGAATGGAGGTGTGTGAAGTCAAATAATGGAGGTGTGTGAAGTCAAACAATAAAGGTGTGTGAAGTCACAGAATGGAGGTGTGTGAAATCACAGAATGGAGGTTTGTGAAGTCAAAAAGTGGTGTGTAGAGTCAAAAATGGAGGTGTGTGAAATCATAGAATGGAGGTGTGTGAATTCAAAGAATGGAGGTGTGTGAAGTCATAGAATGGAGTTGTAGGAAGTCAGGGAATGGAGGTGTGTGAAGTCACAGAATGGAGGTGTGTGAAGTAAGAATGGAGATGTGTGAAGTCATCGAATGGAGGTGTGTGAAGTCAGAATGGAGGTGTGTGAAGTCATAGAATGGAGGTGTGTGAACTAACAATGGAGGTGTGTGAAGTCAAAGAATGGAGGTGTGTGAAGTCAAAGAATGGAAGTGTGTGAAGTCATAGAATGGAGGTGTGTGAAGTCACAGAATTGATGTTTGTGAAGTCAGAATGGAAGTGTGTGAACTCACAATGTAGGTGTGTGAAGTCAAAGAATGGAGGTGTGTGAAGTCACAGAATTGATGTTTGTGAAGTCAGAATGGAGGTGTGTGAAGTCAGAATGGAGGTGTGTGAAGTCTTAGAATGGAGGTGTGTGAAGTCATAGAATTGAGGAGTGTGAACTCATAGAATGGAGATGTGTGGAGTCACAGAATGGAGGTGTGTGAAGTCATAGAATTGAGGTGTGTGAAGTCATAGAATTGAGGTGTGTGAAGTCATAGAATGGAGGTGTGTGAACTCATAGAATGGAGGTGTGTGACGTCACAATGTAAATGTGTGAAGTCGTAGAATGGAGGTGTGTGAAGTCACAGAATGGCGGTGTGTGAAGTCAAAATGGAAGTGTGTGACGTCCTAAAATGGAGGTGTGTGAAGTCATAGAATGGAGGTGTGTGAAATCATAGAATGGAGGTTTGTGAAGTCACACAATGGAGGTGTGTGAAGTCAGAATGGAGGTGTGAAGTCATAGAATGGAGGTGGGTGAAGTCATAGAAATTAGGTGTGGGAAGTCATAGAATGGAGAAGTGTGAAGTCATAGAGTGGAGGTCTGTGAATTCATAGAATGGAGGTGTGTGAAGTCAGAATGTAGGTTTGCGAAGTCATAGAACAGAGGTGTGTGAAGTCAGAATGGAGGTGTGTGAAGTCATAGAATGGAGGTGTGTGACGTCACAATGGAAGTGTGTGAAGTCATATAATGGAGGTTTGTGAAGTTACAGAATGGAGGTGTGTGAAGTCACAGAATGGAGGTTTGTGAAGTCATAGAATGGAGTTATGTGAAGTCAAATTGGAGGGGTGTGAAGTCGGAGAATGGAGGTGTGTGAAGTCACAGAATGGAGGTGGGTGAAGTCACAGAATGGAGGTGTGTGAAGTCATAGAATGGAGGTGTGTGAAGTCACAGAATGGACGGGTATGAAGTCATAGAATGGAGGTGTGTGAAGTCACAGAATTGAGGTATTTGAAGTCATATATTGGAGGGGGTGAAGTCAAAATGGATGTGTGTAGTCATAGAATGGAGGTGTGTGAAGTCATAGAATGGAGGTGTGTGATGTCACAGAATGGACGGGTATGAAGTCATAGAATGGAGGTGTGTGAATTCACAGAATTGAGGTGTTTGAAGTCATATATTGGAGGTGTGTGCAGTCAAAATGGATGTGTGAAGTCATACAATGGAGGTGTGTGAAATCATAGAAAGAGGGTGTATGTGGTCATAGAATGGAGGTGTGTGAAGTCCCAGAATGGAGGTGTGTGAAGTCATAGAATGGAGGTGTGTGAAGTCATAGAATGGAAGTGTGTGAAGTCACAGAATGGAGGTGTGTGAAGTCACAATGATGGTGTGTGAAGTCATAGAATGGATGTTTCTGAAGTCAGAACGGAGGTGTGTAGTCATAGATTGGAGGTGGTGAAGTCATAGAAAGGAGGTGTGGGAAGTCATAGAATGGAGGAGTGTGAAGTCAGAGAGTGCAGGTGATTGAAGTCACAGATTCCAGGTCTGTGAAGTCATAGAATGGAGGTAGGTGATGTCAGAATGGAGGTGTGCAAAGTCATAAAATAGAGGTGTGTGAAGTCAGAATGGAGGTGTGTGAAGTAATAGATGGAGTTGTGTGAAGTCATAATATGGAGGTGTGTGAAATCATAGAATGGAGTTTTGTGAAGTCACAGAATGGAGCTGTGTGAATTCAGAATGGAGGTGTGTGAAGTCATAGAATGGAGGTGTGTGAAGTCAGAATGGAGGTGTTTGAACTCATAGAATGGAGGTGTGTGACGTCAAAGAATGGAGGTGTGTGAAGTCATAGAAAGGAGCTGTGTGAAGGCAGAATGGAGGTGTGTGAAGTCACAGAATGGAGGTGTGTGAACACAGAATAGAGGTGTGTGAAGTCAAAGAATGGAGGTGTGTGAAGTCATAGAATGGAGGTGTGTGAAGTCATAGAATGTATGTTTGTGAAGGAAGAATGAAGGTGTGTGAAGTCATAGAATGGAGGTGTGTGAAGTCACAGAATGGAGGTGTGTGAAGTCATAGAATGGAGGTGTGAAGTCATAGAACGGAGGTGTGTGAAGTCATATAATGGAGGTGTGTGAAGTCACAGAATGGAGGTGTGTGAAGTCAGAATGGGGGTGTGAAGTCATAGAATGTAGGTGGGTGAAGTCATATAAAGGAAGTGTGGGAAGTCATAGAATGGAGGAGTGTGAAGTCATAGAGTGGAGGTGAGTGAAGTCACAGATTCGAGGTCTGTGAAGTCATAGAATGGAGGTGTGTGAAGTCAGAATGTAGGTGTGTGAAGTCATAGAATAGAGGTGTCTGAACTCATAGAATGGAGGTGTGTGACGTCACAATGGAAGTGTGTGAACTCATAGAATGGAGGTGTGTGAAGTCACAAAATGGAGGTGTGTGAAGTCAAAATGATGGTGTGTGACGTCCTAAACTGGAGGTGTGTGAAGTCATAGAATGGAGGTGTGTGAAATCATAGAATGGAGGTTTGTGAAGTCACAGAATGGAGGTGTGTGAACTCAGAATGGAGGTGTGTGAAGTCACAGAATGGAGGTGTGTGAAGTCATAGCATGGAGGTATGTGAAATCATAGAATGGAAGTGTGTGAAGTCATAGAATGGAGGTGTGTGAAGTCTTACAATGAAGGGGTGTGAAGTCATAGTTGGAGGTGTGTAAAGACACAGAAGGGAGGTGTGTGAAGTCACATAATGGAGGTGTGTGAAGTCAAAATGGAGGTGTGTGACGTCATAAAATGGAGGTGTGTGAAGTCATAGAATGGAGGTGTGTGAAATCATAGAATGGAGGTTTGTGAAGTCACAGAAGGGAGGTGTGTGAAGTCACAGAATGGAGGTTTGTGAAATCATAGAATGGAGGTATGTGAAGTCAAATTGGAGGGGTGTGAAGTCGGAGAATGGATGGGTCTGAAGTCACAGAATGGAGGTGGGTGAAGTCACAGAATGGAGGTGTGTGAAGTCCTAGAATGGAGATGTGTGAAGTCACAAAATGGACGGGTATGAAGTCATAGAATGGAGGTGTGTGAAGTCACAGAATTGAGGTGTTTGAAGTCATATATTGGAGGTGTGTGAAGTCAAAATGGATGTGTGAAGTCATAGAATGGAGGTGTATGAAGTCATAGAATGGAAGTGTGTGAAGTCACAGAATTTAGGTGTGTGAAGTCACAGAATGGATGTGTGAACTCAGAATGGAGGTGTGTGAAGTCACAGAATGGAGGTGTGTGAAGTCAGAATGGAGGTGTGTGAAGTCACCGAATGGAGTTGTGTGAACTCAGAATGGAGGTGTGTGAAGTCACAGAATGGAGGTTTAGGAAGTCATAGAATGGAGGTGTGTGAAGTCATAGAATGGATGTTTCTGAAGTAAGAATGAAGGTGTGTGAAGTCATAGAATGGAGTTGTGTGAACTCATAGAATGGAGGAGTGTGAAGTCACAGAATGGAGGTGTGTGAAGTCAGAACGGAGGTGTGTAGTCATAGATTGGATGGGGAGAAGTCATAGAAATGAGGTGTGGGAAGTAATAGAATGGAGGAGTGTGAAGTCATAGAGTGCAAGTGACTCAAGTCACAGATTCCAGGTCTGTGAAGTCATAGAATGGAGGTGGGTGATGTCAGAATGGAGGTGTGCGAAGTCATAAAATAGAGGTGTGTGAAGTCAGAATGGAGTTTTGTGAAGTCACAGAATGGAGCTGTGTGAATTCAGAATGGAGGTGTGTGAAGTCATAGAATGGAGGTGTGTGAAGTCAGAATGGAGGTGTTTGAACTCATAGAATGGAGGTGTGTGACGTCAAAGAATGAAGGTGTGTGAAGTCATAGAATGGAGGTGTGTGAAGTCAAAATGGTGGTGTGTGAACTCATAGAATGGAGGTGTGTGAACTCATAGAATGGAGGTGTGTGAAGTCATGGAATGGAGGTGTGTGAAGTCAAATAATGGAGGTGTGTGAAGTCAAACAATAAAGGTGTGTGAAGTCACAGAATGGAGGTGTGTGAAATCACAGAATGGAGGTGTGTGAAGTCACAGAATGGAGGTTTAGGAAGTCATAGAATGGAGGTGTGTGAAGTCATAGAATGGAGGTGTGTGATGTCACAGAATGGACGGGTATG
Source organism: Megascapheus bottae (assembly GCF_031878675.1). Taxonomy (NCBI): domain Eukaryota; kingdom Metazoa; phylum Chordata; class Mammalia; order Rodentia; family Geomyidae; genus Megascapheus; species Megascapheus bottae. Next base: position 192,983 of record NW_028327283.1, read on the forward strand.
AAGTCATAGAATGGAGGTGTGTGAATTCACAGAATTGAGGTGTTTGAAGTCATATATTGGAGGTGTGTGCAGTCAAAATGGATGTGTGAAGTCATAGAATGGAGGTGTATGAAATCATAGAATGAGGGTGTATGTGGTCATAGAATGGAGGTGTGTGATGTCCCAGAATGGAGGTGTGTGAAGTCATAGAATGGAGGTGTGTGAAGTCATAGAATGGAAGTGTGTGAAGTCACAGAATGGAGGTGTGTGAAGTCACAATGATGGTGTGTGAAGTCATAGAATGGATGTTTCTGAAGTCAGAACGGAGGTGTGTAGTCATAGATTGGAGGTGGTGAAGTCATAGAAAGGAGGTGTGTGAAGTCATAAAATAGAGGTGTGTGAAGTCAGAATGGAGGTGTGTGAAGTCATAGATGGAGTTGTGTGAAGTCATTATATGGAGGTGTGTGAAATCATAGAATGGAGTTTTGTGAAGTCACAGAATGGAGCTGTGTGAATTCAGAAAGGAGGTGTGTGAAGTCATAGAATGGAGGTGTGTGAAGTCAGAATGGAGGTGTTTGAACTCATAGAATGGAAGTGTGTGACATCAAAAAATGGAGGTGTGTGAAGTCATAGAAAGGAGCTTTGTGAAGTCAGAATGGAGGTGTGTGAAGTCACAGAATGGAGGTGTGTGAACACAGAATGGAGGTGTGTGAAGTCAAAGAATGGAGGTGTGTGAAGTCATAGAATGGAGGTGTGTGAAGTCATAGAAGGTATGTTTGTGAAGGAAGAATGAAGGTGTGTGAAGTCATAGAATGGAGGTGTGTGAAGTCACAGAATGGAGGTGTGTGAAGTCATAGAATGGATTTGTGTGAAGTCACAGAATGGAGGTGTGTGAAGTCAGAATGGGGGTGTGAAGTCATAGAATGGAGGTGGGTGAAGTCATAGAAAGGAAGTGTGGGAAGTCATAGAATGGAGGAGTGTGAAGTCATAGAGTGGAGGTGAGTGAAGTCACAGATTCGAGGTCTGTGAAGTCATAGAATGAAGGTGTGTGAAGTCAGAATGGAGGTGTGTGAAGTCATAGAATAGAGGTGTCTAAACTAATAGAATGGAGGTGTGTGACGTCACAATGGAAGTGTGTGAACTCATTGAATGGAGGTGTGTGAAGTCAAAGAATGGAGGTATGTGAAGTCAAAATGGAGGTGTGTGACGTCCTAAAATGGAGGTGTGTGAAGTCATAGAATGGAGGTGTGTGAAATCATAGAATGGAGGTTTGTGAAGTCACAGAATGGAGGTGTGTGAAGTCAGAACGGAGGTGTGTAGTCATAGATTGGAGGTGGAGAAATCATAGAAAGGAGGTGTTGGAAGTCATAGAATGGAGGAGTGTGAAGTCATAGAGTGCAGGTGACTGAAGTCACAGATTCCAGGTCTGTGAAGTCATAGAATGGAGGTGGGAGATGTCAGAATGGAGGAGTGCGAAGTCATAAAATAGAGGTGTGTGAAGTAAGAATGGAGGTGTGTGAAGTAACAGATGGAGAAGTGTGAAGTCATATTATGGAGGTGTGTGAAATCATAGAATGGAGTTTTGTGAAGTCACAGAATGGAGCTGTGTGAATTCAGAATGGAGGTGTGTGAAGTCATAGAATGGAGGTGTGTGAAGTCAGAATGGAGGTGTTTGAACTCATAGAATGGAGGTGTGTGACGTCAAAGAATGAAGGTGTGTGAAGTCATAGAATGGAGGTGTGTGAAGTCAAAATGGAGGTGTGTGAACTCATAGAATGGAGGTGTGTGAACTCATAGAATGGAGGTGTGTGAAGTCATGGAATGGAGGTGTGTGAAGTCAAAGAATGGAGGTGTGTGAAGTCAAACAATAAAGGTGTGTGAAGTCACAGAATGGAGGTGTGTGAAATCACAGAATGGAGGTTTGTGAAGTCAAAAAGGTGGTGTGTAGAGTCACAAATGTAGGTGTGTGAAATCATAGAATGGAGGTGTGTGAATTCAAAGAATGGAGGTGTGTGAAGTCATAGAATGGAGTTGTAGGATGTCATGGAGTGGAGGTGTGTGAAGTCACAGAATGGAGGTGTGTGAAGTCAGAATGGAGATGTGTGAAGTCATAGAATGGAGGTGTGTGAAGTCAGAATGGAGGTGAGTGAAGTCATAGAATGGAGGTGTGTGAAGTCAGAATGGAGGTGTGTGAACTCATAGAATGGAGGTGTGTTAAGTCACAATGGAGGTTGTGAAGTCATAGAATGGAGGTGTGTGAAGTCACAAAATGGAGGTGTGTGAAGTCATAGAATGGAGCTGTGTGAAGTCAGATTGGAGGTGTGTGAAGTCACAGAATGGAGGTGTGTGAACTCAGAATGGAGGTGTGTGAAGTCACAATATGGAGTTGTGTGAAGTCATAGAATGGAGGTGTGTGAAGTCATAGAATGGAGGTGTGTGAAGTCATAATGTAGGTGTGTGAAGTCACAGAATTGAGGTGTGTGAAGTCACAGAATGGAGGTGGGTGAAGTCATAGAATGGAAGTGTGTGAAGTCATAGAATGGAGGTATGTTAATTCATAGAATGGATGTTTGTGAAGAAAGAGTGAAGGTGTTAAGTCATAGAATGGAGGTGTGTGAAGTCACAGAATGGAGGTGTGTGAAGTCATAGAATGGAGCTGTGTGAAGTCAGAATGGAGGTGTGTGAAGTCATAGAATGGAGGTGTGTGAACTAACAATGGAGGTGTGTGAAGTCAAAGAATGGAGGTGTGTGAAGTCAAAGAATGGAAGTGTGTGAAGTCATGGAATGGAGGTGTGTGAAGTCCCAGAATTGATGTTTGTGAAGTCAGAATGGAAGTGTGTGAACTCACAATGGAGGTGTGTGAAGTCATAGAATGGAGATGTGTGAAGTCACAGAATTGATGTTTGTGAAGTCAGAATGGAGGTGTGTGAACTCACAATGGAGGTGTGTGAAGTCAAAGAATGGAGGTGTGTGAAGTCACAGAATTGATGTTTGTGAAGTCAGAATGGAGGTGTGTGAAGTCAGAATGGAGGTGTGTGAAGTCATAGAAAGTAGGTGTGTGAAGTCACAATGCAGGTGTGTGAACTCATAGAATGGAGATGGGTGAAGTCACAGAATGGAGGTGTGTGAAGTCATAGAATTGAGGTGTGTGAAGTCATAGAATTGAGGTGTGTGAACTCATAGAATGGAGATGTGTGAAGTCACAGAATGGAGGTGTGTGAAGTCGTAGAATTGAGGTGTGTGAAGTCATAGAATTGAGGTGTGTGAAGTCATAGAATGGAGGTGTGTGAACTCATAGAATGGAGGTGTGTGATGTCACAATGTAAATGTGTGAAGTCATAGAATGGAGGTGTGTGAAGTCACAGAATGGCGGTGTGTGAAGTCAAAATGGTGGTGTGTGACGTCCTAAAATGGAGGTGTGTGAAGTCATAGAATGGAGGTGTGTGAAATCATAGAATGGAGGTTTGTGAAGTCACACAATGGAGGTGTGTGAAGTCAGAATGGAGGTGTGAAGTCATAGAATGGAGGTGGGTGAAGTCATAGAAATTAGGTGTGGGAAGTCATAGAATGGAGAAATGTGAAGTCATAGAGTGGAGGTCTGTGAAGTCATAGAATGGAGGTGTGTGAAGTCAGAATGTAGGCTTCCGAAGTCATAGAACAGAGGTGTGTGAAGTCAGAATGGAGGTGTGTGAAGTCATAGAATAGAGGTGTGTGAACTCATAGAATGGAGGTGTGTGACGTCACAATGGAAGTGTGTGAAGTCATATAATGGAGGTTTGTGAAGTTACAGAATGGAGGTGTGTGAAGTCACAGAATGGAGGTTTGTGAAGTCATAGAATGGAGGTGTGTGAAGTCACAGAATGGACGGGTATGAAGTCATAGAATGGAGGTGTGTGAATTCACAGAATTGAGGTGTTTGAAGTCATATATTGGAGGTGTTTGCAGTCAAAATGGATGTGTGAAGTCATAGAATGGAGGTGTGTGAAATCATAGAATGAGGGTGTATATGGTCATAGAATGGAGGTGTGTGATGTCCCAGAATGGACGTGTGTGAAGTCATAGAATGGAGGTGTGTGAAGTCACAATGATGGTGTGTGAAGTCATAGAATGGATGATTATGAAGTCAGAACGGAGGTGTGTAGTCATAGATTGGAGGTGGTGAAGTCATAGAAAGGAGGTGTGGGAAGTCATAGAATGGAGGAGTGTGAAGTCAGAGAGTGCAGGTGACTGAAGTCACAGATTCCAAATCTGTGAAGTCGTAGAATGGAGGTCGGTGGTGTCAGAATGGAGGTGTGCGAAGTCATAAAATAGAGGTGTGTGAAGTCAGAATGGAGGTGTGTGAAGTCATAGATGGAGTTGTGTGAAGTCATAATATGGAGGTGTGTGAAGTCATAGAATGGATTTGTGTGAAGTCACAGAATGGAGGTGTGTGAAGTCAGAATGGGGGTGTGAAGTCATAGAATGGAGGTGGGTGAAGTCATAGAAAGGAAGTGTGGGAAGTCATAGAATGGAGGAGTGTGAAGTCATAGAGTGGAGGTGAGTGAAGTCACAGATTCGAGGTCTGTGAAGTCATAGAATGGAGGTGTGTGAAGTCAGAATGGAGGTGTGTGAAGTCATAGAATAGAGGTGTCTAAACTAATAGAATGGAGGTGTGTGACATCACAATGGAAGTGTGTGAACTCATTGAATGGAGGTGTGTGAAGTCAAAGAATGGAGGTATGTGAAGTCAAAATGGAGGTGTGTGACGTCCTAAAATGGAGGTGTGTGAAGTCATAGAATGGAGGTGTGTGAAATCATAGAATGGAGGTGTGTGAAGTCATGGAATGGAGGTGTGTGAAGTCAAAGAATGGAGGTGTGTGAAGTCAAACAATAAAGGTGTGTGAAGTCACAGAATGGAGGTGTGTGAAAGCACAGAATGGAGGTTTGTGAAGTCAAAAAGGTGGTGTGTAGAGTCACAAATGGAGGTGTGTGAAATCATAGAATGGAGGTGTGTGAATTCAAAGAATGGAGGTGTGTGAAGTCATAGAATGGAGTTGTAGGATGTCATGGAGTGGAGGTGTGTGAAGTCACAGAATGGAGGTGTGTGAAGTCAGAATGGAGATGTGGGAAGTCATAGAATGGAGGTGTGTGAAGTCAGAATGGAGGTGAGTGAAGTCATAGAATGGACGTGTGTGAAGTCAGAATGGAGGTGTGTGAACTCATAGAATGGAGGTGTGTTAAGTCACAATGGAGGTTGTGAAGTCATAGAATGGAGGTGTGTGAAGTCACAAAATGGAGGTGTGTGAAGTCATAGAATGGAGCTGTGTGAAGTCAGATTGGAGGTGTGTGAAGTCACAGAATGGAGGTGTGTGAACTCAGAATGGAGGTGTGTGAAGTCACAGAATGGAGTTGTGTGAAGTCATAGAATGGAGGTGTGTGAAGTCATAGAATGGAGGTGTGTGAAGTCATAATGTAGGTGTGTGAAGTCACAGAATTGAGGTGTGTGAAGTCACAGAATGGAGGTGGGTGAAGTCATAGAATGGAAGTGTGTGAAGTCATAGAATGGAGGTATGTGAATTCATAGAATGGATGTTTGTGAAGAAAGAGTGAAGGTGTTAAGTCATAGAATGGAGGTGTGTGAAGTCACAGAATGGAGGTGTGTGAAGTCATAGAATGGAGCTGTGTGAAGTCAGAATGGAGGTGTGTGAAGTCATAGAATGGAGGTGTGTGAACTAACAATGGAGGTGTGTGAAGTCAAAGAATGGAGGTTTGTGAAGTCAAAGAATGGAAGTGTGTGAAGTCATGGAATGGAGGTGTGTGAAGTCACAGAATTGATGTTTGTGAAGTCAGAATGGAAGTGTGTGAACTCACAATGGAGGTGTGTGAAGTCATAGAATGGAGATGTGTGAAGTCACAGAATTGATGTTTGTGAAGTCAGAATGGAGGTGTGTGAAGTCAGAATGGAGGTGTGTGAAGTCATAGAAAGTAGGTGTGTGAAGTCACAATGCAGGTGTGTGAACTCATAGAATGGAGATGGGTGAAGTCACAGAATGGAGGTGTGTGAAGTCATAGAATTGAGGTGTGTGAAGTCATAGAATTGAGGTGTGTGAACTCATAGAATGGAGATGTGTGAAGTCACAGAATGGAGGTGTGTGAAGTCGTAGAATTGAGGTGTGTGAAGTCATAGAATTGAGGTGTGTGAAGTCATAGAATGGAGGTGTGTGAACTCATAGAATGGAGGTGTGTGACGTCACAATGTAAATGTGTGAAGTCATAGAATGGAGGTGTGTGAAGTCACAGAATGGCGGTGTGTGAAGTCAAAATGGTGGTGTGTGACGTCCTAAAATGGAGGTGTGTGAAGTCATAGAATGGAGGTGTGTGAAATCATAGAATGGAGGTTTGTGAAGTCACACAATGGAGGTGTGTGAAGTCAGAATGGAGGTGTGAAGTCATAGAATGGAGGTGGGTGAAGTCATAGAAATTAGGTGTGGGAAGTCATAGAATGGAGAAATGTGAAGTCATAGAGTGGAGGTCTGTGAAGTCATAGAATGGAGGTGTGTGAAGTCAGAATGTAGGCTTCCGAAGTCATAGAACAGAGGTGTGTGAAGTCAGAATGGAGGTGTGTGAAGTCATAGAATAGAGGTGTGTGAACTCATAGAATGGAGGTGTGTGACGTCACAATGGAAGTGTGTGAAGTCATATAATGGAGGTTTGTGAAGTTACAGAATGGAGGTGTGTGAAGTCACAGAATGGAGGTTTGTGAAGTCATAGAATGGAGGTGTGTGAAGTCACAGAATGGACGGGTATGAAGTCATAGAATGGAGGTGTGTGAATTCACAGAATTGAGGTGTTTGAAGTCATATATTGGAGGTGTTTGCAGTCAAAATGGATGTGTGAAGTCATAGAATGGAGGTGTGTGAAATCATAGAATGAGGGTGTATATGGTCATAGAATGGAGGTGTGTGATGTCCCAGAATGGACGTGTGTGAAGTCATAGAATGGAGGTGTGTGAAGTCACAATGATGGTGTGTGAAGTCATAGAATGGATGATTCTGAAGTCAGAACGGAGGTGTGTAGTCATAGATTGGAGGTGGTGAAGTCATAGAAAGGAGGTGTGGGAAGTCATAGAATGGAGGAGTGTGAAGTCAGAGAGTGCAGGTGACTGAAGTCACAGATTCCAGGTCTGTGAAGTCGTAGAATGGAAGTCGGTGGTGTCAGAATGGAGGTGTGCGAAGTCATAAAATAGAGGTGTGTGAAGTCAGAATGGAGGTGTGTGAAGTCATAGATGGAGTTGTGTGAAGTCATAATATGGAGGTGTGTGAAGTCATAGAATGGATTTGTGTGAAGTCACAGAATGGAGGTGTGTGAAGTCAGAATGGGGGTGTGAAGTCATAGAATGGAGGTGGGTGAAGTCATAGAAAGGAAGTGTGGGAAGTCATAGAATGGAGGAGTGTGAAGTCATAGAGTGGAGGTGAGTGAAGTCACAGATTCGAGGTCTGTGAAGTCATAGAATGGAGGTGTGTGAAGTCAGAATGGAGGTGTGTGAAGTCATAGAATAGAGGTGTCTAAACTAATAGAATGGAGGTGTGTGACGTCACAATGGAAGTGTGTGAACTCATTGAATGGAGGTGTGTGAAGTCAAAGAATGGAGGTATGTGAAGTCAAAATGGAGGTGTGTGACGTCCTAAAATGGAGGTGTGTGAAGTCATAGAATGGAGGTGTGTGAAATCATAGAATGGAGGTTTGTGAAGTCACAGAATGGAGGTGTGTGAAGTCAGAACGGAGGTGTGTAGTCATAGATTGGAGGTGGAGAAATCATAGAAAGGAGGTGTTGGAAGTCATAGAATGGAGGAGTGTGAAGTCATAGAGTGCAGGTGACTGAAGTCACAGATTCCATGTCTGTGAAGTCATAGAATGGAGGTGGGAGATGTCAGAATGGAGGTGTGCGAAGTCATAAAATGGAGGTGTGTGAAGTAAGAATGGAGGTGTGTGAAGTAACAGATGGAGAAGTGTGAAGTCATATTATGGAGGTGTGTGAAATCATAGAATGGATTTTTGTGAAGTCACAGAATGGAGCTGTGTGAATTCAGAATGGAGGTGTGTGAAGTCATAGAATGGAGGTGTGTGAAGTCAGAATGGAGGTGTTTGAACTCATAGAATGGAGGTGTGTGACGTCAAAGAATGAAGGTGTGTGAAGTCATAGAATGGAGGTGTGTGAAGTCAAAATGGAGGTGTGTGAACTCATAGAATGGAGGTGTGTGAACTCATAGAATGGAGGTGTGTGAAGTCATGGAATGGAGGTGTGTGAAGTCAAAGAATGGAGGTGTGTGAAGTCAAACAATAAAGGTGTGTGAAGTCACAGAATGGAGGTGTGTGAAATCACAGAATGGAGGTTTGTGAAGTCAAAAAGGTGGTGTGTAGAGTCACAAATGGAGGTGTGTGAAATCATAGAATGGAGGTGTGTGAATTCAAAGAATGGAGGTGTGTGAAGTCATAGAATGGAGTTGTAGGATGTCATGGATTGGAGGTGTGTGAAGTCACAGAATGGAGGTGTGTGAGGTAAGAATGGAGATGTGTGAAGTCATAGAATGGAGGTGTGTGAAGTCAGAATGGAGGTGAGTGAAGTCATAGAATGGAGGTGTGTGAAGTCAGAATGGAGGTGTGTGAACTCATAGAATGGAGGTGTGTTAAGTCACAATGGAGGTTGTGAAGTCATAGAATGGAGGTGTGTGAAGTCACAAAATGGAGGTGTGTGAAGTCATAGAATGGAGCTGTGTGAAGTCAGATTGGAGGTGTGTGAAGTCACAGAATGGAGGTGTGTGAACTCAGAATGGAGGTGTGTGAAGTCACAGAATGGAGTTGTGTGAAGTCATAGAATGGATGTGTGTGAAGTCATAGAATGGAGGTGTGTGAAGTCATAATGTAGGTGTGTGAAGTCACAGAATTGAGGTGTGTGAAGTCACAGAATGGAGGTGGGTGAAGTCATAGAATGGAAGTGTGTGAAGTCATAGAATGGAGGTATGTGAATTCATAGAATGGATGTTTGTGAAGAAAGAGTGAAGGTGTTAAGTCATAGAATGGAGGAGTGTGAAGTCACAGAATGGAGGTGTGTGAAGTCATAGAATGGAGCTGTGTGAAGTCAGAATGGAGGTGTGTGAAGTCATAGAATGGAGGTGTGTGAACTAACAATGGAGGTGTGTGAAGTCAAAGAATGGAGGTGTGTGAAGTCAAAGAATGGAAGTGTGTGAAGTCATGGAATGGAGGTGTGTGAAGTCACAGAATTGATGTTTGTGAAGTCAGAATGGAAGTGTGTGAACTCACAATGGAGGTGTGTGAAGTCATAGAATGGAGATGTGTGAAGTCACAGAATTGATGTTTGTGAAGTCAGAATGGAGGTGTGTGAACTCACAATGGAGGTGTGTGAAGTCAAAGAATGGAGGTGTGTGAAGTCACAGAATTGATGTTTGTGAAGTCAGAATGGAGGTGTGTGAAGTCAGAATGGAGGTGTGTGAAGTCATAGAAAGTAGGTGTGTGAAGTCACAATGCAGGTGTGTGAACTCATAGAATGGAGATGTGTGAAGTCACAGAATGGAGGTGTGTGATGTCATAGAATTGAGGTGTGTGAAGTCATAGAATTGAGGTGTGTGAACTCATAGAATGGAGATGTGTGAAGTCACAGAATGGAGGTGTGTGAAGTCGTAGAATTGAGGTGTGTGAAGTCATAGAATTGAGGTGTGTGAAGTCATAGAATGGAGGTGTGTGAACTCATAGAATGGAGGTGTGTGACGTCACAATGTAAATGTGTGAAGTCATAGAATGGAGGTGTGTGAAGTCACAGAATGGCGGTGTGTGAAGTCAAAATGGTGGTGTGTGACGTCCTAAAATGGAGGTGTGTGAAGTCATAGAATGGAGGTGTGTGAAATCATAGAATGGAGGTTTGTGAAGTCACACAATGGAGGTGTGTGAAGTCAGAATGGAGGTGTGAAGTCATAGAATGGAGGTGGGTGAAGTCATAGAAATTAGGTGTGGGAAGTCATAGAATGGAGAAATGTGAAGTCATAGAGTGGAGGTCTGTGAAGTCATAGAATGGAGGTGTGTGAAGTCAGAATGTAGGCTTCCGAAGTCATAGAACAGAGGTGTGTGAAGTCAGAATGGAGGTGTGTGAAGTCATAGAATAGAGGTGTGTGAACTCATAGAATGGAGGTGTGTGACGTCACAATGGAAGTGTGTGAAGTCATATAATGGAGGTTTGTGAAGTTACAGAATGGAGGTGTGTGAAGTCACAGAATGGAGGTTTGTGAAGTCATAGAATGGAGGTGTGTGAAGTCACAGAATGGACGGGTATGAAGTCATAGAATGGAGGTGTGTGAATTCACAGAATTGAGGTGTTTGAAGTCATATATTGGAGGTGTGTGCAGTCAAAATGGATGTGTGAAGTCATAGAATGGAGGTGTGTGAAATCATAGAATGAGGGTGTATATGCTCATAGAATGGAGGTGTGTGATGTCCCAGAATGGACTTGTGTGAAGTCATAGAATGGAGGTGTGTGAAGTCACAATGATGGTGTGTGAAGTCATAGAATGGATGATTCTGAAGTCAGAACGGAGGTGTGTAGTCATAGATTGGAGGTGGTGAAGTCATAGAAAGGAGGTGTGGGAAGTCATAGAATGGAGGAGTGTGAAGTCAGAGAGTGCAGGTGACTGAAGTCACAGATTCCAGGTCTGTGAAGTCGTAGAATGGAGGTCGGTGATGTCAGAATGGAGGTGTGCGAAGTCATAAAATAGAGGTGTGTGAAGTCAGAATGGAGGTGTGTGAAGTCATAGATGGAGTTGTGTGAAGTCATAATATGGAGGTGTGTGAAATCATAGAATGGAGTTTTGTGAAGTCACAGAATGGAGCTGTGTGAATTCAGAATGGAGGTGTTTGAAGTCATAGAATGGAGGTGTGTGAAGTCAGAATGGAGGTTTTTGAACTCATAGAATGGAGGTGTGTGACGTCAAAGAATGGAGGTGTGTGAAGTCATAGAAAGGAGCTGTGTGAAATCAGAATGGAGGTGTGTGAAGTCACAGAATGGAGGAGTGTGAACACAGAATGGAGGTGTGTGAAGTCAAAGAATGGAGGTGTGTGAAGTCATAGAATGGAGGTGTGTGAAGTCATAGAATGTATATTTGTGAAGGAAGAATGAAAGTGTGTGAAGTCATAGAATGGAGGTGTGTGAAGTCACATAATGGAGGTGTGTGAAGTCATAGAATGGAGGTGTGAAGTCATAGAATGGAGGTGTGTGAAGTCATATAATGGAGGTGTGTGAAGTCACAGAATGGAGGTGTGTGAAGTCAGAATGGGGGTGTGAAGTCATAGAATGGAGGTGGGTGAAGTCATAGAAAGGAAGTGTGGGAAGTCATAGAATGGAGGTGTGTGAAGTCACAATGATGGTGTGTGAAGTCATAGAATGGATGATTCTGAAGTCAGAACGGAGGTGTGTAGTCATAGATTGGAGGTGGTGAAGTCATAGAAAGGAGGTGTGGGAAGTCATAGAATGGAGGAGTGTGAAGTCAGAGAGTGCAGGTGACTGAAGTCACAGATTCCAAATCTGTGAAGTCGTAGAATGGAGGTCGGTGGTGTCAGAATGGAGGTGTGCGAAGTCATAAAATAGAGGTGTGTGAAGTCAGAATGGAGGTGTGTGAAGTCATAGATGGAGTTGTGTGAAGTCATAATATGGAGGTGTGTGAAGTCATAGAATGGATTTGTGTGAAGTCACAGAATGGAGGTGTGTGAAGTCAGAATGGGGGTGTGAAGTCATAGAATGGAGGTGGGTGAAGTCATAGAAAGGAAGTGTGGGAAGTCATAGAATGGAGGAGTGTGAAGTCATAGAGTGGAGGTGAGTGAAGTCACAGATTCGAGGTCTATGAAGTCATAGAATGGAGGTGTGTGAAGTCAGAATGGAGGTGTGTGAAGTCATAGAATAGAGGTGTCTAAACTAATAGAATGGAGGTGTGTGACATCACAATGGAAGTGTGTGAACTCATTGAATGGAGGTGTGTGAAGTCAAAGAATGGAGGTATGTGAAGTCAAAATGGAGGTGTGTGACGTCCTAAAATGGAGGTGTGTGAAGTCATAGAATGGAGGTGTGTGAAATCATAGAATGGAGGTGTGTGAAGTCATGGAATGGAGGTGTGTGAAGTCAAAGAATGGAGGTGTGTGAAGTCAAACAATAAAGGTGTGTGAAGTCACAGAATGGAGGTGTGTGAAAGCACAGAATGGAGGTTTGTGAAGTCAAAAAGGTGGTGTGTAGAGTCACAAATGGAGGTGTGTGAAATCATAGAATGGAGGTGTGTGAATTCAAAGAATGGAGGTGTGTGAAGTCATAGAATGGAGTTGTAGGATGTCATGGAGTGGAGGTGTGTGAAGTCACAGAATGGAGGTGTGTGAAGTCAGAATGGAGATGTGGGAAGTCATAGAATGGAGGTGTGTGAAGTCAGAATGGAGGTGAGTGAAGTCATAGAATGGACGTGTGTGAAGTCAGAATGGAGGTGTGTGAACTCATAGAATGGAGGTGTGTTAAGTCACAATGGAGGTTGTGAAGTCATAGAATGGAGGTGTGTGAAGTCACAAAATGGAGGTGTGTGAAGTCATAGAATGGAGCTGTGTGAAGTCAGATTGGAGGTGTGTGAAGTCACAGAATGGAGGTGTGTGAACTCAGAATGGAGGTGTGTGAAGTCACAGAATGGAGTTGTGTGAAGTCATAGAATGGAGGTGTGTGAAGTCATAGAATGGAGGTGTGTGAAGTCATAATGTAGGTGTGTGAAGTCACAGAATTGAGGTGTGTGAAGTCACAGAATGGAGGTGGGTGAAGTCATAGAATGGAAGTGTGTGAAGTCATAGAATGGAGGTATGTTAATTCATAGAATGGATGTTTGTGAAGAAAGAGTGAAGGTGTTAAGTCATAGAATGGAGGTGTGTGAAGTCACAGAATGGAGGTGTGTGAAGTCATAGAATGGAGCTGTGTGAAGTCAGAATGGAGGTGTGTGAAGTCATAGAATGGAGGTGTGTGAACTAACAATGGAGGTGTGTGAAGTCAAAGAATGGAGGTTTGTGAAGTCAAAGAATGGAAGTGTGTGAAGTCATGGAATGGAGGTGTGTGAAGTCACAGAATTGATGTTTGTGAAGTCAGAATGGAAGTGTGTGAACTCACAATGGAGGTGTGTGAAGTCATAGAATGGAGATGTGTGAAGTCACAGAATTGATGTTTGTGAAGTCAGAATGGAGGTGTGTGAAGTCAGAATGGAGGTGTGTGAAGTCATAGAAAGTAGGTGTGTGAAGTCACAATGCAGGTGTGTGAACTCATAGAATGGAGATGGGTGAAGTCACAGAATGGAGGTGTGTGAAGTCATAGAATTGAGGTGTGTGAAGTCATAGAATTGAGGTGTGTGAACTCATAGAATGGAGATGTGTGAAGTCACAGAATGGAGGTGTGTGAAGTCGTAGAATTGAGGTGTGTGAAGTCATAGAATTGAGGTGTGTGAAGTCATAGAATGGAGGTGTGTGAACTCATAGAATGGAGGTGTGTGACGTCACAATGTAAATGTGTGAAGTCATAGAATGGAGGTGTGTGAAGTCACAGAATGGCGGTGTGTGAAGTCAAAATGGTGGTGTGTGACGTCCTAAAATGGAGGTGTGTGAAGTCATAGAATGGAGGTGTGTGAAATCATAGAATGGAGGTTTGTGAAGTCACACAATGGAGGTGTGTGAAGTCAGAATGGAGGTGTGAAGTCATAGAATGGAGGTGGGTGAAGTCATAGAAATTAGGTGTGGGAAGTCATAGAATGGAGAAATGTGAAGTCATAGAGTGGAGGTCTGTGAAGTCATAGAATGGAGGTGTGTGAAGTCAGAATGTAGGCTTCCGAAGTCATAGAACAGAGGTGTGTGAAGTCAGAATGGAGGTGTGTGAAGTCATAGAATAGAGGTGTGTGAACTCATAGAATGGAGGTGTGTGACGTCACAATGGAAGTGTGTGAAGTCATATAATGGAGGTTTGTGAAGTTACAGAATGGAGGTGTGTGAAGTCACAGAATGGAGGTTTGTGAAGTCATAGAATGGAGGTGTGTGAAGTCACAGAATGGACGGGTATGAAGTCATAGAATGGAGGTGTGTGAATTCACAGAATTGAGGTGTTTGAAGTCATATATTGGAGGTGTTTGCAGTCAAAATGGATGTGTGAAGTCATAGAATGGAGGTGTGTGAAATCATAGAATGAGGGTGTATATGGTCATAGAATGGAGGTGTGTGATGTCCCAGAATGGACGTGTGTGAAGTCATAGAATGGAGGTGTGTGAAGTCACAATGATGGTGTGTGAAGTCATAGAATGGATGATTCTGAAGTCAGAACGGAGGTGTGTAGTCATAGATTGGAGGTGGTGAAGTCATAGAAAGGAGTTGTGGGAAGTCATAGAATGGAGGAGTGTGAAGTCAGAGAGTGCAGGTGACTGAAGTCACAGATTCCAGGTCTGTGAAGTCGTAGAATGGAAGTCGTTGGTGTCAGAATGGAGGTGTGCGAAGTCATAAAATAGAGGTGTGTGAAGTCAGAATGGAGGTGTGTGAAGTCATAGATGGAGTTGTGTGAAGTCATAATATGGAGGTGTGTGAAGTCATAGAATGGATTTGTGTGAAGTCATAGAGTGGAGGTGAGTGAAGTCACAGATTCGAGGTCTGTGAAGTCATAGAATGGAGGTGTGTGAAGTCAGAATGGAGGTGTGTGAAGTCATAGAATAGAGGTGTCTAAACTAATAGAATGGAGGTGTGTGACGTCACAATGGAAGTGTGTGAACTCATTGAATGGAGGTGTGTGAAGTCAAAGAATGGAGGTATGTGAAGTCAAAATGGAGGTGTGTGACGTCCTAAAATGGAGGTGTGTGAAGTCATAGAATGGAGGTGTGTGAAATCATAGAATGGAGGTTTGTGAAGTCACAGAATGGAGGTGTGTGAAGTCAGAACGGAGGTGTGTAGTCATAGATTGGAGGTGGAGAAATCATAGAAAGGAGGTGTTGGAAGTCATAGAATGGAGGAGTGTGAAGTCATAGAGTGCAGGTGACTGAAGTCACAGATTCCATGTCTGTGAAGTCATAGAATGGAGGTGGGAGATGTCAGAATGGAGGTGTGCGAAGTCATAAAATAGAGGTGTGTGAAGTAAGAATGGAGGTGTGTGAAGTAACAGATGGAGAAGTGTGAAGTCATATTATGGAGGTGTGTGAAATCATAGAATGGATTTTTGTGAAGTCACAGAATGGAGCTGTGTGAATTCAGAATGGAGGTGTGTGAAGTCATAGAATGGAGGTGTGTGAAGTCAGAATGGAGGTGTTTGAACTCATAGAATGGAGGTGTGTGACGTCAAAGAATGAAGGTGTGTGAAGTCATAGAATGGAGGTGTGTGAAGTCAAAATGGAGGTGTGTGAACTCATAGAATGGAGGTGTGTGAACTCATAGAATGGAGGTGTGTGAAGTCATGGAATGGAGGTGTGTGAAGTCAAAGAATGGAGGTGTGTGAAGTCAAACAATAAAGGTGTGTGAAGTCACAGAATGGAGGTGTGTGAAATCACAGAATGGAGGTTTGTGAAGTCAAAAAGGTGGTGTGTAGAGTCACAAATGGAGGTGTGTGAAATCATAGAATGGAGGTGTGTGAATTCAAAGAATGGAGGTGTGTGAAGTCATAGAATGGAGTTGTAGGATGTCATGGATTGGAGGTGTGTGAAGTCACAGAATGGAGGTGTGTGAGGTCAGAATGGAGATGTGTGAAGTCATAGAATGGAGGTGTGTGAAGTCAGAATGGAGGTGAGTGAAGTCATAGAATGGAGGTGTGTGAAGTCAGAATGGAGGTGTGTGAACTCATAGAATGGAGGTGTGTTAAGTCACAATGGAGGTTGTGAAGTCATAGAATGGAGGTGTGTGAAGTCACAAAATGGAGGTGTGTGAAGTCATAGAATGGAGCTGTGTGAAGTCAGATTGGAGGTGTGTGAAGTCACAGAATGGAGGTGTGTGAACTCAGAATGGAGGTGTGTGAAGTCACAGAATGGAGTTGTGTGAAGTCATAGAATGGATGTGTGTGAAGTCATAGAATGGAGGTGTGTGAAGTCATAATGTAGGTGTGTGAAGTCACAGAATTGAGGTGTGTGAAGTCACAGAATGGAGGTGGGTGAAGTCATAGAATGGAAGTGTGTGAAGTCATAGAATGGAGGTATGTGAATTCATAGAATGGATGTTTGTGAAGAAAGAGTGAAGGTGTTAAGTCATAGAATGGAGGAGTGTGAAGTCACAGAATGGAGGTGTGTGAAGTCATAGATTGGAGCTGTGTGAAGTCAGAATGGAGGTGTGTGAAGTCATAGAATGGAGGTGTGTGAACTAACAATGGAGGTGTGTGAAGTCAAAGAATGGAGGTGTGTGAAGTCAAAGAATGGAAGTGTGTGAAGTCATGGAATGGAGGTGTGTGAAGTCACAGAATTGATGTTTGTGAAGTCAGAATGGAAGTGTGTGAACTCACAATGGAGGTGTGTGAAGTCATAGAATGGAGATGTGTGAAGTCACAGAATTGATGTTTGTGAAGTCAGAATGGAGGTGTGTGAACTCACAATGGAGGTGTGTGAAGTCAAAGAATGGAGGTGTGTGAAGTCACAGAATTGATGTTTGTGAAGTCAGAATGGAGGTGTGTGAAGTCAGAATGGAGGTGTGTGAAGTCATAGAAAGTAGGTGTGTGAAGTCACAATGCAGGTGTGTGAACTCATAGAATGGAGATGTGTGAAGTCACAGAATGGAGGTGTGTGATGTCATAGAATTGAGGTGTGTGAAGTCATAGAATTGAGGTGTGTGAACTCATAGAATGGAGATGTGTGAAGTCACAGAATGGAGGTGTGTGAAGTCGTAGAATTGAGGTGTGTGAAGTCATAGAATTGAGGTGTGTGAAGTCATAGAATGGAGGTGTGTGAACTCATAGAATGGAGGTGTGTGACGTCACAATGTAAATGTGTGAAGTCATAGAATGGAGGTGTGTGAAGTCACAGAATGGCGGTGTGTGAAGTCAAAATGGTGGTGTGTGACGTCCTAAAATGGAGGTGTGTGAAGTCATAGAATGGAGGTGTGTGAAATCATAGAATGGAGGTTTGTGAAGTCACACAATGGAGGTGTGTGAAGTCAGAATGGAGGTGTGAAGTCATAGAATGGAGGTGGGTGAAGTCATAGAAATTAGGTGTGGGAAGTCATAGAATGGAGAAATGTGAAGTCATAGAGTGGAGGTCTGTGAAGTCATAGAATGGAGGTGTGTGAAGTCAGAATGTAGGCTTCCGAAGTCATAGAACAGAGGTGTGTGAAGTCAGAATGGAGGTGTGTGAAGTCATAGAATAGAGGTGTGTGAACTCATAGAATGGAGGTGTGTGACGTCACAATGGAAGTGTGTGAAGTCATATAATGGAGGTTTGTGAAGTTACAGAATGGAGGTGTGTGAAGTCACAGAATGGAGGTTTGTGAAGTCATAGAATGGAGGTGTGTGAAGTCACAGAATGGACGGGTATGAAGTCATAGAATGGAGGTGTGTGAATTCACAGAATTGAGGTGTTTGAAGTCATATATTGGAGGTGTGTGCAGTCAAAATGGATGTGTGAAGTCATAGAATGGAGGTGTGTGAAATCATTGAATGAGGGTGTATATGCTCATAGAATGGAGGTGTGTGATGTCCCAGAATGGACTTGTGTGAAGTCATAGAATGGAGGTGTGTGAAGTCACAATGATGGTGTGTGAAGTCATAGAATGGATGATTCTGAAGTCAGAACGGAGGTGTGTAGTCATAGATTGGAGGTGGTGAAGTCATAGAAAGGAGGTGTGGGAAGTCATAGAATGGAGGAGTGTGAAGTCAGAGAGTGCAGGTGACTGAAGTCACAGATTCCAGGTCTGTGAAGTCGTAGAATGGAGGTCGGTGATGTCAGAATGGAGGTGTGCGAAGTCATAAAATAGAGGTGTGTGAAGTCAGAATAGAGGTGTGTGAAGTCATAGATGGAGTTGTGTGAAGTCATAATATGGAGGTGTGTGAAATCATAGAATGGAGTTTTGTGAAGTCACAGAATGGAGCTGTGTGAATTCAGAATGGAGGTGTTTGAAGTCATAGAATGGAGGTGTGTGAAGTCAGAATGGAGGTGTTTGAACTCATAGAATGGAGGTGTGTGACGTCAAAGAATGGAGGTGTGTGAAGTCATAGAAAGGAGCTGTGTGAAATCAGAATGGAGGTGTGTGAAGTCACAGAATGGAGGTGTGTGAACACAGAATGGAGGTGTGTGAAGTCAAAGAATGGAGGTGTGTGAAGTCATAGAATGGAGGTGTGTGAAGTCATAGAATGTATATTTGTGAAGGAAGAATGAAAGTGTGTGAAGTCATAGAATGGAGGTGTGTGAAGTCACATAATGGAGGTGTGTGAAGTCATAGAATGGAGGTGCGAAGTCATAGAATGGAGGTGTGTGAAGTCATATAATGGAGGTGTGTGAAGTCAGAATGGGGGTGTGAAGTCATAGAATGGAGGTGGGTGAAGTCATAGAAAGGAAGTGTGGGAAGTCATAGAATGGAGGAGTGTGAAGTCATAGAGTGGAGGTGAGTGAAGTCACAGATTCGAGGTCTGTGAAGTCATAGAATGGAGGTGTGTGAAGTCAGAATGGAGGTGTGTGAAGTCATAGAATAGAGGTGTCTGAACTCATAGAATGGAGGTGTGTGACGTCACAATGGAAGTGTGTGAACTCATAGAATGGAGGTGTGTGAAGTCACAGAATGGAGGTGTGTGAAGTAAAAATGGAGGTGTGTGACGTCCTAAACTGGAGGTGTGTGAAGTCATAGAATGGAGGTGTGTGAAATCATGGAATGGAGGTGTGTGAAGTCATAGCATGGAGGTATGTGAAATCATAGAATGGAAGTGTGTGAAGTCATAGAATGGATTTGTGTGAAGTCTTAAAATGAAGGGGTGTGAAGTCATAGTTGGAGGTGTGTTAAGTCACAGAAGGGAGGTGTGTGAAGTCACATAATGGAGGTGTGTGAAGTCAAAATGGAGGTGTGTGACGTCATAAAATGGAGGTGTGTGAAGTCATAGAATGGAGGTGTGTGAAATAATAGAATGGAGGTTTGTGAAGTCACAGAATGGAGGTGTGTGAAGTCACAGAATGGAGGTGTGTGAAGTCATAGCATGGAGGTATGTGAAATCATAGAATGGAAGTGTGTGAAGTCATAGAATGGATTTGTGTGAAGTCTTAAAATGAAGGGGTGTGAAGTCATAGTTGGAGGTGTGTTAAGTCACAGAAGGGAGGTGTGTGAAGTCACATAATGGAGGTGTGTGAAGTCAAAATGGAGGTGTGTGACGTCATAAAATGGAGGTGTGTGAAGTCATAGAATGGAGGTGTGTGAAATAATAGAATGGAGGTTTGTGAAGTCACAGAATGGAGGTGTGTGAAGTCACAGAATGGAGGTTTGTGAAATCATAGAATGGAGGTATGTGAAGTCAAATTGGAGGGGTGTGAAGTCGGAGAATGGATGGGTCTGAAGTCACAGAATGGAGGTGGGTGAAGTCACAGAATGGAGTTGTGTGAAGTCCTAGAATGGAGATGTGTGAAGTCAAAAAATGGACAGGTATGAAGTCATAGAATGGAGGTGTGTGAAGTCACAGAATTGAGGTGTTTGAAGTCATATATTGGAGGTGTGTGAAGTCAAAATGGATGTGTGAAGTCATAGAATGGAGGTGTGTGAAGTCTTAGAATGGAAGTGTGTGAAGTCACAGAATTTAGGTGTGTGAAGTCACAGAATGGAGTTGTGTGAACTCAGAATGGAGGTGTGTGAAGTCACAGAATGGAGGTGTGTGAACTCAGAATGGAGGTGTGTGAAGTCACAGAATGGAGTTGTGTGAACTCAGAATGGAGGTGTGTGAAGTCATAGAATGGAGGTGTGTGACGTCACAATGGAAGTGTGTGAAGTCATATAATGGAGGTTTGTGAAGTTACAGAATGGAGGAGTGTGAAGTCACAGAATGGAGGTTTGTGAAGTCATAGAATGGAGGTATGTTTAGTCAAATTGGAGGGGTGTGAAGTCGGAGAATGGAGGTGTGTGAAGTCACAGAATGGAGGTGGGTGAAGTCACAGAATGGAGGTGTGTGAAGTCATAGAATGGAGGTGTGTGAAGTCACAGAATGGACGGGTATGGAGTCATGGAATGGAGGTGTGTGAAGTCACAGAATTGAGGTATTTGAAGTCATATATTGGAGGGGGGTGAAGTCAAAATGGATGTGTGAAGTCATAGAATGGAGGTGTGTGAAGTCATAGAATGGAGGTGTGTGAAGTCACAGAATTGAGGTGTTTGAAGTCATATATTGGAGGTGTGTGAAGTCAAAATGGATGTGTGAAGTCATAGAATGGAGGTGTGTGAAGTCATAGAATGGAAGTGTGTGAAGTCACAGAATTTAGGTGTGTGAAGTCACAGAATGGAGGTGTGTGAACTCAGAATGGAGGTGTGTGAATTCACAGAATGGAGGTGTGTGAAGTCAGAATGGAGGTGTGTGAAGTCACCGAATGGAGTTGTGTGAACTCAGAATGGAGGTGTGTGAAGTCATAGAATGGAGGTGTGTGACGTCACAATGGAAGTGTGTGAAGTCATATAATGGAGGTTTGTGAAGTTACAGAATGGATGTGTGTGAAGTCACAGAATGGAGGTTTGTGAAGTCATAGAATGGAGGTATGTGAAGTCAAATTGGAGGGGTGTGAAGTCAGAGAATGGAGGTATGTGAAGTCACAGAATGGAGGTGTGTGAACTCAGAATGGAGGTGTGTGAAGTCACAGAATGGAGGTGTGTGAAGTCAGAATGGAGGTGTGTGAAGTCACCGAATGGAGTTGTGTGAACTCAGAATGGAGGTGTGTGAAGTCATAGAATGGAGGTGTGTGACGTCAAAAAGGAAGTGTGTGAAGTCATATAATGGAGGTTTGTGAAGTTACAGAATGGAGGTGTGTGAAGTCACAGAATGGAGGTTTGTGAAGTCATAGAATGGAGGTATGTGAAGTCAAATTGGAGGGGTGTGAAGTCGGAGAATGGAGGTGTGTGAAGTCACAGAATGGAGGTGGGTGAAGTCACAGAATGGAGGTGTGTGAAGTCACAGAATGGACGGGTATGGAGTCATGGAATGGAGGTGTGTGAAGTCACAGAATTGAGGTATTTGAAGTCATATATTGGAGGGGGGTGAAGTCAAAATGGATGTGTGAAGTCATAGAATGGAGGTGTGTGAAGTCATAGAATGGAGGTGTGTGAAGTCACAGAATTGAGGTGTTTGAAGTCATATATTGGAGGTGTGTGAAGTCAAAATGGATGTGTGAAGTCATAGAATGGAGGTGTGTGAAGTCATAGAATGGAAGTGTGTGAAGTCACAGAATTTAGGTGTGTGAAGTCACAGAATGGAGGTGTGTGAACTCAGAATGGAGGTGTGTGAATTCACAGAATGGAGGTGTGTGAAGTCAGAATGGAGGTGTGTGAAGTCACCGAATGGAGTTGTGTGAACTCAGAATGGAGGTGTGTGAAGTCATAGAATGGAGGTGTGTGACGTCACAATGGAAGTGTGTGAAGTCATATAATGGAGGTTTGTGAAGTTACAGAATGGATGTGTGTGAAGTCACAGAATGGAGGTTTGTGAAGTCATAGAATGGAGGTATGTGAAGTCAAATTGGAGGGGTGTGAAGTCGGAGAATGGAGGTATGTGAAGTCACAGAATGGAGGTGGGTGAAGTCACAGAATGGAGGTGTGTGAAGTCATAGAATGGAGGTGTGTGAAGTCACAGAATGGACGGGTATGAAGTCATAGAATGGAGGTGTGTGAAGTCACAGAATGGCGGTGTGTGAATTCAAAATGGTGGTGTGTGACGTCCTAAAATGGAGGTGTGTGAAGTCATAGAATGGAGGTGTGTGAAATCATAGAATGGAGGTTTGTGAAGTCACACAATGGAGGTGTGTGAAGTCAGAATGGAGGTGTGAAGTCATAGATTGGAAGTGGGTGAAGTCATAG
This sequence comes from Megascapheus bottae, assembly GCF_031878675.1. Taxonomy (NCBI): domain Eukaryota; kingdom Metazoa; phylum Chordata; class Mammalia; order Rodentia; family Geomyidae; genus Megascapheus; species Megascapheus bottae. The sequence continues at coordinate 214,994 of NW_028327283.1, forward strand.
AAATTAGGTGTGGGAAGTCATAGAATGTAGAAATGTGAAGTCATAGAGTGGAGGTCTGTGAAGTCATAGAATGGAGGTGTGTGAAGTCAGAATGTAGGCTTCCGAAGTCATAGAACAGAGGTGTGTGAAGTCAGAATGGAGGTGTGTGAAGTCATAGAATAGAGGTGTGTGAACTCATAGAATGGAGGTGTGTGACGTCACAATGGAAGTGTGTGAAGTCATATAATGGAGGTTTGTGAAGTTACAGAATGGAGGTGTGTGAAGTCACAGAATGGAGGTTTGTGAAGTCATAGAATGGAGGTGTGTGAAGTCACAGAATGGACGGGTATGAAGTCATAGAATGGAGGTTTGTGAATTCACAGAATTGAGGTGTTTGAAGTCATATATTGGAGGTGTGTGCAGTCAAAATGGATGTGTGAAGTCATAGAATGGAGGTGTGTGAAATCATAGAATGAGGGTGTATATGGTCATAGAATGGAGGTGTGTGATGTCCCAGAATGGACGTGTGTGAAGTCATAGAATGGAGGTGTGTGAAGTCACAATGATGGTGTGTGAAGTCATAGAATGGATGATTCTGAAGTCAGAACGGAGGTGTGTAGTCATAGATTGGAGGTGGTGAAGTCATAGAAAGGAGGTGTGGGAAGTCATAGAATGGAGGAGTGTGAAGTCAGAGAGTGCAGGTGACTGAAGTCACAGATTCCAGGTCTGTGAAGTCGTAGAATGGAGGTCGGTGATGTCAGAATGGAGGTGTGCGAAGTCATAAAATAGAGGTGTGTGAAGTCAGAATGGAGGTGTGTGAAGTCATAGATGGAGTTGTGTGAAGTCATAATATGGAGGTGTGTGAAATCATAGAATGGAGTTTTGTGAAGTCACAGAATGGAGCTGTGTGAATTCAGAATGGAGGTGTTTGAAGTCATAGAATGGAGGTGTGTGAAGTCAGAATGGAGGTGTTTGAACTCATAGATTGGAGGTGTGTGACGTCAAAGAATGGAGGTGTGTGAAGTCATAGAAAGGAGCTGTGTGAAATCAGAATGGAGGTGTGTGAAGTCACAGAATGGAGGTGTGTGAACACAGAATGGAGGTGTGTGAAGTCAAAGAATGGAGGTGTGTGAAGTCATAGAATGGAGGTGTGTGAAGTCATAGAATGTATATTTGTGAAGGAAGAATGAAAGTGTGTGAAGTCATAGAATGGAGGTGTGTGAAGTCACATAATGGAGGTGTGTGAAGTCATAGAATGGAGGTGTGAAGTCATAGAATGGAGGTGTGTGAAGTCATATAATGGAGGTGTGTGAAGTCACAGAATGGAGGTGTGTGAAGTCAGAATGGGGGTGTGAAGTCATAGAATGGAGGTGGGTGAAGTCATAGAAAGGAAGTGTGGGAAGTCATAGAATGGAGGAGTGTGAAGTCATAGAGTGGAGGTGAGTGAAGTCACAGATTCGAGGTCTGTGAAGTCATAGAATGGAGGTGTGTGAAGTCAGAATGGAGGTGTGTGAAGTCATAGAATAGAGGTGTCTGAACTCATAGAATGGAGGTGTGTGACGTCACAATGGAAGTGTGTGAACTCATAGAATGGAGGTGTGTGAAGTCACAGAATGGAGGTGTGTGAAGTAAAAATGGAGGTGTGTGACGTCCTAAACTGGAGGTGTGTGAAGTCATAGAATGGAGGTGTGTGAAATCATAGAATGGAGGTTTGTGAAGTCACAGAATGGAGGTGTGTGAACTCAGAATGGAGGTGTGTGAAGTCACAGAATGGAGGTGTGTGAAGTCATAGCATGGAGGTATGTGAAATCATAGAATGGAAGTGTGTGAAGTCATAGAATGGATTTGTGTGAAGTCTTAAAATGAAGGGGTGTGAAGTCATAGTTGGAGGTGTGTTAAGTCACAGAAGGGAGGTGTGTGAAGTCACATAATGGAGGTGTGTGAAGTCAAAATGGAGGTGTGTGACGTCATAAAATGGAGGTGTGTGAAGTCATAGAATGGAGGTGTGTGAAATCATAGAATGGAGGTTTGTGAAGTCACAGAATGGTGGTGTGTGAAGTCACAGAATGGAGGTTTGTGAAATCATAGAATGGAGGTATGTGAAGTCAAATTGGAGGGGTGTGAAGTCGGAGAATGGATGGGTCTGAAGTCACAGAATGGAGGTGGGTGAAGTCACAGAATGGAGTTGTGTGAAGTCCTAGAATGGAGATGTGTGAAGTCACAAAATGGACAGGTATGAAGTCATAGAATGGAGGTGTGTGAAGTCACAGAATTGAGGTGTTTGAAGTCATATATTGGAGGTGTGTGAAGTCAAAATGGATGTGTGAAGTCATAGAATGGAGGTGTGTGAAGTCTTAGAATGGAAGTGTGTGAAGTCACAGAATTTAGGTGTGTGAAGTCACAGAATGGAGGTGTGTGAACTCAGAATGGAGGTGTGTGAAGTCACAGAATGGAGGTGTGTGAAGTCAGAATGGAGGTGTGTGAAGTCACCGAATGGAGTTGTGTGAACTCAGAATGGAGGTGTGTGAAGTCATAGAATGGAGGTGTGTGACGTCACAATGGATGTGTGTGAAGTCATATAATGGAGGTTTGTGAAGTTACAGAATGGAGGTGTGTGAAGTCACAGAATGGAGGTTTGTGAAGTCATAGAATGGAGGTATGTGAAGTCAAATTGGAGGGGTGTGAAGTCGGAGAATGGAGGTGTGTGAAGTCACAGAATGGAGGTGGGTGAAGTCACAGAATGGAGGTGTGTGAAGTCATAGAATGGAGGTGTGTGAAGTCACAGAATGGACGGGTATGGAGTCATGGAATGGAGGTGTGTGAAGTCACAGAATTGAGGTATTTGAAGTCATATATTGGAGGGGGGTGAAGTCAAAATGGATGTGTGAAGTCATAGAATGGAGGTGTGTGAAGTCATAGAATGGAGGTGTGTGAAGTCACAGAATTGAGGTGTTTGAAGTCATATATTGGAGGTGTGTGAAGTCAAAATGGATGTGTGAAGTCATAGAATGGAGGTGTGTGAAGTCATAGAATGGAAGTGTGTGAAGTCACAGAATTTAGGTGTGTGAAGTCACAGAATGGAGGTGTGTGAACTCAGAATGGAGGTGTGTGAATTCACAGAATGGAGGTGTGTGAAGTCAGAATGGAGGTGTGTGAAGTCACCGAATGGAGTTGTGTGAACTCAGAATGGAGGTGTGTGAAGTCATAGAATGGAGGTGTGTGACGTCACAATGGAAGTGTGTGAAGTCATATAATGGAGGTTTGTGAAGTTACAGAATGGATGTGTGTGAAGTCACAGAATGGAGGTTTGTGAAGTCATAGAATGGAGGTATGTGAAGTCAAATTGGAGGGGTGTGAAGTCGGAGAATGGAGGTATGTGAAGTCACAGAATGGAGGTGTGTGAACTCAGAATGGAGGTGTGTGAAGTCAGAATGGAGGTGTGTGAAGTCAGAATGGAGGTGTGTGAAGTCACCGAATGGAGTTGTGTGAACTCAGAATGGAGGTGTGTGAAGTCATAGAATGGAGGTGTGTGACGTCACAAAGGAAGTGTGTGAAGTCATATAATGGAGGTTTGTGAAGTTACAGAATGGAGGTGTGTGAAGTCACAGAATGGAGGTTTGTGAAGTCATAGAATGGAGGTATGTGAAGTCAAATTGGAGGGGTGTGAAGTCGGAGAATGGAGGTGTGTGAAGTCACAGAATGGAGGTGGGTGAAGTCACAGAATGGAGGTGTGTGAAGTCATAGAATGGAGGTGTGTGAAGTCACAGAATGGACGGGTATGGAGTCATGGAATGGAGGTGTGTGAAGTCACAGAATTGAGGTATTTGAAGTCATATATTGGAGGGGGGTGAAGTCAAAATGGATGTGTGAAGTCATAGAATGGAGGTGTGTGAAGTCATAGAATGGAGGTGTGTGAAGTCACAGAATTGAGGTGTTTGAAGTCATATATTGGAGGTGTGTGAAGTCAAAATGGATGTGTGAAGTCATAGAATGGAGGTGTGTGAAGTCATAGAATGGAAGTGTGTGAAGTCACAAAATTTAGGTGTGTGAAGTCACAGAATGGAGGTGTGTGAACTCAGAATGGAGGTGTGTGAATTCACAGAATGGAGGTGTGTGAAGTCAGAATGGAGGTGTGTGAAGTCACCGAATGGAGTTGTGTGAACTCAGAATGGAGGTGTGTGAAGTCATAGAATGGAGGTGTGTGACGTCACAATGGAAGTGTGTGAAGTCATATAATGGAGGTTTGTGAAGTTACAGAATGGATGTGTGTGAAGTCACAGAATGGAGGTTTGTGAAGTCATAGAATGGAGGTATGTGAAGTCAAATTGGAGCGGTGTGAAGTCGGAGAATGGAGGTATGTGAAGTCACAGAATGGAGGTGGGTGAAGTCACAGAATGGAGGTGTGTGAAGTCATAGAATGGAGGTGTGTGAAGTCACAGAATGGACGGGTATGAAGTCATAGAATGGAGGTGTGTGAATTCACAGAATTGAGGTGTTTGAAGTCATATATTGGAGGTGTGTGCAGTCAAAATGGATGTGTGAAGTCATAGAATGGAGGTGTGTGAAATCATAGAATGAGGGTGTATGTGGTCATAGAATGGAGGTGTGTGATGTCCCAGAATGGAGGTGTGTGAAGTCATAGAATGGAGGTGTGTGAAGTCATAGAATAGAAGTGTGTGAAGTCACAGAATGGAGGTCTGTGAAGTCACAATGATGGTGTGTGAAGTCATAGAATGGATGTTTCTCAAGTCAGAACGGAGGTGTGTAGTCATAGATTGGAGGTGGTGAAGTCATAGAAAGGAGGTGTGGGAAGTCATAGAATGGAGGAGTGTGAAGTCAGAGAGTGCAGGTGACTGAAGTCACAGATTCCAGGTCTGTGAAGTCATAGAATGGAGGTAGGTGATGTCAGAATGGAGGTGTGCGAAGTCATAAAATAGAGGTGTGTGAAGTCAGAATAGAGGTGTGTGAAGTCATAGATGGATTGTGTGAAGTCATAATATGGAGGGGTGTGAAATCATAGAATGGAGTTTTGTGAAGTCACAGAATGGAGCTGTGTGAATTCAGAATGGAGGTGTGTGAAGTCATAGAATGGAGGTGTGTGAAGTCACAGAATGGAGGTGTGAGAAGTCAGAGAATGGAGCTGTGTGAAGTCAAAATGGAGGTGTGTGAACTCATAGAATGGAGGTGTGTGAACTCATAGAATGGAGGTGTGTGAAGTCCTGGAATGGAGGTGTGTGAAGTCAAAGAATGTAGGTGTGTGAAGTCAAACAATAAAGGTGTGTGAAGTCACAGAATGGAGGTGTGTGAGATCACAGAATGGAGGTTTGTGAAGTCAAAAAGGTGGTGTGTAGAGTCACAAATGGAGGTGTGTGAAATCATAGAATGGAGGTGTGTGAATTCAAAGAATGGAGGTGTGTGAAGTCATAGAATGGAGTTGTAGGATGTCATGGAGTGGAGGTGTGTGAAGTCACAGAATGGAGGTGTGTGAAGTCAGAATGAAGATGTGTGAAGTCATAGAATGGACGTGTGTGAAGTCAGAATGGAGGTGAGTGAAGTCATAGAATGGAGGTGTGTGAAGTCAGAATGGAGGTGTGTGAACTCATAGAATGGAGGTGTGTTAAGTCACAATGGAGGTTGTGAAGTCATAGAATGGAGGTGTGTGAAGTCACAAAATGGAGGTGTGTGAAGTCATAGAATGGAGCTGTGTGAAGTCAGATTGGAGGTGTGTGAAGTCACAGAATGGAGGTGTGTGAACTCAGAATGGAGGTGTGTAAAGTCACAGAATGGAGTTGTGTGAAGTCATAGAATGGATGTGTGTGAAGTCATAGAATGGAGGTGTGTGAAGTCATAATGTAGGTGTGTGAAGTCACAGAATTGAGGTGTGTGAAGTCACAGAATGGAGGTGGGTGAAGTCATAGAATGGAAGTGTGTGAAGTCATAGAATGGAGGTATGTGAATTCATAGAATGGATGCTTGTGAAGAAAGAGTGAAGGTGTTAAGTCATAGAATGGAGGTGTGTGAAGTCACAGAATGGAGGTGTGTGAAGTCATAGAATGGAGCTGTGTGAAGTCAGAATGGAGGTGTGTGAAGTCATAGAATGGAGGTGTGTGAACTAACAATGGAGGTGTGTGAAGTCAAAGAATGGAGGTGTGTGAAGTCAAAGAATGGAAGTGTGTGAAATCATGGAATGGAGGTGTGTGAAGTCACAGAATTGATGTTTGTGAAGTCAGAATGGAAGTGTGTGAACTCACAATGGAGGTGTGTGAAGTCATAGAATGGAGATGTGTGAAGTCACAGAATTGATGTTTGTGAAGTCAGAATGGAGGTGTGTGAACTCACAATGGAGGTGTGTGAAGTCAAAGAATGGAGGTGTGTGAAGTCACAGAATTGATGTTTGTGAAGTCAGAATGGAGGTGTGTGAAGTCAGAATGGAGGTGTGTGAAGTCATAGAAAGTAGGTGTGTGAAGTCACAATGCAGGTGTGTGAACTCATAGAATGGAGATGTGTGAAGTCACAGAATGGAGGTGTGTGAAGTCATAGAATTGAGGTGTGTGAAGTCATAGAATTGAGGTGTGTGAACTCATAGAATGGAGATGTGTGAAGTCACAGAATGGAGGTGTGTGAAGTCATAGAATTGAGGTGTGTGAAGTCATAGAATTGAGGTGTGTGAAGTCATAGAATGGAGGTGTGTGAACTCATAGAATGGAGGTGTGTGACGTCACAATGTAAATGTGTGAAGTCATAGAATGGAGGTGTGTGAAGTCACAGAATGGCGGTGTGTGAAGTCAAAATGGTGGTGTGTGACGTCCTAAAATGGAGGTGTGTGAAGTCATAGAATGGAGGTGTGTGAAATCATAGAATGGAGGTTTGTGAAGTCACACAATGGAGGTGTGTGAAGTCAGAATGGAGGTGTGAAGTCATAGAATGGAGGTGGGTGAAGTCATAGAAATTAGGTGTGGGAAGTCATAGAATGTAGAAATGTGAAGTCATAGAGTGGAGGTCTGTGAAGTCATAGAATGGAGGTGTGTGAAGTCAGAATGTAGGCTTCCGAAGTCATAGAACAGAGGTGTGTGAAGTCAGAATGGAGGTGTGTGAAGTCATAGAATAGAGGTGTGTGAACTCATAGAATGGAGGTGTGTGACGTCACAATGGAAGTGTGTGAAGTCATATAATGGAGGTTTGTGAAGTTACAGAATGGAGGTGTGTGAAGTCACAGAATGGAGGTTTGTGAAGTCATAGAATGGAGGTGTGTGAAGTCACAGAATGGACGGGTATGAAGTCATAGAATGGAGGTGTGTGAATTCACAGAATTGAGGTGTTTGAAGTCATATATTGGAGGTGTGTGCAGTCAAAATGGATGTGTGAAGTCATAGAATGGAGGTGTGTGAAATCATAGAATGAGGGTGTATATGGTCATAGAATGGAGGTGTGTGATGTCCCAGAATGGACGTGTGTGAAGTCATAGAATGGAGGTGTGTGAAGTCACAATGATGGTGTGTGAAGTCATAGAATGGATGATTCTGAAGTCAGAACGGAGGTGTGTAGTCATAGATTGGAGGTGGTGAAGTCATAGAAAGGAGGTGTGTGAAGTCATAGAATGGAGGAGTGTGAAGTCAGAGAGTGCAGGTGACTGAAGTCACAGATTCCAGGTCTGTGAAGTCGTAGAATGGAGGTCGGTGATGTCAGAATGGAGGTGTGCGAAGTCATAAAATAGAGGTGTGTGAAGTCAGAATGGAGGTGTGTGAAGTCATAGATGGAGTTGTGTGAAGTCATAATATGGAGGTGTGTGAAATCATAGAATGGAGTTTTGTGAAGTCACAGAATGGAGCTGTGTGAATTCAGAATGGAGGTGTTTGAAGTCATAGAATGGAGGTGTGTGAAGTCAGAATGGAGGTGTTTGAACTCATAGAATGGAGGTGTGTGACGTCAAAGAATGGAGGTGTGTGAAGTCATAGAAAGGAGCTGTGTGAAATCAGAATGGAGGTGTGTGAAGTCACAGAATGGAGGTGTGTGAACACAGAATGGAGGAGTGTGAAGTCAAAGAATGGAGGTGTGTGAAGTCATAGAATGGAGGTGTGTGAAGTCATAGAATGTATATTTGTGAAGGAAGAATGAAAGTGTGTGAAGTCATAGAATGGAGGTGTGTGAAGTCACATAATGGAGGTGTGTGAAGTCATAGAATGGAGGTGTGAAGTCATAGAATGGAGGTGTGTGAAGTCATATAATGGAGGTGTGTGAAGTACAGAATGGAGGTGTGTGAAGTCAGAATGGGGGTGTGAATTCATTGAATGGAGGTGGGTGAAGTCATAGAAAGGAAGTGTGGGAAGTCATAGAATGGAGGAGTGTGAAGTCATAGAGTGGAGGTGAGTGAAGTCACAGATTCGAGGTCTGTGAAGTCATAGAATGGAGGTGTGTGAAGTCAGAATGGAGGTGTGTGAAGTCATAGAATAGAGGTGTCTGAACTCATAGAATGGAGGTGTGTGACGTCACAATGGAAGTGTGTGAACTCATAGAATGGAGGTGTGTGATTTCACAGAATGGAGGTGTGTGAAGTAAAAATGGAGGTGTGTGACGTCCTAAACTGGAGGTGTGTGAAGTCATAGAATGGAGGTGTGTGAAATCATAGAATGGAGGTTTGTGAAGTCACAGAATGGAGGTGTGTGAACTCAGAATGGAGGTGTGGGAAGTCACAGAATGGAGGTGTGTGAAGTCATAGCATGGAGGTATGTGAAATCATAGAATGGAAGTGTGTGAAGTCATAGAATGGATTTGTGTGAAGTCTTACAATGAAGGGGTGTGAAGTCATAGTTGGAGGTGTGTTAAGTCACAGAAGGGAGGTGTGTGAAGTCACATAATGGAGGTGTGTGAAGTCAAAATGGAGGTGTGTGACGTCATAAAATGGAGGTGTGTGAAGTCATAGAATGGAGGTGTGTGAAATCATAGAATGGAGGTTTGTGAAGTCACAGAATGGAGATGTGTGAAGTCACAGAATGGAGGTTTGTGAAATCATAGAATGGAGGTATGTGAAGTCAAATTGGACGGGTGTGAAGTCGGAGAATGGATGGGTCTGAAGTCACAGAATGGAGGTGGGTGAAGTCACAGAATGGAGTTGTGTGAAGTCCTAGAATGGAGATGTGTGAAGTCACAAAATGGACAGGTATGAAGTCATAGAATGGAGGTGTGTGAAGTCACAGAATTGAGGTGTTTGAAGTCATATATTGGAGGTGTGTGAAGTCAAAATGGATGTGTGAAGTCATAGAATGGAGGTGTGTGAAGTCTTAGAATGGAAGTGTGTGAAGTCACAGAATTTAGGTGTGTGAAGTCACAGAATGGAGGTGTGTGAACTCAGAATGGAGGTGTGTGAAGTCACAGAATGGAGGTGTGTGAAGTCAGAATGGAGGTGTGTGAAGTCACCGAATGGAGTTGTGTGAACTCAGAATGGAGGTGTGTGAAGTCATAGAATGGAGGTGTGTGACGTCACAAAGGAAGTGTGTGAAGTCATATAATGGAGGTTTGTGAAGTTACAGAATGGAGGTGTGTGAAGTCACAGAATGGAGGTTTGTGAAGTCATAGAATGGAGGTATGTGAAGTCAAATTGGAGGGGTGTGAAGTCGGAGAATGGAGGTGTGTGAAGTCACAGAATGGAGGTGGGTGAAGTCACAGAATGGAGGTGTGTGAAGTCATAGAATGGAGGTGTGTGAAGTCACAGAATGGACGGGTATGAAGTCATGGAATGGAGGTGTGTGAAGTCACAGAATTGAGGTATTTGAAGTCATATATTGGAGGGGGGTGAAGTCAAAATGGATGTGTGAAGTCATAGAATGGAGGTGTGTGAAGTCATAGAATGGAGGTGTGTGAAGTCACAGAATTGATGTGTTTGAAGTCACAGAATTTAGGTGTGTGAAGTCACAGAATGGAGGTGTGTGAACTCAGAATGGAGGTGTGTGAATTCACAGAATGGAGGTGTGTGAAGTCAGAATGGAGGTGTGTGAAGTCACCGAATGGAGTTGTGTGAACTCAGAATGGAGGTGTGTGAAGTCATAGAATGGAGGTGTGTGACGTCACAATGGAAGTGTGTGAAGTCATATAATGGAGGTTTGTGAAGTTACAGAATGGATGTGTGTGAAGTCACAGAATGGAGGTTTGTGAAGTCATAGAATGGAGGTATGTGAAGTCAAATTGGAGGGGTGTGAAGTCGGAGAATGGAGGTATGTGAAGTCACAGAATGGAGGTGGGTGAAGTCACAGAATGGAGGTGTGTGAAGTCATAGAATGGAGGTGTGTGAAGTCACAGAATGGACGGGTATGAAGTCATAGAATGGAGGTGTGTGAATTCACAGAATTGAGGTGTTTGAAGTCATATATTGGAGGTGTGTGCAGTCAAAATGGATGTGTGAAGTCATAGAATGGAGGTGTGTGAAATCATAGAATGAGGGTGTATGTGGTCATAGAATGGAGGTGTGTGATGTCCCAGAATGGAGGTGTGTGAAGTCATAGAATGGAGGTGTGTGAAGTCATAGAATGGAAGTGTGTGAAGTCACAGAATGGAGGTGTGTGAAGTCACAATGATGGTGTGTGAAGTCATAGAATGGATGTTTCTCAAGTCAGAACGGAGGTGTGTAGTCATAGATTGGAGGTGGTGAAGTCATAGAAAGGAGGTGTGGGAAGTCATAGAATGGAGGAGTGTGAAGTCAGAGAGTGCAGGTGACTGAAGTCACAGATTCCAGGTCTGTGAAGTCATAGAATGGAGGTAGGTGATGTCAGAATGGAGGTGTGCGAAGTCATAAAATAGAGGTGTGTGAAGTCAGAATAGAGGTGTGTGAAGTCATAGATGGATTGTGTGAAGTCATAATATGGAGGGGTGTGAAATCATAGAATGGAGTTTTGTGAAGTCACAGAATGGAGCTGTGTGAATTCAGAATGGAGGTGTGTGAAGTCATAGAATGGAGGTGTGTGAAGTCACAGAATGGAGGTGTGAGAAGTCAGAGAATGGAGCTGTGTGAAGTCAAAATGGAGGTGTGTGAACTCATAGAATGGAGGTGTGTGAACTCATAGAATGGAGGTGTGTGAAGTCCTGGAATGGAGGTGTGTGAAGTCAAAGAATGTAGGTGTGTGAAGTCAAACAATAAAGGTGTGTGAAGTCACAGAATGGAGGTGTGTGAAATCACAGAATGGAGGTTTGTGAAGTCAAAAAGGTGGTGTGTAGAGTCACAAATGGAGGTGTGTGAAATCATAGAATGGAGGTGTGTGAATTCAAAGAATGGAGGTGTGTGAAGTCATAGAATGGAGTTGTAGGATGTCATGGAGTGGAGGTGTGTGAAGTCACAGAATGGAGGTGTGTGAAGTCAGAATGGAGATGTGTGAAGTCATAGAATGGAGGTGTGTGAAGTCAGAATGGAGGTGAGTGAAGTCATAGAATGGAGGTGTGTGAAGTCAGAATGGAGGTGTGTGAACTCATAGAATGGAGGTGTGTTAAGTCACAATGGAGGTTGTGAAGTCATAGAATGGAGGTGTGTGAAGTCACAAAATGGAGGTGTGTGAAGTCATAGAATGGAGCTGTGTGAAGTCAGATTGGAGGTGTGTGAAGTCACAGAATGGAGGTGTGTGAACTCAGAATGGAGGTGTGTAAAGTCACAGAATGGAGTTGTGTGAAGTCATAGAATGGATGTGTGTGAAGTCATAGAATGGAGGTGTGTGAAGTCATAATGTAGGTGTGTGAAGTCACAGAATTGAGGTGTGTGAAGTCACAGAATTGAGGTGGGTGAAGTCATAGAATGGAAGTGTGTGAAGTCATAGAATGGAGGTATGTGAATTCATACAATGGATGTTTGTGAAGAAAGAGTGAAGGTGTTAAGTCATAGAATGGAGGTGTGTGAAGTCACAGAATGGAGGTGTGTGAAGTCATAGAATGGAGCTGTGTGAAGTCAGAATGGAGGTGTGTGAAGTCATAGAATGGAGGTGTGTGAACTAACAATGGAGGTGTGTGAAGTCAAAGAATGGAGGTGTGTGAAGTCAAAGAATGGAAGTGTGTGAAGTCATGGAATGGAGGTGTGTGAAGTCACAGAATTGATGTTTGTGAAGTCAGAATGGAAGTGTGTGAACTCACAATGGAGGTGTGTGAAGTCATAGAATGGAGATGTGTGAAGTCACAGAATTGATGTTTGTGAAGTCAGAATGGAGGTGTGTGAACTCACAATGGAGGTGTGTGAAGTCAAAGAATGGAGGTGTGTGAAGTCACAGAATTGATGTTTGTGAAGTCAGAATGGAGGTGTGTGAAGTCAGAATGGAGGTGTGTGAAGTCATAGAAAGTAGGTGTGTGAAGTCACAATGCAGGTGTGTGAACTCATAGAATGGAGATGTGTGAAGTCACAGAATGGAGGTGTGTGAAGTCATAGAATTGAGGTGTGTGAAGTCATAGAATTGAGGTGTGTGAACTCATAGAATGGAGATGTGTGAAGTCACAGAATGGAGGTGTGTGAAGTCATAGAATTGAGGTGTGTGAAGTCATAGAATTGAGATGTGTGAAGTCATAGAATGGAGGTGTGTGAACTCATAGAATGGAGGTGTGTGACGTCACAATGTAAATGTGTGAAGTCATAGAATGGAGGTGTGTGAAGTCACAGAATGGCGGTGTGTGAAGTCAAAATGGTGGTGTGTGACGTCCTAAAATGGAGGTGTGTGAAGTCATAGAATGGAGGTGTGTGAAATCATAGAATGGAGGTTTGTGAAGTCACACAATGGAGGTGTGTGAAGTCAGAATGGAGGTGTGAAGTCATAGAATGGAGGTGGGTGAAGTCATAGAAATTAGGTGTGGGAAGTCATAGAATGGAGAAATGTGAAGTCATAGAGTGGAGGTCTGTGAAGTAATAGAATGGAGGTGTGTGAAGTCAGAATGTAGGCTTCCGAAGTCATAGAACAGAGGTGTGTGAAGTCAGAATGGAGGTGTGTGAAGTCATAGAATAGAGGTGTGTGAACTCATAGAATGGAGGTGTGTGACGTCACAATGGAAGTGTGTGAAGTCATATAATGGAGGTTTGTGAAGTTACAGAATGGAGGTGTGTGAAGTCACAGAATGGAGGTTTGTGAAGTCATAGAATGGAGGTGTGTGAAGTCACAGAATGCGACGGGTATGAAGTCATAGAATGGAGGTGTGTGAATTCACAGAATTGAGGTGTTTGAAGTCATATATTGGAGGTGTGTGCAGTCAAAATGGATGTGTGAAGTCATAGAATGGAGGTGTGTGAAATCATAGAATGAGGGTGTATATGGTCATAGAATGGAGGTGTGTGATGTCCCAGAATGGACGTGTGTGAAGTCATAGAATGGAGGTGTGTGAAGTCACAATGATGGTGTGTGAAGTCATAGAATGGATGATTCTGAAGTCAGAACGGAGGTGTGTAGTCATAGATTGGAGGTTGTGAAGTCATAGAAAGGAGGTGTGGGAAGTCATAGAATGGAGGAGTGTGAAGTCAGAGAGTGCAGGTGACTGAAGTCACAGATTCCAGGTCTGTGAAGTCGTAGAATGGAGGTCGGTGATGTCAGAATGGAGGTGTGCGAAGTCATAAAATAGAGGTGTGTGAAGTCAGAATGGAGGTGTGTGAAGTCATAGATGGAGTTGTGTGAAGTCATAATATGGAGGTGTGTGAAATCATAGAATGGATTTGTGTGAAGTCACAGAATGGAGCTGTGTGAATTCAGAATGGAGGTGTTTGAAGTCATAGAATGGAGGTGTGTGAAGTCAGAATGGAGGTGTTTGAACTCATAGAATGGAGGTGTGTGACGTCAAAGAATTGAGGTGTGTGAAGTCATAGAAAGGAGCTGTGTGAAATCAGAATGGAGGTGTGTGAAGTCACAGAATGGAGGTGTGTGAACACAGAATGGAGGTGTGTGAAGTCAAAGAATGGAGGTGTGTGAAGTCATAGAATGGAGGTGTGTGAAGTCATAGAATGTATATTTGTGAAGGAAGAATGAAAGTGTGTGAAGTCATAGAATGGAGGTGTGTGAAGTCACATAATGGAGGTGTGTGAAGTCATAGAATGGAGGTGTGAAGTCATAGAATGGAGGTGTGTGAAGTCATATAATGGAGGTGTGTGAAGTACAGAATGGAGGTGTGTGAAGTCAGAATGGGGGTGTGAATTCATTGAATGGAGGTGGGTGAAGTCATAGAAAGGAAGTGTGGGAAGTCATAGAATGGAGGAGTGTGAAGTCATAGAGTGGAGGTGAGTGAAGTCACAGATTCGAGGTCTGTGAAGTCATAGAATGGAGGTGTGTGAAGTCAGAATGGAGGTGTGTGAAGTCATAGAATAGAGGTGTCTGAACTCATAGAATGGAGGTGTGTGACGTCACAATGGAAGTGTGTGAACTCATAGAATGGAGGTGTGTGAAGTCACAGAATGGAGGTGTGTGAAGTAAAAATGGAGGTGTGTGACGTCCTAAACTGGAGGTGTGTGAAGTCATAGAATGGAGGTGTGTGAAATCATAGAATGGAGGTTTGTGAAGTCACAGAATGGAGGTGTGTGAACTCAGAATGGAGGTGTGGGAAGTCACAGAATGGAGGTGTGTGAAGTCATAGCATGGAGGTATGTGAAATCATAGAATGGAAGTGTGTGAAGTCATAGAATGGATTTGTGTGAAGTCTTACAATGAAGGGGTGTGAAGTCATAGTTGGAGGTGTGTTAAGTCACAGAAGGGAGGTGTGTGAAGTCACATAATGGAGGTGTGTGAAGTCAAAATGGAGGTGTGTGACGTCATAAAATGGAGGTGTGTGAAGTCATAGAATGGAGGTGTGTGAAATCATAGAATGGAGGTTTGTGAAGTCACAGAATGGAGGTGTGTGAAGTCACAGAATGGAGGTTTGTGAAATCATAGAATGGAGGTATGTGAAGTCAAATTGGAGGGGTGTGAAGTCGGAGAATGGATGGGTCTGAAGTCACAGAATGGAGGTGGGTGAAGTCACAGAATGGAGTTGTGTGAAGTCCTAGAATGGAGATGTGTGAAGTCACAAAATGGACAGGTATGAAGTCATAGAATGGAGGTGTGTGAAGTCACAGAATTGAGGTGTTTGAAGTCATATATTGGAGGTGTGTGAAGTCAAAATGGATGTGTGAAGTCATAGAATGGAGGTGTGTGAAGTCTTAGAATGGAAGTGTGTGAAGTCACAGAATTTAGGTGTGTGAAGTCACAGAATGGAGGTGTGTGAACTCAGAATGGAGGTGTGTGAAGTCAGAATGGAGGTGTGTGAAGTCACCGAATGGAGTTGTGTGAACTCAGAATGGAGGTATGTGAAGTCATAGAATGGAGGTGTGTGACGTCACAATGGAAGTGTGTGAAGTCATATAATGGAGGTTTGTGAAGTTTCAGAATGGAGGTGTGTGAAGTCACAGAATGGAGGTTTGTGAAGTCATAGAATGGAGGTATATGAAGTCAAATTGGAGGGGTGTGAAGTCGGAGAATGGAGGTGTGTGAAGTCACAGAATGGAGGTGGGTGAAGTCACAGAATGGAGGTGTGTGAAGTCATAGAATGGAGATGTGTGAAGTCACAGAATGGACGGGTATGAAGTCATGGAATGGAGGTGTGTGAAGTCACAGAATTGAGGTATTTGAAGTCATATATTGGAGGGGGGTGAAGTCAAAATGGATGTGTGAAGTCATAGAATGGAGGTGTGTGAAGTCATAGAATGGAGGTGTGTGAAGTCACAGAATTGAGGTGTTTGAAGTCATATATTGGAGGTGTGTGAAGTCAAAATGGATGTGTGAAGTCATAGAATGGAGGTGTGTGAAGTCATAGAATGGAAGTGTGTGAAGTCACAGAATTTAGGTGTGTGAAGTCACAGAATGGAGGTGTGTGAACTCAGAATGGAGGTGTGTGAATTCACAGAATGGAGGTGTGTGAAGTCAGAATGGAGGTGTGTGAAGTCACCGAATGGAGTTGTGTGAACTCAGAATGGAGGTGTGTGAAATCATAGAATGAGGGTGTATGTGGTCATAGAATGGAGGTGTGTGATGTCCCAGAATGGACGTGTGTGAAGTCATAGAATGGAGGTGTGTGAAGTCATAGAATGGAAGTGTGTGAAGTCACAGAATGGAGGTGTGTGAAGTCACAATGATGGTGTGTGAAGTCATAGAATGGATGTTTCTCAAGTCAGAACGGAGGTGTGTAGTCATAGATTGGAGGTGGTGAAGTCATAGAAAGGAGGTGTGGGAAGTCATAGAATGGAGGAGTGTGAAGTCAGAGAGTGCAGGTAACTGAAGTCACAGATTCCAGGTCTGTGAAGTCATAGAATGGAGGTAGGTGATGTCAGAATGGAGGTGTGCGAAGTCATAAAATAGAGGTGTGTGAAGTCAGAATAGAGGTGTGTGAAGTCATAGATGGATTGTGTGAAGTCATAATATGGAGGGGTGTGAAATCATAGAATGGAGTTTTGTGAAGTCACAGAATGGAGCTGTGTGAATTCAGAATGGAGGTGTGTGAAGTCATAGAATGGAGGTGTGTGAAGTCACAGAATGGAGGTGTGAGAAGTCAGAGAATGGAGCTGTGTGAAGTCAAAATGGAGGTGTGTGAACTCATAGAATGGAGGTGTGTGAACTCATAGAATGGAGGTGTGTGAAGTCCTGGAATGGAGGTGTGTGAAGTCAAAGAATGGAGGTGTGTGAAGTCAAAGAATGGAGGTGTGTGAAGTCATAGAATGGAGGTGTGTGAAGTCATAGAATGTATGTTTGTGAAGGAAGAATGAAGGTGTGTGAAGTCATAGAATGGAGGTGAGTGAAGTCACAGAATGGAGGTGTGTGAAGTCATAGAATGGAGGTGTGTGAAGTCACAGAATGGAGGTGTGTGAAGTCAGAATGGGGGTGTGAAGTCATAGAATGGAGGTGGGTGAAGTCATAGAAAGGAAGTGTGGGAAGTCATAGAATGGAGGAGTGTGAAGTCATAGAGTGGAGGTGAGTGAAGTCACAGATTCGAGGTCTGTGAAGTCATAGAATGGAGGTGTGTGAAGTCATAGAATGGAGGTGTGTGAAGTCATAGAATAGAGGTGTCTAAACTAATAGAATGGAGGTGTGTGACGTCACAATGGAAGTGTGTGAACTCATAGAATGGAGGTGTGTGAAGTCACAGTATGGAGGTGTGTGAAGTCAAAATGGAGGTGTGTGACGTCCTAAAATGGAGGTGTGTGAAGTCATAGAATGGAGGTGTGTGAAATCATAGAATGGAGGTTTGTGAAGTCACAGAATTGAGGTGTGTGAACTAAGAATGGAGGTGTGTGAAGTCACAGAATGGAGGTGTGTGAAGTCATAGCATGGAGGTATGTGAAATCATAGAATGGAAGTGTGTGAAGTCATACAATGGAGGTGTGTGAATTCATACAATGAAGGGGTGTGAAGTCATAGAATGGAGGTGTGTGAAGTCAGAGAAGGGAGGTGTGTGAAGTCACATAATGGAGGTGTGTGAAGTCAAAATGGAGGTGTGTGACGTCATAAAATGGAGGTGTGTGAAGTCATAGAATGGAGGTGTGTGAAATCATAGAATGGAGGTTTGTGAAGTAACAGAATGGAGGTGTGTAAAGTCACAGAGTGGAGGTTTGTGAAATCATAGAATGGAGGTATGTGAAGTCAAATTGGAGGGGTGTGAAGTCGGAGAATGGAGGGGTCTGAAGTCACAGAATGGAGGTGGGTGAAGTTACAGAATGGAGTTGTGTGAAGTCCTAAAATGGAGGTGTGTGAAGTCACAAAATGGACGGGTATGAAGTCATAGAATGGAGGTGTGTGAAGTCACAGAATTGAGGTGTTTGAAGTCATATATTGGAGGTGTGTGAAGTCAAAATGGATGTGTGAAGTCATAGAATGGAGGTGTGTGAAGTCATAGAATGGAAGTGTGTGAAGTCACAGAATGGAGGTGTGTGAAGTCACAGAATGGAGGTGTGTGAACTCATCATGGAGGTGTGTGAAGTCACAGAATGGAGGTGTGTGAAGTAATAGAATGGAAGTGTGTGAAATCATAGAATGGAGGTATGTGAAGTAAGAATGGAGGTGTGTGAAGTCACCGTATGGAGTTGTGTGAACTTAGAATGGAGGTGTGTGAAGTCACAGAATGGAGGTTTATGAAGTCATAGAATGGAGGTGTGTGAAGTCATAGAATGGATGTTTCTGAAGTAAGAATGAAGGTGTGTGAAGTCATAGAATGGAGGTGTGTGAACTCATAGAATGGAGGAGTGTGGAGGTGTGTGAAGTCATAGAATGGATGTTTCTGAAGTAAGAATGAAGGTGTGTGAAGTCATAGAATGGAGGTGTGTGAACTCATAGAATGGAGGAGTGTGAAGTCACAGAATGGAGGTGTGTGAAGTCAGAACGGGGGTGTGTAGTCATAGATTGGAGGTGGAGAAGTCATAGAAAGGAGGTGTGGGAAGTCATAGAATGGAGGAGTGTGAAGTCATAGAGTGAAGGTGACTGAAGTCACAGATTCCAGGTCTGTGAAGTCATAGAATGGAGGTGGGTGATGTCAGAATTGAGGTGTGCGAAGTCTTAAAATAGAGGTGTGTGAAGTCAGAATGGAGGTGTGTGAAGTCATAGATGGAGTTGTGTGAAGTCATAATACGGAGGTGTGTGAAATCATAGAATGGAGTTTTGTGAAGTCATGGAATGGAGGTGTGTGAAGTCAAAGAATGGAGGTATGTGAAGTCAAACAATAAAGGTGTGTGAAGTCACAGCATGGAGGTGTGTGAAATCACATAATGGAGGTTTGTGAAGTCAAAAAGGTGGTGTGTAGAGTCATAAATGGAGGTGTGTGGAATCATAGAATGGAGGTGTGTGAAGTCAAAGAATGGAGTTGTGGGAAGTCTTGGAATGGAGGTGTGTGAAGTCACAGAATGGAGGTGTGTGAAGTCAGAATGGAGATGTGTGAAGTCTTAGAATGGAGGTGTGTGAAGTCAGAATGCAGGTGTGCGAAGTCATAAAATGGAGGTGTGTGAAGTCAGAATGGAGGTGTGTGAACTCATAGAATGGAGGTGTGTTAAGTCACAATGGAGGTTGTGAAGTCATAGAATGGAGGTGTGTGAAGTCACAGAATGGAGGTGTGTGAAGTCATAGAATGGAACTGTGTGAAGTCAGATTGGAGGTGTGTGAAGTCACAGAATGGAGATGTGTGAACTCAGAATGGAGGTGTGTGAAGTCACAGAATGGAGATGTGTGAAGTCATAGAATGGAGGTGTGTGAAGTCATAGAATGGAGGTGTCTGAAGTCATAATGTAGTTGTGTGAAGTCACAGAATTGAGGTGTTTGAAGTCATATATTGGAGGTGTGTGAAGTCAAAATGGATGTGTGAAGTCATAGAATTGAGGTGTGTGAAGTCATAGAATGGAAGTGTGTGAAGTCACAGAATGGAGTTGTGTGAAGTCACAGAATGGAGGTGTGTGAAGTCACAGAATGGAGGTGTGTGAACTCAGAATGGAGGTGTGTGAAGTCACAGAATGGAGGTGTGTGAAGTCATAGAATGGAAGTGTGTGAAATCATAGAATGGAGGTATGTGAAGTCAGAATGGAGGTGTGTGAAGTCACCGAATGGAGTTGTGTGAACTCAGAATGGAGGTGTGTGAAGTCACAGAATGAAGGTTTATGAAGTCAAAGAATGGAGGTGTGTGAAGTCATAGAATGGATGTTTCTGAAGTAAGAATGAAGGTGTGTGAAGTTCTTGGGGACTGACTGTGGGGTCAGTGACCTTGGACCCGCACAATTGAGTACACAAGGAAGTAAGCTCTTATCATGATTTTGGGCTGTGTCAATAGCTTCTCATTTAACCTGTTTGGGACTTCATAGCTTCTTATTCAACCTATTTCAGACTTGATACTGTTTGTATGAATGTAGCCCCTGGCAGTTCCCTAGTTTAAAGATGTGTATTTAAGATTGAGAACTGGAAATAAACTGGGCTACCGTCTTGGGCGACAGGCTTCTTAAGCTGTGGCTCCTGATTTGGGCTGTAGCCCTCCTGAACCCCATCTGTTTGTCTCTCTTCTAATTTTTCCTAGTCCTTGCCCCCTATTTCAGGAACCCCAATCTGCGAACCCTGGTTTGCTGCCGGTTGGCCCCGGCATCTGGAGCCCGAACAGGGACCCTGAAAATCTGGGACGAAGGTGAAGGACCCCTCCCTGTGGTGAGTAACACATTGTAGGACTATTAAGAGAAGATCTTAAGAGAGTGTATAGTCAGGAGTAAAAATTATGGGTCAAGCTAATAGCCATGGGTTATTTCTACCGATCTTAACAGGCCTATTTGAAGCCCACGGAACGCGGGTGGAAAAAGGGGTGCTTCAGAGCTTCCTACAGTTTGTCGAGGAGGCATGCCCGAGGTCTATAGAGGAGGAATTCCAAAAAGCCTGGCAGCGGATAGGAAAAAGAATTCTAGATTATTATGATGTATATGGCCCCGAGAAGACCCCAATAGAGGCTGCTACTGTATGGAGTTTAGTAAGTGAATACATAGATCCTCTACATGAAAATGCTGAACTTAATCTTGATTTAAGGGAACTTTATGAGTTAAAGGACCCTTCTGAAGAACCTGAGGCTGAGCCATATGCCACAGCCCAAGAGAGTCTAAGTGAGATCTTGAAAAGGGAACAACAACCAGCAGATATTGATTATCAGAATTCAGGTTTGAATACCAAGGAGGAAAGTTATGATGAGTCATTGGAGGGCCGGGTGGCTACGATAGAGAAGAAGTTAGAAGAAATGCTACATCTTCTATCGAAAATGGGGACAGAGCAGAGAGCCCCCCCAGAAGTAGGAAAGAGATATGACCCTCAGGCCACTATGATGTCTGATTCTAAACCTTACCCCTCACACCCACCGCCTCCAGCTGCAGCCTTACGGCCTCAATCCCTTTCTCAACCTTTAGGCAAGCCTAAAGGCCCTAGCAACAAGTCCCTTTTAACAGGCACTACAACCAGGCACAGTGCATCGCAATTAAACCTGACTCAGGCTGCTAGAGAGAGGGAAGGTATTTCAGGGCCTCGATGCTTCCCTAGTTTAGTTGATCATGATGAACAAGTATACCATCAGCCTGTTCCTGTTAAACTATTACAGGATTTAAAAAATGCCTGCTCCCAATATGGGCCAACTGCCCCTTTTACTCAAGTAATATTGGAGGCCGCGTGTGCTGGTATTGCATGCCCAAATGACTGGAAGCGGCTTGCCAGAGCATGCCTTAGTGCAGGAGAGTACTTATTATGGGAGACAGAGTTCACTGCACAGTGTCGGGCTAAAATTGAAACAAATAGGTCTAAGAACCTGCCTTACAATGTTGATCAGTTGTTAGGAGAGGGAACCTATAAAAACACCGAAGATCAATTGGGTTATGCAAAGGAGGCCTATTTACAAATAAATGCTGCGGTGAGAGAGGCTTGGAAAAAGTTACGCAATTCCAATCGTACAAAAAATCTAGTAGAAGTTAAACAGGGACCGAATGAACCTTATCTAGAATTTTTGTCTCGATTAATGGAGACTGCAGACTGCCTAGTACAAGATGAGAATGCAAGGGAGAGTATAGTTAGACACATAGCCTATGAAAATGCCAACGCCGCCTGTCAGGCGGCTATCAGACCCCATAGGAATAAGGGAGGAATCACGGACTTTATTTCACTGTGTGCTGACATTGGACCCTCCCATGTACAAGGCCTTACTTTAGCCGCCGCTCCTCAAGGAAAGACTGTTAGTGAGTCTCTAAAATATAGAGGTCAGTGGCATTCTCTGGATGCTAGACCCCCAGGGCGTTGCTTTTCTTGTGGACAAATAGGACATTGGATGACGCAATGCCCACGCCAGGCCAGGCAAAAGAGAGAAAAATCACCTGGCACATGTCCACGCTGTGGTAAAGGGAAGCACTGGGCTAAAGATTGCAGGTCAAGAACAGATCGCAATGGCCTCCCGCTTTCGGGAAACTGGAGAGGGGGCCAGCCCCTGGCCCCGCAAAACCATGGGGCAGTCCCTCCCTCTTCTCGGCCACAAGTGCATCTTCTAACAACCCCCCAAGATCAGTCTCCAGCCTCCTCCGTGCCACCCCAGGCAGTGCAGGATTGGACCTCTGTTCCTCCACCTGCTCAGTATTGACCCCAGAGATGGGGACACAAGCTCTCCCCACGGGGGTCTTCGGTCCCCTTCCCCCAGGAGTGGCTGGATTGCTGTTAGGGCGAAGTAGCTCAGCCCTTAAAGGGATACAGATTACACCTGGCAAAATTGACCAGGATTTTACTGGAGAAATCAAAGTTATGGCCTCTGCCCCGAAACACGTGGTATCGATCCCAGCCGGTCAAAAATTAGCACAATTAATACTTGTGCCTTTACCTCCCCGGGAGACTGCTAATTCCCCATGTGGACAGAGAGGATTTAGATCTTCTGATATCTATTGGGTACAAAGCATAAAACAAGACAGGCCTGAGATGACTATATTTATACAAGTAAAGCCCTTTAAAGGAATATTAGACACTGGAGCAGATGTGTCTGTGATATCTAAAAAACATTGGCCAGCCCAATGGCCCCTGACAACCTCTATGACTTCCCTACAGGGGGTTGGGCAAGCAACTGACCCACAGCAGAGCAGTGTGATCCTTGTTTGGAGAGATGAGGAAGGGCACTCTGGTCATTTTCAGCCATTTGTCTTGGATCATCTGCCAATTAATTTATGGGGTCGTGATATCATGGAAAAAATGGGAGTGTATATGTTTAGTCCTAGTGCTGCGGTCACTAAGCAGTTACTTGATCAAGGCCTCCTCCCCTTTAGGGGACTAGGCCGAGCAGCACAGGGGGAGCTAGAGCCACTCCAACCCCAGTCTCACCCTACGAGACAAGGATTAGGGTATCCCTTGACGGGAGCTGTCGTTTGCCCTCCCCCTCATGCTGATCCCATAAATTGGCTCTCTGAACAACCGGTATGGGTTGAACAGTGGCCTCTTTCACTAGAAAAGATCATTGCAGTACAGCAGCTGGTACAGGAACAGCTGGACTTGGGGCATGTGGCCCCTTCTAACTCTCCATGGAATTCTCCAATTTTTGTTATAAAGAAAAAGTCAGGTAAATGGAGGCTGTTACAGGATTTGAGAAAAATAAATGCCACAATGGAACTGATGGGGGCCCTACAGCCTGGCTTGCCTTCACCCATGGCAATCCCAAAGGATACTTATAAGATTATTATAGATTTGAAGGATTGTTTCTATACTATACCCCTGGC
Source organism: Megascapheus bottae (assembly GCF_031878675.1). Classification (NCBI taxonomy): domain Eukaryota; kingdom Metazoa; phylum Chordata; class Mammalia; order Rodentia; family Geomyidae; genus Megascapheus; species Megascapheus bottae. Next base: position 238,179 of record NW_028327283.1, read on the forward strand.
GCCTCAAGACTGTAAGCGCTTTGCCTTCAGCGTCCCCTCTGTTAATTTTAAAGAACCCATGAAGCGATATCACTGGCTTGTGCTCCCACAGGGCATGGCAAATAGCCCAACTTTATGTCAAAGTTTTGTAGCTAGAGCCATTTCTTCCACTCGTGAAAAATTTTCTTCTGTTTATATTGTTCATTATATGGATGACATCTTGTTGGCTTGTTCTGACCCTATCGTCGTACGACAAGCCTTTGGACAACTAAAGCAAGATCTGAGCCTCTTTGGCCTTATAATAGCAGCTGAAAAGGTTCAGGAACACCCCCCTTTTACATATCTAGGCCATATATTAGGCCCACACTATTTTAAAAGCCAAAAAATACAATTAAAAACTTCCCACTTAAGAACTCTTCATGATTTTCAGCAATTCTTAGGAGATATAAATTGGCTTCGGCCTTATCTAAAGCTCTCCACAGGAGAGTTCAAACCCCTTTTTGATCTCTTAAAAGGAGATACCAACCCTACATCCTTGCGTGAATTAAATCCTGACGCCAGGAGGGCCATCCAAATTGTAGAAAAGGCAATTTCCCAGCAACAAGTGACCTATTGTGACTATTCTAAACCATGGGGAGTTTATATTTTTGCTACTTCTCACTCCCCAACTGCTGTATTGTGGCAGGATGGCCCACTTTTATGGCTTTATCTACCATCAACACCCGGCAAAGTGCTGACCCCCTACTACGAATTGGTAGCTAATCTGATACACATGTGCCGAGTGGATTCCCGTAAATATTTAGGTCAGGAACCTCATTTTATCTGTGTCCCATATAATTTACAACAACAAGATTGGCTATTCGCCCATTGCGATCCTTGGGCCATTGCTTGGGCCAATTATACGGGGAAAATTTTGCATCACTACCCGTCTAACAAACTTCTCCAATTTGCTGCGTGTCATACGTTTCTATTTCCTTCCATAGTACAGGCCTCGCCTTTATCTTCTGCTGCTTTGGTATTTACAGATGGATCCTCTAATGGAAAGGCTGCTTTGACCATTAATGGGAAAGCTCAATCTTGGGTTACGGGTTTTTCCTCCGCCCAAGAGGTGGAATTAGAGGATGTTTTACAAGCACTCGTCCTGTTACAAGACGAGCCCTTTAACTTATACTCAGACAGTCAATATGTAATTCGTGCTCTTCAAGTCATAGAAACTGTTCCCTTTATTGGAACTACTAACTCCAATATTCAGACCCAATTTCGCCAAGTACAAACTTTGCTTTGTTCTCGCAACCACCCCTGTTTTTTTGGCTTTGTTCGAGCTCACACTAATCTTCCTGGCCCTTTAAGTGAGGGCAATGCAGTTACTGACTCAGCCACCAGAGTTTACTTAACTCAGGTTGAACTTGCTAAGCAGTCACATGCCATCCATCATCAAAACAGCCGAGCCTTGCGCCGACAGTTTAAATTATCTAGAGAAGCGGCACGTCAAATAGTTAAGACTTGCTCCAACTGTGTCCCTTTTTCACCAGCCCCCCATTTAGGTATAAATCCACGAGGACTGCTTTCTAATCACATTTGGCAGATGGACGTCACACATGTTCCATCATTTGGCCGATTAAAACATGTCCATGTTACTGTAGATACTTATTCTAATTTTATCTTGGCCACCCCCCTTGCTGGGGAAGCCACTAAACATTGTATCTCTCACTGCATTCGATGCTTTGCTGAGATGGGGATTCCCTCGCAAATAAAAACATATAATGGCCCTGGCTATGCAAGCCGAGCATTTCAATCCTTCTGCCATTCCTATAATATCACTCATATTACAGGCATTCCTTACAATCCTCAAGGTCAAGGCATTGTGGAGAGAGCTAATGGATTATTAAAACATCAAATTGCTAAAATACAGAAAGGAGAGTCATATCCCGCTACCCCTGTGAATATACTTAATCATGCTTTATTTGTTTTAAATTTTTTGAATTTGGATTCAAATAATTTATCTGCTGCTCAGCGATTCTGGGAAAAAAGAGCGCAGCGTCCTTTTGCCTTAGTAAAATGGAAGGATCCCCTAACTGGTGCTTGGCATGGACCCGATCCTGTTCTAACCTGGGGTCGAGGGCATGTATGTGTTTTTTCACAAGGAGAAAATGATGCCCGCTGGCTGCCTGAACGCTGCGTTCGGATCGTGGAGAGTGACAGTGGCCATCCAAGCAGCGACTCATTGGGCCTACACCCCCAACCCTCCAGTGGTGCATCCTGCGACGTGGGAAGGACCTGAGTTATTTGTGCATGTCAATCGGGACTGCTACTGATCCACTTGTTCCACACATTCATATGAGCTGTGTTTCTCCTCCTTTTACTATTATGTAGGGACCTTTTAACATATTCATTGACTCTACACAGTTTAATATGTGACATTCTTTTGTCTTTACCATCCCTCTTCTTAATAACCTTTTTTGTAAAAGATGCCCAGGTGAAAAGCAAAGGCCTCCAGAGGTAAGTAGAAGTCGGCCGACCCCCTTGTATGTCTGCGTTTTATTTTATTTTATTTTTGTTTGTTTGTTTGAAAAGGTGCACTGTGGGCCTAAAACAGAGGCCTGGGTGGTCAAGGGATGCCTTGACCCCCCCCTCCCCTTCTGAGTTTCTTGTCGATAACAAGGCATACCTGAGAGTCCCACCAGCAAGACATGTCTAAATCTAAAAATAACTGTTTGGTGAAAACATTCATTTGAGCTCATGTTTTTTGTGTTAAGTGTATCTGATTGAGTCCAATTTTCTTGTTATATGTCAATGTCTGATTATTTAAAAGTCTCCGTTTCTCTGTCTTGTTTGTGTTACATGTTTTTCCTTGTCCAGTTTTGTCTTTAAAATTGGTACCATTTCTAAGTATGGATCCTTATGGGTTTTCTGTGCATACTCAAGCACACATCCTTGTTATTTTTTTGAACATTTCTGGGCCTAGCATGGCCGCTCCCCCATGTCTGCAGTTGTAACAAGCCCTGGAAAAATAAATTCCAGCTAAGTTGCCTTGCAAAAAGTTTTGTTTTGAACTTGGTTCTCATCTGTAAGAGTAAAATTGGCAAAACTCTCTTGACACAAACTTCCGGAAATTGAACGGCCGATATTAATTTTGCGCGCTTTATGATCTTTGAGTATGAATGTGTGTGAATGAGTGAGTGAACATGTTCAGGGTTAAATTGTCAGCATGCTGTATAAAACAATGGATAAATTTATACTTAAAGACAATTGGGTAAATCTAAGCTTAAAACTTCAACAAAAATATTAGGTTTGAATGTTTACTATGCCTCAAAGGATTATTGCATTGTCTTAAAGAAAAACTGGTAAATATTTTTCTAGATCCTGAAATCTGCATTTTATTGCAAGGCATACAGCTGTTTACACTGTAAACATTGTATCCTGTTTAGCACAGAGGTATTAGGGAATTTGGGATTTATTACCTTAAGTTAAAATTTGGAGACATGTATTAGAGATTTAAATGTAAAATTGTTCATTAACGTCAGAAACTTTGTCTGTCTGTCTTTTCTTGCAAACTGACACTAGAAATCTAATGGTAAAATGTGGATAATGTGATTAGTATTTTAAAGGAATGTTTAAAGGTTTATCTCTGTATGATTTGGTTTCATGTTACTGGATTGCTTCTAAAAGGAGGCCTGAAGGCAAAGGGCGTTCCTTGAGCCAAAGGAGACCTGGAGAAAAGGGAGTGCCTTGAGCCCTTAAAGGTTTTTCAAATGCAAATGAAGACTAAAATGTTAAGTGTTTAAGTTTAAAAAGTGTAAACCTTTTAAAGAACTTTAGAATTGCGTTTCTGAATAATATTTGAAAGTGAAGTTGTCTTAAATGTTTTAAGAAAGAGAAAAAGGGAAAATCAGGACTACCAAAATAACTTCCAGCTAGCCCATGGAGAAGTACAGCAATCCTTATTCAGATGTAACTTTGGCTTTTACCAGGTTCTAGGTAAGCTCATGCTTAGAGACTATTTCTGTGTTGACCACCTTGTTGCTTTAATTGGAGTAACGTGGCCTTTTGTAGGACTCACTGATCTGAAAACTGCAGTTCTGAGCCAACCCCGGGCAAAGCAAAGTCCCTGTGAGACTGTGGTGTCTAATCTGGCAGCAGAGTGCTAATTGAGGCAGAGTTGCTTTGGAGCTCAAAGTGGCAGAGTGCTAGCCTTGAGCTGGAGAGCTGAGGGACAGTACCCAGACCCCGAGTTCAAGTCCAGCAACCAAGCAAGTGAAATGCCCATGGGATGTTTATCCCTGTGTGGAGAGACACTACTGGGACAACGAAGCATCCAGATGCAGAAAGCCTCTGCATGGATGGCAGAGATGGTGTCAGATCCTAGAGTCACTCGTGCTTGGCCATTCAATATTAATCAGAGCCGGGAGGTCATAGAATAGTTTGTAAGCATGCCTTACTAATGCCCGTGCCTTCCATAACTGGGGAGGAACTTGTCAATCATCTGTGATAGTGGTAGTTTAAAGTTCTGAGTAAAGTTTGATTTGACTCCAGCCACAAATTCAGGAAAGTTTGTGGATCTGACAACTAAAGCATTGTTTAAGGTTGCAGAAATTTAGTTCCCCAGACAATCAAGAAAAAGCCTTTGCAAATGGGTGCTATGTAAGCTACACTATTGTAGCCAAAGATGGTTTGTGCAGTTGTTAAATGTCAAATATGATCTCTAGTTTGGAGTAAATTATTGTTCCTAATATCTAATCCTTGCAACCCCTTGTTAAAACAGGCTAGGCTTCTTAAGGTCCCTCGTCAAGCACAGAGACAACACCCCTGAGTCAGCTTGAAGAAGTCACAAAAGTTGAATCTCCGCCCATCAATCCCCGTCAGACCAAGGGACCAAAGTCATTTTTGGAAAATGTGACAGGATAAATTAGGGGTATAGAAAAGAGTAAAAAAATTGCACTTGTGTTTCTTTTAAAATAAAGACGGGGGAGATGTTGGGGACTGACTGTGGGGTCAGTGACCTTGGACCCACACAATTGAGTACACAAGGAAGTAAGCTCTTATCATGATTTTGGGCTGTGTCAATAGCTTCTCATTTAACCTGTTTGGGACTTGATAGCTTCTCATTCAACCTATTTCAGACTTGATACTGTTTGTATGAATGTAGCCCCTGGCAGTTCCCTAGTTTAAAGATGTGTATTTAAGATTGAGAACTGGAAATAAACTGGGCTACGGTCTTGGGCGACAGGCTTCTTAAGCTGTGGCTCATGATTTGGGCTGTAGCCCTCCTGAACCCCATCTGTTTGTCTCTCTTCTAATTTTTCGTAGTCCTTGCCCACTATTTCAGGAACCCCAATCTGCGAACCCTGGTTTGCTGCCGGTTGGCCCCGGCAACGGAGGTGTGTGAACTCATAGAATGGAGGTGTGTGAAGTCAGAACGGAGATGTGTGAAGTCTTAGAATGGAGGTGTGTGAAGTCAGAATGCAGGTGTGTGAAGTCATAAAATGGAGGTGTGTGCAGTCAGAATGGAGGTGTGTGAACTCATAGAATGGAGGTGTGTTAAGTCACAATGGAGGTTGTGAAGTCATAGAATGGAGGTGTGTGAAGTCACAAAATGGGGTGTGTGAAGTCATAGAATGGAACTGTGTGAAGTCAGATTGGAGGTGTGTGAAGTCACAGAATGGAGGTATGTGAACTCAGAATGGAGGTGTGTGAAGTCACAGAATGGAGGTGTGTGAAGTCATAGAATGGAGGTGTGTGAAGTCATAGAATGCAGGTGTGTGAAGTCATAATGTAGGTGTGTGAAGTCACAGAATTGAGGTGTTTGAAGTCATATATTGGAGGTGTGTGAAGTCAAAATGGATGTGTGAAGTCATAGAATGGAGGTGTGTGAAGTCATAGAATGGAAGTGTGTGAAGTCACAGAATGGTGTTGTGTGAAGTCACAGAATGGAGGTGTGTGAAGTCACAGAATGGAGGTGTGTGAACTCAGAATGGAGGTGTGTGAAGTCACAGAATGGAGGTGTGTGAAGTCATAGAATGGAAGTGTGTGAAATCATAGAATGGAGGTATGTGAAGTCAGAATGGAGGTGTGTGAAGTCACCGAATGGAGTTGTGTGAACTCAGAATGGAAGTGTGTGAAGTCATAGAATGGATGTTTCTGAAGTAAGAATAAAGGTGTGTGAAGTCATAGAATGGAGGTGTGTGAACTCATAGAATGGAGGAGTGTGAAGTCACAGAATGGAGGTGTGTGAAGTTAGAACGGAGGTGTGTAGTCATAGATTGGAGGTGGAGAAATCATAGAAAGGAGGTGTGGGAAGTCATAGAATGGAGGAGTGTGAAGTCATAGAGTGCAGGTGACTGAAGTCACAGATTCCAGGTCTGTGAAGTCATAGAACGGAGGTGGGTGATGTCAGAATGGAGGTGTGCGAAGTCATAAAATAGAGGTGTGTGAAGTCAATATGGAGGTGTGTGAAGTCATAGATGGAGAAGTGTGAAGTCATATTATGGAGGTGTGTGAAATCATAGAATGGAGTTTTGTGAAGTCACAGAATGGAGCTGTGTGAATTCAGAATGTAGATGTGTGAAGTCACAGAATGGAGGTGTGTGAAGTCAGAATGGAGGTGTGTGAAGTCATAAAATGGAGGTGTGTGAAGTCAGAATGGAGGTGTGTGAACTCATAGAATGGAGGTGTGTTAAGTCACAATGGAGGTTGTGAAGTCATAGAATGGAGGTGTGTGAAGTCACAAAATGGAGGTCTGTGAAGTCATAGAATGGAACTGTGTGAAGTCAGATTGGAGGTGTGTGAAGTCACAGAATGGAGGTGTGTGAACTCAGAATGGAGGTGTGTGAAGTCACAGAATGGAGGTGTGTGAAGTCACCGAATGGAGTTGTGTGAACTCAGAATGGAGGTGTGTGAAGTCACAGAATGAGGTTCATGAAGTCATAGAATGGAGGTGTGTGAAGTCATAGAATGGAGGTGGGTGATGTCAGAATGGAGGTGTGCGAAGTCATAAAATAGAGGTGTGTGAAGTCAATATGGAGGTGGGTGAAGTCATAGATGGAGATGTGTGAAGTCATATTATGGAGGTGTGTGAAATCATAGAATGGAGTTTTGTGAAGTCACAGAATGGAGCTGTGTGAATTCAGAATGAAGATGTGTGAAGTCTTAGAATGTAGGTGTGTGAAGTCAGAATGGAGGTGTGTGAAGTCATAAAATGGAGGTGTGTGAAGTCAGAATGGAGGTGTGTGAACTCATAGAATGGAGGTGTGTTAAGTCACAATGGAGGTTGTGAAGTCATAGAATGGAGGTGTGTGAAGTCACAAAATGGAGGTCTGTGAAGTCATAGAATGGAACTGTGTGAAGTCAGATTGGAGGTGTGTGAAGTCACAGAATGGAGGTGTGTGAACTCAGAATGGAGGTGTGTGAAGTCACAGAATGGAGGTGTGTGAAGTCACCGAATGGAGTTGTGTGAACTCAGAATGGAGGTGTGTGAAGTCACAGAATGGAGGTTTATGAAGTCATAGAATGGAGGTGTGTGAAGTCATAGAATGGAGGTGGGTGATGTCAGAATGGAGGTGTGCGAAGTCATAAAATAGAGGTGTGTGAAGTCAATATGGAGGTGTGTGAAGTCATAGATGGAGATGTGTGAAGTCATATTATGGAGGTGTGTGAAATCATAGAATGGAGTTTTGTGAAGTCACAGAATGGAGCTGTGTGAATTCAGAATGAAGATGTGTGAAGTCTTAGAATGTAGGTGTGTGAAGTCAGAATGGAGGTGTGTGAAGTCATAAAATGGAGGTGTGTGAAGTCAGAATGGAGGTGTGTGAATTCATAGAATGGAGGTGTGTTAAGTCAAAATGGAAGTTGTGAAGTCATAGAATGGAGGTGTGTGAAGTCACAAAATGGAGGTGTGTGAAGACATAGAATGAACTGTGTGAAGTCAGATTGGAGGTGTGTGAAGTCACAGAATGGAGGTGTGTGAACTCAGAATGGAGGGGTGTGAAGTCACAGAATGGAGGTGTGTGAAGTCATAGAATGGAGGTGTGTGAAGTCATAGAATGGAGGTGTCTGAAGTCATAATGTAGGTGTGTGAAGTCACAGAATTGAGGTGTTTGAAGTCATATATTGGAGGTGTGTGAAGTCAAAATGGATGTGTGAAGTCATAGAATGGAGGTGTGTGAAGTCATAGAATGGAAGTGGGTGAAGTCACAGAATGGAGATGTGTGAAGTCACAGAATGGAGGTGTGTGAAGTTACAGAATGGAGCTGTGTGAACTCAGAATGGAGGTGTGTAAAGTCACAGAATGGAGGTGTGTGAAGTCATAGGATGGAAGTGTGTGAAATCATAGAATGGAGGTATGTGAATTCAGAATGGAGGTGTGTGAAGTCACCGAATGGAGTTGTGTGAACTCAGAATGGAGGTGTGCGAAGTCACAGAATGGAGGTTTATGAAGTCATAGATTGGAGGTGTGTGAAGTCATAGAATGGATGTTTCTGAAGTAAGAATGAAGGTGTGTGAAGTCATAGAATGGAGGTGTGTGAAGTCAAAATAGAGGTGTGTGAACTCATAAAATGGAGGTGTGTGAACTCATAGAATGGAGGTGTGTGAAGTCATGGAATGGAGGTGTGTGAAATCACAGAATGGAGGTTTGTGAAGTCAAAAAGGTGGTGTGTAGAGTCACAAATGGAGGTGTGTGAAATCATAGCATGGAGGTGTGTGAACTCATAGAATGGAGGTGTGTTAAGTCACAATGGAGGTTGTGAAGTCATAGAATGGAGGTGTGTGAAGTCACAAAATGGAGGTGCGTGAAGTCATAGAATGGAGCTGTGTGAAGTCAGGTTGGAGGTGTGTGAAGTCACAGAATGTAGGTGTGTGAACTCAGAATGGAGGTGTGTGAAGTCACAGAATGGAGGTGTGTGAAGTCATAGAATGGATGTGTGTGAAGTCATAGAATGGAGGTGTGTGAAGTCATAAGGTAGGTGTGTGAATTCACAGAATTGAGGTGTGTGAATTCACAGAATGGAGGTGGGTGAAGTCATAGAATGGAGGTGTGTGAAGTCATAGAATGGAGGTGTGTGAATTCATAGAATGGATGTTTGTGAAGTAAGAATGAAGGTGTTAAGTCATAGAATGGAGGTGTGTGAAGTCAGAGAATGGAGGTGTGTGAAGTCATAGAATGAAGCTCTGTGAAGTCAGAATGGAGGTGTGTGAAGTCATAGAATGGAGGTGTGTGAACTAACAATGGAGGTGTGTGAAGTCAAAGAATGGAGGTGTGTGAAGTCAAAGAATGGAAGTGTGTGAAGTCATAGAATGGAGGTTTGTGAAGTCACAGAATTGATGTTTGTGAAGTCAGAATGGAGGTGTGTGAACTCAAAATGGAGGGGTGTGAAGTCATAGAATGGAGGTGTGTGAAGTCACAGAATTGATGTTTGTGAAGTCAGAATGGAGGTGTGTGAACTCACAATGGAGGTGTGTGAAGTCAAAGAATGGAGGTGTGTGAAGTCACAGAATTGATGTTTGTGAAGTCAGAATGGAGGTGTGTGAAGTCAGAATGGAAGTGTGTGAAGTCATAGAAAGTAGGTGTGTGAAGTCTCAATGCAGGTGTGTGAACTCATAGAAAGGAGATGTGTGAAGTCACAGAATGGAGGTGTGTGAAGTCATAGAATGGAGGTGTGTGAAGTCATAGAATTGAGATGTGTGAACTCATAGAATGGAGATGTGTGAAGTCACAGAATGGAGGTGTGTGAAGTCATAGAATTGAGGTGTGTGAAGTCATAGAATTGAGGTGTGTGAAGTCATAGAATGGACGTGTGTGAAGTCATAGAATGGAGGTGTGTGACGTCACAATGTAAATGTGTGACGTCATAGAATGGAGGTGTGTGAAGTCACAGAATGGCGGTGTGTGCAGTCAAAATGGAGGTGTGTGACGTCCTAAAATGGGGGTGTGTGAAGTCATAGAATAGAGGTGTGTGAAATCATAGAATGGAGGTTTGTGAAGTCATGCAATGGAGGTGTGTGAAGTCAGAATGTAGGTGTGAAGTCATAGAATGGAGGTGGGTGAAGTCATAGACATTAGGTGTGGGAAGTCATAGAATGGAGAAGTGTGAAGTCATAGAGTTGAGGTCTGTGAAGTCATAGAATGGAGGTGTGTGAAGTCAGAATGTAGGTTTGCGACGTCATAGAACAGAGGTGTGTGAAGTCAGAATGGCGGTGTGTGAAGTCATAGAATGGAGGTGTGTGAAGTCACAGAATGGAGGTGTGTGAAGTCCTAGAATGGAGTTGTGTGAAATCAGAATGGAGGTGTGTGAAGTCATAGAATGGAGGTGTGTGAAGTCATAGAATGGAGGTGTGTCAATTCATAGAATGGATGTTTGTGAAGTAAGAATGAAGGTGTTAAGTCATAGAATGGAGGTGTGTGAAGTCACAGAATGGAGGTGTGTGAAGTCCTAGAATGGAGTTGTGTGAAATCAGAATGGAGGTGTGTGAAGTCATAGAATGGAGGTGTGTGAACTAACAATGGAGGTGTGTGAAGTCAAAGAATGGAGGTGTGTGAAGTCAAAGAATGGAAGTGTGTGAAGTCATAGAATGGAGGTGTGTGAAGTCACAGAATTGATGTTTGTGAAGTCAGAATGGAGGTGTGTGAACTCACAATGGAGGTGTGTGAAGTCATAGAATGGAGGTGTGTGAAGTCACAGAATTGATGTTTGTCAAGTCAGAATGGAGGTGTGTGAACTCACAATGGAGTTGTGTGAAGTCAAAGAATGTAGGTGTGTGAAGTCACAGAATTGATGTTTGTGAAGTCAGAATGGAGGTGTGTGACGTCCTAAAATGGAAGTGTGTGAAGTCATAGACTAGAGGTGTGTGAAATCATAGAATGGACGTTTGTGAAGTCATGCAATGGAGGTGTGTGAAGTCAGAATGTAGGTGTAAAGTCATAGAATGGAGGTGGGTGAAGTCATAGACATTAGGTGTGGGAAGTCATAGAATGGAGAAGTGTGAAGTCATAGAGTGGAGGTCTGTGAAGTCATAGAATGGAGGTGTGTGAAGTCAGAATGTAGGTTTGCGAAGTCATAGAACAGAAGTGTGTGAAGTCAGAATGGAGGTTTGTGAAGTCATAGAATGGAGGTGTGTGAACTCATAGAATGGAGGTGTGTGACGTCACAATGGAAGTGTGTGAAGTCATATAATGGAGGTTTGTGAAGTTACAGAATGGAGGTGTGTGAAGTCACAGAATGGAGGTTTGTGAACTCATAGAATGGAGGTATGTGAAGTCAAATTGGAGGAGTGTGAAGTCGGAGAATGGAGGTGTGTGAAGTCACAGAATGGAGGTGGGTGAAGTCACAGAATGGAGGTGTGTGAAGTCATAGAATGGAGGTGTGTGAAGTCACAGAATTGAGGTATTTGAAGTCATATATTGGAGGTGTGTGAAGTCAAAATGGATGTGTGAAGTCATAGAATGGAGGTGTGTGAAGTCATAGAATGGAGGTGTGTGAAGTCACAGAATGGAGGGGTATGAAGTCATAGAATGGAGGTGTGTGAATTCACAGAATTGAGGTGTTTGAAGTCATATATTGGAGGTGTGTGCAGTCAAAATGGATGTGTGAAGTCATAGAATGGAGGTGTGTGAAATCATAGAATGAGGGTGTATGTGGTCATAGAATGGAGGTGTGTGATGTCCCAGAATGGAGGTGTGTGAAGTCATAGAATGGAAGTGTGTGAAGTCACAGAATGGAGGTGTGTGAAGTCACAATGATGGTGTGTGAAGTCATAGAATGGATGTTTCTGAAGTCAGAACAGAGGTGTGTAGTCATAGATTGGAAGTGGTGAAGTCATAGAAATGAGGTGTGGGAAGTCATAGAATGGAGGAGTGTGAAGTCAGAGAGTGCAGGTGACTGAAGTCACAGATTCCAGGTCTGTGAAGTCATAGAATGGAGGTAGGTGATGTCAGAATGGAGGTGTGCGAAGTCATAAAATAGAGGTGTGTGAAGTCAGAATGGAGGTGTGTGAAGTCATAGATGGAGTTGTGTGAAGTCATAATATGGAGGTGTGTGAAATCATAGAATGGAGTTTTGTGAAGTCACAGAATGGAGCTGTGTGAATTCAGAATGGAGGTGTGTGAAGTCATAGAATGGAGGTGTGTGAAGTCAGAATGGAGGTGTTTGAACTCATAGAATGGAGGTGTGTGACGTCAAAGAATGGAGGTGTGTGAAGTCATAGAAAGGAGCTGTGTGAAGTCAGAATGGAGGTATGTGAAGTCACAGAATGGAGGTGTGTGAACACAGAATGGAGGGGTGTGAAGTCAAAGAATGGAGGTGTGTGAAGTCATAGAATGGAGGTGTGTGAAGTCATAGAATGTATGTTTGTGAAGGAAGAATGAAGGTGTGTGAAGTCATAGAATGGAGGTGTGTGAAGTCACAGAATGGAGGTGTGTGAAGTCATAGAATGGAGGTGTGTGAAGTCATAGAATAGAGGTGTGTGAAGTCATATAATGTAGGTGTGTGAAGTCACAGAATGGAGGTGTGTGAAGTCAGAATTGGGGTGTGAAGTCATAGAATGGAGGTGGGTGAAGTCATAGAAAGGAAGTGTGGGAAGTCATAGAATGGATGAGTGTGAAGTCATAGAGTGGAGGTGAGTGAAGTCACAGATTCGAGGTCTGTGAAGTCATAGAATGGAGGTGTGTGAAGTCAGAATGGAGGTGTGTGAAGTCATAGAATAGAGGTGTCTGAACTCATAGAATTGAGGTGTGTGACGTCAGAATGGAAGTGTGTGAACTCATAGAATGGAGGTGTGTGAAGTCACAGAATGGAGGTGTGTGAAGTCAAAATGGAGGTGTGTGACGTCCTAAAATGGAGGTGTGTGAAGTCATAGAATGGAGGTGTTTGAAATATAGAATGGTGGTTTGTGAAGTCACAGAATGGAGGTGTGTGAACTCAGAATGGAGGTGTGTGAAGTCACAGAATGGAAGTGTGTGAAGTCATAGAATGGAGGTGTGTGAAGTCATACAATGAAGGGGTGTGAAGTCATCGAATGGAGGTGGGTGAATTCACAGAAGGTAGGTGTGTGAAGTCACATAATGGAGTTGTGTGAAGTCAAAATGGAGGTGTATAACGTCATAAAATGGAGGCGTGTGAAGTCATAGAATGGAGTTGTGTGAAATCATAGAATGGAGTTTTGTGAAGTCACAGAATGGAGGTGTGTGAAGTCACAGAATGGAGGTTTGTGAAATCATAGAATGGAAGTATGTGAAGTCAAATTTGAGGGGTGTGAAGTCTGAGAATGCAGGGGTCTGAAGTCACAGAATGGAGGTGGGTGAAGTCACAGAATGGAGTTGTGTGAAGTCCTAGAATGGAGGTGTGTGTAGTCACAAAATGGACGGGTATGAAGTCATAGAATGGAGGTGTGTGAAGTCACACAATTGAGGTGTTTGAAGTCATATATTGGAGGTGTGTGAAGTCAAAATGGATGCGTGAATTCATAGAATGGAGGTGTGTGAAGTCATAGAATGGAAGTGTGTGAAGTCACAGAATGGAGGTGTGTGAAGTCACAGAATGGAGGTGTGTGAAGTCACAGAATTGAGGAGTGTGAACTCAGAATGGAGGTGTGTGAAGTCACAGAATGGAGGTGTGTGAAGTCATAGAATGGAAGTGTGTGAAATCATAGAATGGAGGTATGTGAAGTCAGAATGGAGGTGTGTGAAATCACCGAATGGAGTTGTGTGAACTCAGAATGGAGGTGTGTGAAGTCACAGAATGGAGGTTTATGAAGTCATAGAATGGAGGTGTGTGAAGTCATAGAATGGATGTTTCTGAAGTAAGAATGAAGGTGTGTGAAGTCATAGAATGGAGTTGTGTGAACTCATAGAATGGAGGAGTGTGAAGTCACAGAATGGAGGTGTGTGAAGTCAGAACGGAGGTGTGTAGTCATAGATTGGATGGCTAGAAGTCATAGAAATGAGGTGTGGGAAGTAATAGAATGGAGGAGTGTGAAGTCATAGAGTGCAAGTGACTGAAGTCACAGATTCCAGGTCTGTGAAGTCATAGAATGGAGGTGGGTGATGTCAGAATGGAGGTGTGCGAAGTCATAAAATAGAGGTGCGTGAAGTCAGAATGGAGGTGTGTGAAGTCATAGATGGAGTTGTGTGAAGTCCTAATATGGAGGTGTGTGAAATCATAGAATGGAGTTTTGTGAAGTCACAGAATGGAGCTGTGTGAATTCAGAATGGAGGTATGTGAAGTCATAGAATGGAGGTGTGTGAAGTCAGAATGGAGGTGTTTGAACTCATAGAATGGAGGTGTGTGACGTCAAAGAATGAAGGTGTGTGAAGTCATAGAATGGAGGTGTGTGAAGTCAAAATGGAGGTGTGTGAACTCATAGAATGGAGGTGTGTGAACTCATAGAATGGAGGTGTGTGAAGTCACGGAATGGAGGTGTGTGAAGTCAAAGAATGGAGGTGTGTGAAGTCAAACAATAAAGGTGTGTGAAGTCACAGAATGGAGGTGTGTGAAATCACAGAATGGAGGTTTGTGAAATCAAAAAGGTGGTGTGTAGAGTCACAAATGGAGGTGTGTGAAATCATAGAATGGAGGTGTGGGAAGTCAAAGAATGGAGGTGTGTGAAGTCATAGAATGGAGTTGTGGGAAGTCATGGAATGGAGGTATGTGAAGTCACAGAATGGATTTGTGTGAAGTCTTAGAATGGAGGTGTGCGAAGTCAGACTGGAGGTGTGTGAAGTCATAGAATGGAGGTGTGTGAAGTCAGAATGGAGGTGTGTGAACTCATAGAATGGAGGTGTGTTAAGTCACAATGGAGGTTGTGAAGTCATAGAATGGAGGTGTGTGAAGTCACAAAATGGAGGTGTGTGAAGTCATAGAATGGAGCTGTGTGAAGTCCGATTGGAGGTGTGTGAAGTCACAAAATGGAAGTGTGTGAACTCAGAATGGAGGTGTGTGAAGTCACAGAATGGTGGTGTGTGAAGTCATAGAATGGAGGTGTGTGAAGTCATAGAATGGGGGTGTATGAAGTCATAATGGAGGTGTGTGAAGTCACAGAATTGAGGTGTGTGAAGTCACAGAATGGAGGTGGGTGAAGTCATAGAATGGAGGTGTGTGAAGTCATAGAATGGAGGTGTGTGAATTCATAGAATGGATGTTTGTGAAGTAAGAATGAAGGTGTTAAGTCATAGAATGGAGGTGTGTGAAGTCATAGAATGGAGGTGTGTGAAGTCATAGAATGGAGTTGTGTGAAATCAGAATGGAGGTGTGTGAAGTCATAGAATGGAGGTGTGTGAACTAACAATGGAGGTGTGTGAAGTCAAAGAATGGAGGTGTGTGAAGTCAAAGAATGGAAGTGTGTGAAGTCATAGAATGGCGGTGTGTGAAGTCACAGAACTGATGTTTGTGAAGTCAGAATGGAGGTGTGTGAACTCACAGTGGAGGTGTGTGAAGTCATAGAATGGAGGTGTGTGAAGTCACAGAATTGATGTTTGTGAAGTCATAGAAAGGAGGTGTGTGAAGTCACAATGCAGGTGTGTGAACTCATAGAATGGAGATGTGTGAAGTCACAGAATGGAGGTGTGTGAAGACATAGAATGGAGGTGTGTGAAGTCATAGAATTTAGGTGTGTGAACTCATAGAATGGAGATGTGTGAAGTCACAGAATGGAGGTGTGTGAAGTCATAGAATTGAGGTGTGTGAAGTCATACAATTGAGGTGTGTGAAGTCATAGAATGGAGGTGTGTGAACTCATAGAATTGAGTTGTGTGACGTCACAATGTAAATGTGTGAAGTCATAGAATGCAGGTGTGTGAAGTCAAAGAATGGCGGTGTGTGAAGTCAAAATGGAGGTGTGTGACGTCCTAAAATGGAGGTGTGTGAAGTCATAGAATGCAGGTGTGTGAAATCATAGAATGGAGGTTTGTGAAGTCACAGAATGGAGGTGTGTGAAGTCAGAATGGAGGTGTGAAGTCATAGAATGGAGGTGGGTGAAGTCATAGAAATTAGGTGTGGGAAGTCATAGAAAGGAGAAGTGTGAAGTCATAGAGTGGAGGTCTGTGAAGTCATAGAGTGGAGGGGTGTGAAGTCAGAATGTAGGTTTGCGAAGTCATAGAACAGAGGTGTGTGAAGTCAGAATGGAGGTGTGTGAAGTCATAGAATGGAGGTGTGTGAACTCATAGAATGGAGGTGTGTGACGTCACAATGGAAGTGTGTGAAGTCATAGAATGGAGGTGTGTGAAGTCATACAATGAAGGTGTGTGAAGTCAGAATGGAGGTGTATGAAGTCACAGAATGGAGGTGTGTGAAGTCACAGAATGTATGTTTGTGAAGTAAGAATGAAGGTGTTTGAAGTCATAGAATGGACGTGTGTGAAGTCACAGAATGGAGGTGTGTGAAGTCATAGAATGGACTTGTGTGAAGTCATAGAATTGAGGTGTGTGAAGTCATAGAATGGAGGTGTGTGAAGTCACAGAATGGAGGTTTGTGAAGTCAGAATGGAGGTGTGTGAAGTCATAGAATGGAGGTGGGTGAAGTCATAGGAAGGATGTGTGGGAAGTCATAGAATGGAGGAGTGTGAAGTTAGAATGGAGGTGTGTGAAGTCACAGAATTGAGGTGTGTGAAGTCACAGAATGGAGGTGTGTGAAGTCACAGAATGTATGTTTGTGAAGTAAGAATGAAGGTGTTTGAAGTCATAGAATGGAGGTGTGTGAAGTCACAGAATGGAGGTGTGTGAAGTCATAGAATAGACTTGTGTGAAGTCATAGAATTGAGGTGTGTGAAGTCATAGAATGGAGGTGTGTGAAGTCACAGAATGGAGTTTTGTGAAGTCAGAATGGAGGTGTGTGAAGTCATAGAATGGAGGTGGGTGAAGTCATAGGAAGGATGTGTGGGAAGTCATAGAATGGAGGAGTGTGAAGTCATAGTGTGGAGGTGAGTGAAGTCACAGTTTCGAGGTCTGTGAAGTCATAGAATTGAGGTGTGTGAAGTCAGAATGGAGGTGTGTGAAATCATAGAATGGAGACGTGTGCACTCATAGAATGGAGGTGTGTGACATCACAATGGAAGTGTGTGAAGTCATAGAATGGAGGTGTGTGAAGTCATACAATGAAGGTGTGTGAAGTCAGAATGGAGGTGTGTGAAGTCATAGATTGAGGTGTGTGAAGTCATAGTATGGAGGTGTGTGAAATCATAGAATGGATTTTTGTTGAGTCACAGAATGGAGGTGTGTGAAGTCAGAATGGAGGTGTGTGAACTCATAGAATGGAGGTGTGTGAATTCATAGAATGGATGTTTGTGAAGTAAGAATGAAGGTGTTAAGTCATAGAATGGAGGTGTGTGAAGTCATAGAATGGAGGTGTGTGAAGTCATAGAATGGAGTTGTGTGAAATCAGAATGGAGGTGTGTGAAGTCATAGAATGGAGGTGTGTGAACTAACAATGGAGGTGTGTGAAGTCAAAGAATGGAGGTGTGTGAAGTCAAAGAATGGAAGTGTGTGAAGTCATAGAATGGAGGTGTGTGAAGTCACAGAACTGATGTTTGTGAAGTCAGAATGGAGGTGTGTGAACTCACAGTGGAGGTGTGTGAAGTCATAGAATGGAGGTGTGTGAAGTCACAGAATTGATGTTTGTGAAGTCAGAATGGAGGTGTGTGAACTCACAATGGAGGTGTGTGAAGTCAAAGAATGGAGGTGTGTGAAGTCACAGAATTGATGTTCGTGAAGTCATAGAAAGGAGGTGTGTGAAGTCACAATGCAGGTGTGTGAACTCATAGAATGGAGATGTGTGAAGTCACAGAATGGAGGTGTGTGAAGACATAGAATGGAGGTGTATGAAGTCATAGAATTTAGGTGTGTGAACTCATAGAATGGAGATGTGTGAAGTCACAGAATGGAGGTGTGTGAAGTCATAGAATTGAGGTGTGTGAAGTCATACAATTGAGGTGTGTGAAGTCATAGAATGGAGGTGTGTGAACTCATAGAATTGAGTTGTGTGACGTAACAATGTAAATGTGTAAAGTCATAGAATGCAGGTGTGTGAAGTCAAAGAATGGCGGTGTGTGAAGTCAAAATGGAGGTGTGTGACGTCCTAAAATGGAGGTGTGTGAAGTCATAGAATGCAGGTGTGTGAAATCATAGAATGGAGGTTTGTGAAGTCACAGAATGGAGGTGTGTGAAGTCAGAATGGAGGTGTGAAGTCATAGAATGGAGGTGGGTGAAGTCATAGAAATTAGGTGTGGGAAGTCATAGAAAGGAGAAGTGTGAAGTCATAGAGTGGAGGTCTGTGAAGTCATAGAGTGGAGGGGTGTGAAGTCAGAATGTAGGTTTGCGAAGTCATAGAACAGAGGTGTGTGAAGTCAGAATGGAGGTGTGTGAAGTCATAGAATGGAGGTGTGTGAACTCATAGAATGGAGGTGTGTGACGTCACAATGGAAGTGTGTGAAGTCATAGAATGGAGGTGTGTGAAGTCATACAATGAAGGTGTGTGAAGTCAGAATGGAGGTGTGTGAAGTCACAGAATGGAGGTGTGTGAACTCAGAATTCAGGTGTGTGAAGTCATAGATGGAGGTGTGTGAAGTCATAGTATGGAGGTGTGTGAAATCATAGAATGGATTTTTGTTGAGTCACAGAATGGAGGTGTGTGAAGTCAGAATGGAGTTGTGTGAACTCATAGAATGGAGGTGTGTGAAGTCCCAATGGAGGTGTGTGAAATCAGAGAATAGAGGTGTCTGAAGTCACAAAATGGAGGTGTGTGAAGTCACAGAATGGAGGGGTGTGAAGTCATAGAATGGAGGTGTGTGAAGTCACAGAATTGAGGTGTGAGAAGTCACAGAATGGAGGTGTGTGAAGTCACAGAATGTATGTTTGTGAAGTAAGAATGAAGGTGTTTGAAGTCATAGAATGGAAGTGTGTGAAGTCACAGAATAGAGGTGTGTGAAGTCACAGAATGTATGTTTGTGAAGTAAGAATGAAGGTGTTTGAAGTCATAGAATGGAGGTGTGTGAAGTCACAGAATGGAGGTGTGTGAAGTCATAGAATGGACTTGTGTGAAGTCATAGAATTGAGGTGTGTGAAGTCATAGAATGGAGGTGTGTGAAGTCACAGAATGGAGGTTTGTGAAGTCAGAATGGAGGTGTGTGAAGTCATAGAATGGAGGTGGGTGAAGTCATAGGAAGGATGTGTGGGAAGTCATAGAATGGAGGAGTGTGAAGTCATAGTGTGGAGGTGAGTGAAGTCACAGTTTCGAGGTCTGTGAAGTCATAGAATTGATGTGTGTGAAGTCAGAATGGAGGTGTGTGAAATCATAGAATGGAGACGTGTGCACTCATAGAATGGAGGTGTGTGACATCACAATGGAAGTGTGTGAAGTCATAGAATGGAGGTGTGTGAAGTCATACAATGAAGGTGTGTGAAGTCAGAATGGAGGTGTGTGAAGTCATAGATTGAGGTGTGTGAAGTCATAGTATGGAGGTGTGTGAAATCATAGAATGGATTTTTGTTGAGTCACAGAATGGAGGTGTGTGAAGTCAGAATGGAGGTGTGTGAACTCATAGAATGGAGGTGTGTGAAGTCACAATGGAGGTGTGTGAAATCAGAGAATGGAGGTGTGTGAAGTCACAAAATGGAGGTGTGTGAAGTCATAGAATGGAGGGGTGTGAAGTCATAGAATGGAGGTGTGTGAAGTCATAGAATGGATGTTTGTGAAGTAAGAATGAAAGTGTGTGAAGCCATAGAATGGAGGTGTGTGACGTCACAGAATGGAGCTGTGTGAAGTCATAGAATGGACCTGTGTGAAGTCAGAATGAAGGTGTGTACGGTCACAGAATGGAGGTGTGTCAACTCGGATTGGATTTGTGTGAAGTCAGAGAATGGAGGTGTGTGAAGTCATAGAATACAGTGGTGTGAAGTCATAGAATGGAGGTGTGTGAAGACAGAAAGAAGGTGTGTGAAGTCTCAGAATTGAGGTGTGTGAAGTCATAGAATGGAGGTGTGTGAAATCATAGAATGGAGGTGTGTGAAGTCAGAGAATGGAGGTGTGTGAAGTCACAGAATAGAGGCGAGAAATCGCAGAATGGATGTGGGCGAAGTCATAGAAAGGAGGTGTGGGAAGTCATAGAATGGAGGAGTGTGAATTCGTAGAGTGGAGGTGAGTGAAGTCACAGATACGAGGTCTGCGAAGTCATAGAATGGACGTGTGTGCAGTCACAGAATGGAGGTGTGTGAAGTCATACAATGGAGGTGTGTGAAGTCCGAATGGAGTTCTGTGAAGTCACAGAATGGAGGTGTGTGAACTCAGAATGGAGGTGTGTGAAGTCATAGATGGAGGTGTGTGAAGTCATAGTATGGAGGTGTGTGAGATCATAGAATGGAGTTTTGTGAAGTCACAGAATGGAGCTGTGTGAAGTCAGAATGGAGGTGTATGAAGTCATAGAATAGAGGTGTGTGAAGTCATAATGTAGGTGTGTGAAGTCATAGAATGTAGGTGTGTGAAGTCACAGAATGGAGGTGTGTGAAGTCATAGAATGGAGGTGTGTGAAGTCATAGAATGGAGGTGTGTGAAGTCACAGAATGGAGGTGTGTGAAGTCACAGAATGGAGGTGTTTGAACTCACAATAGAGGTGTGTGAAGTCACAGAATGGAGGTGTGTGAAGTCAAAGAATGGAAGTGTGTGAAGTCATAGAATGGAGGTCTGTGAAGTCAGAATGGACGTGTGTGAAGTCACAGAATTGAGGTGTGTGAAGTCACAGAATGGAGGTTTGTGAAGACATACAATGGAGGTGTGTGAAGTCACAGAATGGATGTTTCCAAAGTAAGACTGAATGTGTGTGAAGTCATAGAATGCAGGTGTGTGAAGTCAAAATTAACGTGTGTGAAGTCATAGAATGGAGGTGTGTGAACTCACAGAATGGAGGTGTGTGAAGTCATGGAATGGGGGTGTGTGAAGTCACAGAATGGAGGTGTGTGAAGTCACAGAGTGGAAGTGTGTGAAGTCAAAACGGAGGTGTGTGAAGTCAAAAAGGTGGTGTGTGAAGTCACAAATGGAGGTGTGTGAAGTCACAGAATGGAGGCATGTGAACTCAGAATGGAGGTGTATGAAGTCATAGATGGAGGTGTTGGAAGTCAAAGGATTGAGGTGTGTGAAATCATAGAAAGGAGTTTTGTGAAGTCACAGAATGGAGCTGTGTGAAGTCATAGAATACAGTGGTGTGAAGTCATAGAATGGAGGTGTGTGAAGTCAGAATGGAGGTGTGTGAACTCATAGAATGGAGGTGTGTGAAGTCACAATGGAGGTGTGTGAAATCATAGAATGGAGGTGTGTGAAGTCACAAAATGGAGGTGTGTGAAGTCATAGAATGTAGGTGTGTGAAGTCATAGAATGGATGTTTGTGAAGTAAGAATGAAGGTGTGTGAAGTCAAAGAATGGTGGTGTGTGAGGTCACATAATGGAGTTGTGTGAAGTCATAGAATGGAGCTGTGTGAAATCAGAATGGAGGTGTGAGAAGTCACAGAATTGAGGGGTGTGATCACAGAATGGAGGTTTGTGAAGTCGCATGATGGAGGTGTGTAAAGTCAAAGAATGGAGGTGTGTGAAGTCATAGAATGGATGTTTGTGAAGTAAGAATGAAGGTGTGTGAAGTCATAGAATAGAGGTGTGTGAAGTCAAAGAATGGAGGTGCGTGAAGTCATAGAAAGGAGGTGTGTGAAGTCATAGAATGGAAGTGTGTGAAGTCATAGAGTAGGGGTGTGTGAAGTCAAAGAATGGAGGTTGTGAACTCATAGAATGGAGGTGTGTGACGTCACAATGGAAGTGTGTGAATTCATAGAATGGAGGTGTGTGAAGTCATACAATGAAGGTGTGTGAAGTCAGAATGGAGGTGTGTTAAGTCACAGAATGGAGGTGTGTGAACTAAGAATTGAGGTGTGTGAAGTCATAGATGGAGGTGTGTGAAGTCAGAGTATGGAGGTGTGTGAAATCATAGAATGGATTTTTGTTGAGTCACAGAATGGAGCTGTGTGAAATCAGAATGGAGGAGTGTGAAGTCATAGAATGGAGGTGTGTGAAGTCAGAATGGAGGTGTGTGAACTCATAGAATGGAGGTGTGTGAAGTCACAATGGAGGTGTGTGAAATCATAGAATGGAGGTGTGTGAAGTCACAAAATGGAGGTGTGTGAAGTCATAGAATGGAGGTGTGTGAAGTCATAGAATGGATGTCTGTGAAGGAAGAATGACGGTGTGTGAAGTCATAGAATGGAGGTGTGTGACGTCACAGAATGGAGTTTGTGAAGTCATAGAAAGGACCTGTGTGAAGTCAGAATGGAGGTGTGTAAAGTCACAGTATGGAGGTGTGTCAACTCAGAATGGAGGTGTGTGAAGTCAGACAATGGAGGTGTGTGAAGTCATATAATGGAGGTGTGTGAACTCATAGAATGGAGGTGTGTGAAGTCATACAATGGAGGTGTGTGAAATCATAGAATGGACGTGTTTGAATTCACAGAATGGAGGGGTGTGAAGTCAGAGTGGAGGTGTGTGAAGTCATAGAATTGAGGTGTGAAATCAGAATGGAGGTGTGTGAACTCATAGAAAGAAGGTGTGTGAAATCACAAGGAGGTGTGTGAAGTCATAGAATGGAGGTGTGTGAAGTCACAAATGGAGGTGTGTGAATTCATAGAATGGAGCTGGGTGAAGTCATAGAATGGAGGTGTGTGAAATCAAAAAATGGAGGAGTGTGAAGTTAGAATGGAGGTGTGTGAAGTCACAGAATGGAGGTGTGTGAAGTCACAGAATGTATGTTTGTGAAGTAAGAATGAAGGTGTTTGAAGTCATAGAATGGAGGTGTGTGAAGTCACAGAATGGAGGTTTGTGAAGTCAGAATGGAGGTGTGTGAAGTCATAGAATGGAGGTGGGTGAAGTCATAGAAAGGAGGTGTGGGAAGTCATAGTGTGGAGGTGAATGAAGTCACAGATTCGAGGTCTGTGAAGTCATAGAATGGAAGTGTGTGAAGTCAGAATGGAGGTGTGTGAATTCATAGAATGGAGATGTGTGAACTCATAGAATGGAGGTGTGTGACGTCACAATGGAAGTGTGTGAAGTCATAGAATGGAGGTGTGTGTAGTCATACAATGAAGGTGAGAGAAGTCAGAATGGAGGTGTGTGAAGTCACCGAATGGAGGTGTGTGAACTCAGAATTCAGGTGTGTGAAATCATAGATGGAGGTGTGTGAAGTCATAGTATGGAGGTGTGTGAAATCATAGAATGGATTTTTGTTGAGTCACAGAATGGAGCTGTGTGAAATCAAAATGGAGAAGTGTGAAGTCATAAAATGGAGGTGTGTGAAGTCAGAATGGAGGTGTGTGAAATCATAGAATGGAGGTGTGTGAAGTCACAAAATGGAGGTGTGTGAAGTCATAGAATGGAGGTGTGTGAAGTCATAGAATGGATGTTTGTGAAGTAAGAATGAAGGTGTGTGAAGTCATAGAATGGAGGTGTGTGAGGTCACAGAATGGGGTTGTGTGAAGTCATAGAATGGACCTGTGTGAAGTCAGAATGGAGGTGTGTAAAGTCACAGAATGGAGGTGTGTCAACTCAGAATGGAGGTGTGTGAAGTCAGACAATGGAGGTGTGTGAAGTCATAGAATGGAGGTGTGTGAAGTCATAGAATGGAGGTGTGTGAAGACAGAAAGAAAGTGTGTGAAGTCTCAGAATTGAGGTGTGTGAACACAAAATGGAGGTTTGTGAAGTCACAGAATGGAGGTATGAGAAGTCATAGAATGGATGTTTGTGAAGTAAGAATGAAGGTGTGTGAAGTCATAGAATGGAGGTGTGTGAAGTCAAAGAATGGAAGTGTGTGAAGTCATAGAATGGAGGTGTGTGAAGTCATAGAATGGAGGTGTGTGAAGTCATAGAATGGAGGTGTGTGAAGTCACAGAATGGAGGTGTGTGAAGTCAG
This sequence comes from Megascapheus bottae, assembly GCF_031878675.1. Classification (NCBI taxonomy): domain Eukaryota; kingdom Metazoa; phylum Chordata; class Mammalia; order Rodentia; family Geomyidae; genus Megascapheus; species Megascapheus bottae. The sequence continues at coordinate 262,077 of NW_028327283.1, forward strand.
AATAGAGGTGAGAAATCGCAGAATGGAGGTGGGTGAAGTCATAGAAAGGAGGTGTGGGAAGTCATAAAATGGAGGAGTGTGAAGTCGTAGAGTGGAGGTGAGTGAAGTCACAGATACGAGGTCTGTGAAGTCATAGAATGGAGGTGTGTGACGTCACAATGGAAGTGTGTGAAGTCATAGAATGGAGGTATGTGCAGTCACAGAATGGAGGTGTGTGATGTCATACAATGGAGGTGTGTGAAGTCCGAATGGAGTTCTGTGAAGTCACAGAATGGAGGTGTGTGAACTCAGAATGGAGGTGTGTGAAGTCACAGAATGGAGCTGTGTGAAGTAAGAATGGAGGTGTATGAAGTCATAGAATAGAGGTGTGTGAAGTCATAATGTAGGTGTGTGAAGTCATAGAATGGAGGTGTTTGAACTCACAATAGAGGTGTGTGAAGTCACAGAATGGAGATGTGTGAAGTCACAGAATGGAGGTGTGTGAAGTCACAGAATGGAGGTGTTTGAACTCACAATAGAGGTGTGTGAAGTCACAGAATGGAGGTGTGTGAAGTCATAGAATGGAGCTGGGTGAAGTCATAGAATGGAGGTGTGTGAAATCATAGAATGGAGGAGTGTGAAGTTAGAATCGAGGTGTGTGAAGTCACAGAATTGAGGTGTGTGAAGTCACAGAATGGAGGTGTGTGCAGTCATAGAATGGACTTGTGTGAAGTCATAGAATTGAGGTGTGTGAAGTCATAGAATGGAGGTGTGTGCAGTCATAGAATGGACTTGTGTGAAGTCATAGAATTGAGGTGTGTGAAGTCACAGAATGGAGGTTTGTGAATTCAGAATGGAGGTGTGTGAAGTCATAGAATGGAGGTGGGTGAAGTCATAGAAAGGAGGTGTGGGAAGTCATAGAATGGAGGAGTGTGAAGTCATAGTGTGGAGGTGAGTGAAGTCACAGTTTCGAGGTCTGTGAAGTCATAGAATTGAGGTGTGTGAAGTAAGAATGGAGGTGTGTGAAATCATAGAATGGAGATGTGTGCACTCATAGAATGGAGGTGTGTGACGTCACAATGGAAGTGTGTGAAGTCATAGAATGGAGGTGTGTGAAATCATACAATGAAGGTGTGTGAAGTCAGAATGGAGGTTTGTGAAGTCACAGAATGGAGGTGTGTGAACTCAGAATTCAGGTGTGTGAAGTCATAGATGGAGGTGTGTGAAGTCATAGTATGGAGGTGTGTGAAATCATAGAATGGATTTTTGTTGAGTCACAGAATGGAGGTGTGTGAAGTCAGAATGGAGTTGTGTGAACTCATAGAATGGAGGTGTGTGAAGTCCCAATGGAGGTGTGTGAAATCAGAGAATAGAGGTGTCTGAAGTCACAAAATGGAGGTGTGTGAAGTCACAGAATGGAGGGGTGTGAAGTCATAGAATGGAGGTGTGTGAAGTCACAGAATTGAGGTGTGAGAAGTCACAGAATGGAGGTGTGTGAAGTCACAGAATGTATGTTTATGAAGTAAGAATGAAGGTGTTTGAAGTCATAGAATGGAGGTGTGTGAAGTCATAGAATGGAGGTGTGTGAACTCATAGAATGGAGGTGTGTGAAGTCATGGAATGGGGGTGTGTGAAGTCACAGAATGGAGGTGTGTGAAGTCACAGATTGGAAGTGTGTGAAGTCAAAACGGAGGTGTGTGAAGTCAAAAAGGTGGTGTGTGAAGTCACAAATGGAGGTGTGTGAAGTCACAGAATGGAGGTATGTGAACTCAGAATGGAGGTGTATGAAGTCATAGATGGAGGTGTGGGAAGTCAAAGGATGGAGGTGTGTGAAATCATACAAAGGAGTTTTGTGAAGTCACAGAATGGAGCTGTGTGAAGTCAGAATGGAGGTGTGTGAAGTCATAGAATGGAGGTGTGTGAAGTCAGAATGGAGGTGTGTGAACTCATAGAATGGAGGTGTGTGAAGTCACAATGGAGGTGTGTGAAATCATAGAATGGAGGTGTGTGAAGTCACAAAATGGAGGTGTGTGAAGTCATAGAATGTAGGTGTGTGAAGTCATAGAATGGATGTTTGTGAAGTAAGAATGAAGGTGTGTGAAGTCAAAGAATGGTGGTGTGTGAGGTCACAGAATGGAGTTGTGTGAAGTCATAGAATGGAGCTGTGTGAAATCAGAATGGATGTGTGAGAAGTCACAGAATTGAGGGGTGTGATCACAGAATGGAGGTTTGTGAAGTCGCATGATGGAGGTGTGTAAAGTCAAAGAATGGAGGTGTGTGAAGTCATAGAATGGATGTTTGTGAAGTAAGAATGAAGGTGTGTGAAGTCATAGAATAGAGGTGTGTGAAGTCAAAGCATGGAGGTGCGTGAAGTCATAGAAAGGAGGTGTGTGAAGTCATAGAATGGAAGTGTGTGAAGTCATAGAGTAGGGGTGTGTGAAGTCAAAGAATGGAGGTGTGTGAACTCATAGAATGGAGGTGTGTGACGTCACAATGGAAGTGTGTGAATTCATAGAATGGAGGTGTGTGAAGTCATACAATGAAGGTGTGTGAAGTCAGAATGGAGGTGTGTTAAGTCACAGAATGGAGGTGTGTGAACTAAGAATTGAGGTGTGAAGTCATAGATGGAGGTGTGTGAAGTCATAGTATGGAGGTGTGTGAAATCATAGAATGGATTTTTGTTGAGTCACAGAATGGAGCTGTGTGAAATCAGCATGGAGGAGTGTGAAGTCATAGAATGGAGGTGTGTGAAGTCAGAATGGAGGTGTGTGAACTCATAGAATGGAGGTGTGTGAAGTCACAATGGAGGTGTGTGAAATCATAGAATGGAGGTGTGTGAAGTCACAAAATGGAGGTGTGTGAAGTCATAGAATGGAGGTGTGTGAAGTCATAGAATGGATGTTTGTGAAGGAAGAATGAAGGTGTGTGAAGTCATAGAATGGAGGTGTGTGACGTCACAGAATGGAGTTCTGTGAAGTCATAGAATGGACCTGTGTGAAGTCAGAATGGAGGTGTGTAAAGTCACAGTATGGAGGTGTGTCAACTCAGAATGGAGGTGTGTGAAGTCAGACAATGGAGGTGTGTGAAGTCATAGAATGGAGGTGTGTGAAGTCATAGAATGGAGGTGGGTGAAGTCAAAATGAAGGTGTGTGAACTCATAGAATGGAGGTGTGTGAAGTTATGGAATGGAGGTGTGTGAAGTCAGAATGGAGGTGTCAGAAGTAACAGAATGGAGGTGTGTGAAGTCATATAATGGAGGTGTGTGAACTCATAGAATGGAGGTGTGTGAAGTCATACAATGGAGGTGTGTGAAATCATAGAATGGAGGTGTTTGAATTCACAGAATGGAGGGGTGTGAAGTCAGAGTGGAGGTGTGTGAAGTCATAGAATTGAGGTGTGAAATCAGAATGTAGGTGTGTGAACTCATAGAAAGAAGGTGTGTGAAATCACAAGGAGGTGTGTGAAGTCATAGAATGGAGGTGTGTGAAGTCACAAATGGAGGTGTGTGAAGTCATAAAATGGAGCTGGGTGAAGTCATAGAATGGAGGTGTGTGAAATCAAAAAATGGAGGAGTGTGAAGTTAGAATGGAGGTGTGTGAAGTCACAGAATTGAGGTGTGTGAAGTCACAGAATGGAGGTGTGTGAAGTCACAGAATGTATGTTTGTGAAGTAAGAATGAAGGTGTTTTAAGTCATAGAATGGAGGTGCGTGAAGTCACAGAATGGAGCTGTGTGAAGTCATAGAATGGACTTGTGTGAAGTCATAGAATTGAGGTGTGTGAAGTCATAGAATGGAGGTGTGTGAAGTCACAGAATGGAGGTTTGTGAAGTCAGAATGGAGGTGTGTGAAGTCATAGAATGGAGGTGGGTGAAGTCATAGAAAGGAGGTGTGGGAAGTCATAGAATGGAGGAGTGTGAAGTCATAGTGTGGAAGTGAATGAAGTCACAGATTCGAGGTCTGTGAAGTCATACAATGGAAGTGTGTGAAGTCAGAATGGAGGTGTGTGAATTCATAGAATGGAGATGTGTGAACTCATAGAATGGAGGTGTGTGACGTCACAATGGAAGTGTGTGAAGTCATAGAATGGAGGTGTGTGTAGTCATACAATGAAGGTGTGAGAAGTCAGAATGGAGGTGTGTGAAGTCACCGAATGGAGGTGTGTGAACTCAGAATTCAGGTGTGTGAAGTCATAGATGGAGGTGTGTGAAGTCATAGTATGGAGGTGTGTGAAATCATAGAATGGATTTTTGTTGAGTCACAGAATGGAGCTGTGTGAAATCAAAATGGAGGAGTGTGAAGTCATAGAATGGAGGTGTGTGAAGTCAGAATGGAGGTGTGTGAAATCATAGAATGGAGGTGTGTGAAGTCACAAAATGGAGGTGTGTGAAGTCATAGAATGGAGGTGTGTGAAGTCATAGAATGGATGTTTGTGAAGTAAGAATGAAGGTGTGTGAAGTCATAGAATGGAGGTGTGTGACGTCACAGAATGGGGTTGTGTGAAGTCATAGAATGGACCTGTGTGAAGTCAGAATGGAGGTGTGTAAAGTCCCAGAATGGAGGTGTATCAACTCAGAATGGAGGTGTGTGAAGTCAGACAATGGAGGTGTGTGAAGTCATAGAATGGAGGTGTGTGAAGTCATAGAATGGAGGTGTGTGAAGACAGAAAGAAGGTGTGTGAAGTCTCAGAATTGAGGTGTGTGAACACAAAATGGAGGTTTGTGAAGTCACAGAATGGAGGTATGAGAAGTCATAGAATGGATGTTTGTGAAGTAAGAATGAAGGTGTGTGAAGTCATAGAATGGAGGTGTGTGAAGTCAAAGAATGGAAGTGTGTGAAGTCATAGAATGGAGGTGTGTGAAGTCATAGAATGGAGGTGTGTGAAGTCATAGAATGGAGGTGTGTGAAGTCACAGAATGGAGGTGTGTGAAGTCAGAATGGAGGTGAGAAATCGCAGAATGGAGGTGGGTGAAGTCATAGAAAGGAGGTGTGGGAAGTCATAAAATGGAGGAGTGTGAAGTCGTAGAGTGGAGGTGAGTGAAGTCACAGATACGAGGTCTGTGAAGTCATAGAATGGAGGTGTGTGACGTCACAATGGAAGTGTGTGAAGTCATAGAATGGAGGTGTGTGCAGTCACAGAATGGAGGTGTGTGATGTCATACAATGGAGGTGTGTGAAGTCCGAATGGAGCTCTGTGAAGTCACAGAATGGAGGTGTGTGAACACAGAATGGAGGTGTGTGAAGTCATAGATGGAGGTGTGTGAAGTCATAGTATGGAGGTGTGTGAAATCATAGAATGGAGTTTTGTGAAGTCACAGAATGGAGCTGTGTGAAGTCAGAATGGAGGTGTATGAAGTCATAGAATAGAGGTGTGTGAAGTCATAATGTAGGTGTGTGAAGTCATAGAATGGCGGTGTGTGAAGTCACACAATGGAGGTGTGTGAAGTCATAGAATGGAGGTGTGTGAAGTCATAGAATGGAGGTGTGTGAAGTCACAGAATGGAGGTGTGTGAAGTCAGAGAATGGAGGTGTTTGAACTCACAATAGAGGTGTGTGAAGTCACAGAATGGAGGTGTGTGACGTCAAAGAATGGAAGTGTGTGAAGTCATAGAATGGAGGTCTGTGAAGTCGGAATGGACGTGTGTGAAGTCACAGGATTGAGGTGTGTGAAGTCACAGAATGGAGGTTTGTGAAGACATACAGTGGAGGTGTGTGAAGTCATAGAATGGATGTTTCTAAAGTAAGACTGAATGTGTGTGAAGTCATAGAATGCAGATGTGTGAAGTCAAAATTAAGGTGTGTGAACTCATAGAATGGAGGTGTGTGAAGACATAGATGGAGGTGTAGGAATTCAAAGTATGGAGGTGTGTGAAATCATAGAAAGGAGTTTTGTGAAGTCACAGAATGGAGCTGTGTGAAGTCAGAATGGAGGTGTGTGAAGTCATAGAATGGAGGTGTGTGAAGTCAGGATGGAGGTGTGTGAACTCATAGAATGGAGGTGTGTGAAGTCACAATTGAGGTTGGGAAATCATAGAATGGAGGTGTGTGAAGTCACAAAATGGAGGTGTGTGAAGTCATAGAATGTAGGTGTGTGAAGTCATAGAATGGATGTTTGTGAAGTAAGAATGAAAATGTGTGAAGTCAAAGCATTGAGGTGTGTGACGTCACAGAATGGAGTTGTGTGAAGACATAGAATGAGCTGTGTGAAGTCAGAATGGAGGTGTGTGAAGTCACAGAATGGAGGTGTGTGAAGTCATAGAATGAAGGTGTGTGAAGTCAGAATGGAGGTGTGTGAAGTCACAGAATTGAGGTGTGTGAACACAGAATGGAGGTTTGTGAAGTCACATAATGGAGGTGTGTAAAGTCAAAGAATGGAGGTGTGTGAAGTCATAGAATGGATGTTTGTGAAGTAAGAATGAAGGTGTGTGAAGTCATAGAATAGAGGTGTGTGAAGTCAAAGAATGGAGGTGTGTGAAGTCATAGAATGGAAGTGTGTGAAGTCACAGAATTGAGGTGTGTGAACTCAGAATGGAGATGTGTGAAGTCAAAGAATGGAGGTGTGTGAACTCATAGAATGGAGGTGTGTGAAGTCATAGAATGGAGGTGTGTGAAGTCACAGAATTGAGGTGTGTGAGCTCAGAATGGAGATATGTGAAGTCACAGAATGGAGGTGTGTGAAGTCATAGAATGGATGTTTCTGAAGTAAGAATGAAGGTGTGTGAAGTCATAGAATATAGGTGTGTGAAGTCAAAATGAAGTTGTGTGAACTCATAGAATGGAGGTGTGTGAACTCAAAGAATGGAGGTGTATGAAGTCATGGAATGGAGGTGTGTGAAGTCAAAGAATGGAGGTGTGTGAAATCAAAGAATAAAAGTGTGTGAAGTCAAAGAATGGAGGTGTGTGAAGTCACAGAATGGAGGTGTGTGAAGTCAGAATGGAGGTGTGTGAAGTCACAGAATGGAGGTGTGTGAACTCAGAATGGAGGTGTGTGAAGTCACAGAATGGAGGTTTGTGAAGTCATATAATGGAGGTGTGTGAAGTCATAGAATGGATGTTTCTGAAGTAAGAATGAAGGTGAGGGAAGTCATAGAATGGAGGTGTGTGGAGTCAAAATGAAGGTGTGTGAACTCATAGAATGGACGTGTGTGAACTCATAGAATGGAGGTGTGTGAAGTCATGGAATGGAGGTGTGTGAATTCAGAATGGAGGTGAGTGAAGTCATAGAATGGAGGTGTGTGAAGTCAGAATGGAGGTATGAGAAGTCGCAGAATGGAGATGTGTGAATTGGGAATGGAGGTGAGTGAAGTCATATAATGGAGGTGTATGAACTCATAGAAAGGAGGTGTGTGAAGTCATACAATAGAGGTGTGTGAAATCATAGAATGGAGGTGTTTGAATTCACAGAATTGAGGTGTGTGAATTCAGAGTGGAGGTGTGTGAAGTCATAGAATTGAGGTGTGAAATCAGAATGGAGGTTTGTAAACTCATAGAAAGGAGGTGTGTGAAATCACAATGGAGGTGTGTGAAGTCATAGAATGGAGGTGTGTAAGTCACAGAATGGAGGTGTGTGAAGTCATAGAATGGAGCTGGGTGAAGTCATAGAATGGAGGTGTGTGAAATCATAGAATGGAGGAGTGTGAAGTTAGAATCGAGGTGTGTGAAGTCACAGAATTGAGGTGTGTGAAGTCACAGAATGGAGGTGTGTGCAGTCATAGAATGGACTTGTGTGAAGTCATAGAATTGAGTTGTGTGAAGTCATAGAATGGAGGTGTGTGAAGTCACAGAATGGAGGTTTGTGAAGTCAGAATGGAGGTGTGTGAAGTCATAGAATGGAGGTGGGTGAAGTCATAGGAAGGAGGTGTGGGAAGTCATAGAATGGAGGAGTGTGAAGTCATAGTGTGGAGATGAGTGGAGTCACAGTTTCGAGGTCTGTGAAGTCATAGAATTGAGGTGTGTGAAGTCAGAATGGAGGTGTGTGAAATCATAGAATGGAGATGTGTGCACTCATAGAATGGAGGTGTGTGACGTCACAATGGAAGTGTGTGAAGTCATAGAATGGAGGTGTGTGAAGTCATACAATGAAGGTGTGAGAAGTCAGAATGGAGGTGTGTGAAGTCACCGAATGGAAGTGTGTGAACTCAGAATTCAGGTGTGTGAAGTCAAAGATGGAGGTGTGTGAAGTCATAGTATGGAGGTGTGTGAAATCATAGAATGGATTTTTGTTGAGTCACAGAATGGAGCTGTGTGAAATCAAAATGGAGGAGTGTGAAGTCATAGAATGGAGGTGTGTGAAGTCAGAATGGAGGTGTGTGAAGTCATAGAATGGAGGTGTGTGAAGTCAGGATGGAGGTGTGTGAACTCATAGAATGGAGGTGTGTGAAGTCACAATTGAGGTTGGGAAATCATAGAATGGAGGTGTGTGAAGTCACAAAATGGAGGTGTGTGAAGTCATAGAATGTAGGTGTGTGAAGTCATAGAATGGATGTTTGTGAAGTAAGAATGAAAATGTGTGAAGTCAAAGCATTGAGGTGTGTGACGTCACAGAATGGAGTTGTGTGAAGACATAGAATGAGCTGTGTGAAGTCAGAATGGAGGTGTGTGAAGTCACAGAATGGAGGTGTGTGAAGTCATAGAATGAAGGTGTGTGAAGTCAGAATGGAGGTGTGTGAAGTCACAGAATTGAGGTGTGTGAACACAGAATGGAGGTTTGTGAAGTCACATAATGGAGGTGTGTAAAGTCAAAGAATGGAGGTGTGTGAAGTCATAGAATGGATGTTTGTGAAGTAAGAATGAAGGTGTGTGAAGTCATAGAATAGAGGTGTGTGAAGTCAAAGAATGGAGGTGTGTGAAGTCATAGAATGGAAGTGTGTGAAGTCACAGAATTGAGGTGTGTGAACTCAGAATGGAGATGTGTGAAGTCAAAGAATGGAGGTGTGTGAACTCATAGAATGGAGGTGTGTGAAGTCATAGAATGGAGGTGTGTGAAGTCACAGAATTGAGGTGTGTGAGCTCAGAATGGAGATATGTGAAGTCACAGAATGGAGGTGTGTGAAGTCATAGAATGGATGTTTCTGAAGTAAGAATGAAGGTGTGTGAAGTCATAGAATATAGGTGTGTGAAGTCAAAATGAAGTTGTGTGAACTCATAGAATGGAGGTGTGTGAACTCAAAGAATGGAGGTGTATGAAGTCATGGAATGGAGGTGTGTGAAGTCAAAGAATGGAGGTGTGTGAAATCAAAGAATAAAAGTGTGTGAAGTCAAAGAATGGAGGTGTGTGAAGTCACAGAATGGAGGTGTGTGAAGTCAGAATGGAGGTGTGTGAAGTCACAGAATGGAGGTGTGTGAACTCAGAATGGAGGTGTGTGAAGTCACAGAATGGAGGTTTGTGAAGTCATATAATGGAGGTGTGTGAAGTCATAGAATGGATGTTTCTGAAGTAAGAATGAAGGTGAGGGAAGTCATAGAATGGAGGTGTGTGGAGTCAAAATGAAGGTGTGTGAACTCATAGAATGGACGTGTGTGAACTCATAGAATGGAGGTGTGTGAAGTCATGGAATGGAGGTGTGTGAATTCAGAATGGAGGTGAGTGAAGTCATAGAATGGAGGTGTGTGAAGTCAGAATGGAGGTATGAGAAGTCGCAGAATGGAGATGTGTGAATTGGGAATGGAGGTGAGTGAAGTCATATAATGGAGGTGTATGAACTCATAGAAAGGAGGTGTGTGAAGTCATACAATAGAGGTGTGTGAAATCATAGAATGGAGGTGTTTGAATTCACAGAATTGAGGTGTGTGAATTCAGAGTGGAGGTGTGTGAAGTCATAGAATTGAGGTGTGAAATCAGAATGGAGGTTTGTAAACTCATAGAAAGGAGGTGTGTGAAATCACAATGGAGGTGTGTGAAGTCATAGAATGGAGGTGTGTAAGTCACAGAATGGAGGTGTGTGAAGTCATAGAATGGAGCTGGGTGAAGTCATAGAATGGAGGTGTGTGAAATCATAGAATGGAGGAGTGTGAAGTTAGAATCGAGGTGTGTGAAGTCACAGAATTGAGGTGTGTGAAGTCACAGAATGGAGGTGTGTGCAGTCATAGAATGGACTTGTGTGAAGTCATAGAATTGAGTTGTGTGAAGTCATAGAATGGAGGTGTGTGAAGTCACAGAATGGAGGTTTGTGAAGTCAGAATGGAGGTGTGTGAAGTCATAGAATGGAGGTGGGTGAAGTCATAGGAAGGAGGTGTGGGAAGTCATAGAATGGAGGAGTGTGAAGTCATAGTGTGGAGATGAGTGGAGTCACAGTTTCGAGGTCTGTGAAGTCATAGAATTGAGGTGTGTGAAGTCAGAATGGAGGTGTGTGAAATCATAGAATGGAGATGTGTGCACTCATAGAATGGAGGTGTGTGACGTCACAATGGAAGTGTGTGAAGTCATAGAATGGAGGTGTGTGAAGTCATACAATGAAGGTGTGAGAAGTCAGAATGGAGGTGTGTGAAGTCACCGAATGGAAGTGTGTGAACTCAGAATTCAGGTGTGTGAAGTCAAAGATGGAGGTGTGTGAAGTCATAGTATGGAGGTGTGTGAAATCATAGAATGGATTTTTGTTGAGTCACAGAATGGAGCTGTGTGAAATCAAAATGGAGGAGTGTGAAGTCATAGAATGGAGGTGTGTGAAGTCAGAATGGAGGTGTGTGAAATCATAGAATGGAGGTGTGTGAAGTCACAAAATGGAGTTGTGTGAAGTCATAGAATGGAGGTGTGTGAAGTCATAGAATGGATGTTTGTGAAGTAAGAATGACGGTGTGTGAAGTCATAGAATGGAGGTGTGTGACGTCACAGAATGGGGTTGTGTGAAGTCATAGAATGGACCTGTGTGAAGTCAGAATGGAGGTGTGTAAAGTCCCAGAATGGAGGTGTGTCAACTCAGAATGGAGGTGTGTGAAGTCAGACAATGGAGGTGTGTGAAGTCATAGAATGGAGGTGTGTGAAGTCATAGAATGGAGGTCTGTGAAGACAGAAAGAAGGTGTGTGAAGTCTCAGAATTGAGGTGTGTGAACACAAAATGGAGGTTTGTGAAGTCACAGAATGGAGGTATGAGAAGTCATAGAATGGATGTTTGTGAAGTAAGAATGAAGGTGTGTGAAGTCATAGAATGGAGGTGTGTGAAGTCAAAGAATGGAAGTGTGTGAAGTCATAGAATGGAGGTGTGTGAAGTCATAGAATGGAGGTGTGTGAAGTCATAGAATGGAGGTGTGTGAAGTCACAGAATGGAGGTGTGTGAAGTCAGAATGGAGGTGAGAAATCGCAGAATGGAGGTGGGTGAAGTCATAGAAAGGAGGTGTGAGAAGTCATAAAATGGAGGAGTGTGAAGTCGTAGAGTGGAGGTGAGTGAAGTCACAGATACGAGGTCTGTGAAGTCATAGAATGGAGGTGTGTGACGTCACAATGGAAGTGTGTGAAGTCATAGAATGGAGGTGTGTGCAGTCACAGAATGGAGGTGTGTGATGTCATACAATGGAGGTGTGTGAAGTCCGAATGGAGTTCTGTGAAGTCACAGAATGGAGGTGTGTGAACTCAGAATGGAGGTGTGTGAAGTCATAGATGGAGGTGTGTGAAGTCATAGTATGGAGGTGTGTGAAATCATAGAATGGAGTTTTGTGAAGTCACAGAATGGAGCTGTGTGAAGTCAGAATGGAGGTGTATGAAGTCATAGAATAGAGGTGTGTGAAGTCATAATGTAGGTGTGTGAAGTCATAGAATGGCGGTGTGTGAAGTCACACAATGGAGGTGTGTGAAGTCATAGAATGGAGGTGTGTGAAGTCATAGAATGGAGGTGTGTGAAGTCACAGAATGGAGGTGTGTGAAGTCAGAGAATGGAGGTGTTTGAACTCACAATAGAGGTGTGTGAAGTCACAGAATGGAGGTGTGTGACGTCAAAGAATGGAAGTGTGTGAAGTCATAGAATGGAGGTCTGTGAAGTCGGAATGGACGTGTGTGAAGTCACAGGATTGAGGTGTGTGAAGTCACAGAATGGAGGTTTGTGAAGTCATACAGTGGAGGTGTGTGAAGTCATAGAATGGATGTTTCTAAAGTAAGAATGAATGTGTGTGAAGTCATAGAATGCAGATGTGTGAAGTCAAAATTAAGGTGTGTGAACTCATAGAATGGAGGTGTGTGAAGACATAGATGGAGGTGTGTGAAGTCAAAGAATTGAGGTGTGTGAAATCAAAGAATAGAAGTGTGTGAAGTCACAGAATGGAGCTGTGTGAAGCCAGAATGGAGGTGTGTGAAGTCATAGAATGGAGGTGTGTGAAGTCAGGATGGAGGTGTGTGAACTCATAGAATGGAGGTGTGTGAAGTCAAAATTGAGGTTGGGAAATCATAGAATGGAGGTGTGTGAAGTCACAAAATGGAGGTGTGTGAATTCATAGAATGTAGGTGTGTGAAGTCATAGAATGGATGTTTGTGAAGTAAGAATGAAAATGTGTGAAGTCAAAGCATTGAGGTGTGTGACGTCACAGAATGGAGTTGTGTGAAGACATAGAATGAGCTGTGTGAAGTCAGAATGGAGGTGTGTGAAGTCACAGAATGGAGGTGTGTGAAGTCATAGAATGAAGGTGTGTGAAGTCAGAATGGAGGTGTGTGAAGTCACAGAATGGAGGTGTGTGAAGTCATAGAATGGATGTTTGTGAAGTAAGAATGAAGGTGTGTGAAGTCATAGAATAGAGGTGTGTGAAGTCAAAGAATGGAGGTGTGTGAAGTCATAGAATGGAAGTGTGTGAAGTCACAGAATTGAGGTGTGTGAACTCAGAATGGAGATGTGTGAAGTCACAGAATGGAGGTGTGTGAACTCATAGAATGGAGGTGTGTGAAGTCATAGAATGGAGGTGTGTGAAGTCACAGAATTGAGGTGTGTGAGCTCAGAATGGAGATATGTGAAGTCACAGAATGGAGGTGTGTGAAGTCATAGAATGGATGTTTCTGAAGTAAGAATGAAGGTGTGTGAAGTCATAGAATATAGGTGTGTGAAGTCAAAATGAAGTTGTGTGAACTCATAGAATGGAGGTGTGTGAACTCAAAGAATGGAGGTGTATGAAGTCATGGAATGGAGGTGTGTGAAGTCAAAGAATAAAAGTGTGTGAAGTCACAGAATGGAGGTGTGTGAAGTCACAGAATGGAGGTGTGTGAAGTCAAAATGGAGGTGTGTGAAGTCACAGAATGGAGGTGTGTGAACTCAGAATGGAGGTGTGTGAAATCACAGAATGGAGGTTTGTGAAGTCATATAATGGAGGTGTGTGAAGTCATAGAATGTATGTTTCTGAAGTAAGAATGAAGGTGAGGGAAGTCATAGAATGGAGGTGTGTGGAGTCAAAATGAAGGTGTGTGAACTCATAGAATGGACGTGTGTGAACTCATAGAATGGAGGTGTGTGAAGTCATGGAATGGAGGTGTGTGAATTCAGAATGGAGGTGAGTGAAGTCATAGAATGGAGGTGTGTGAAGTCAGAATGGAGGTATGAGAAGTCGCAGAATGGAGATGTGTGAATTGGGAATGGAGGTGATTGAAGTCATATAATGGAGGTGTATGAACTCATAGAAAGGAGGTGTGTGAAGTCATACAATAGAGGTGTGTGAAATCATAGAATGGAGGTGTTTGAATTCACAGAATTGAGGTGTGTGAATTCAGAGTGGAGGTGTGTGAAGTCATAGAATTGAGGTGTGAAATCAGAATGGAGGTTTGTAAACTCATAGAAAGGAGGTGTGTGAAATCACAATGGAGGTGTGTGAAGTCATAGAATGGAGGTGTGTAAGTCACAGAATGGAGGTGTGTGAAGTCATAGAATGGAGCTGGGTGAAGTCATAGAATGGAGGTGTGTGAAATCATAGAATGGAGGAGTGTGAAGTTAGAATCGAGGTGTGTGAAGTCATAGAATTGAGGTGTGTGAAGTCACAGAATGGAGGTGTGTGCAGTCATAGAATGGACTTGTGTGAAGTCATAGAATTGAGGTGTGTGAAGTCATAGAATGGAGGTGTGTGAAGTCACAGAATGGAGGTTTGTGAAGTCAGAATGGAGGTGTGTGAAGTCATAGAATGGAGGTAGGTGAAGTCATAGGAAGGAGGTGTGGGAAGTCATAGAATGGAGGAGTGTGAAGTCATAGTGTGGAGGTGAGTGAAGTCACAGTTTCGAGGTCTGTGAAGTCATAGAATTGAAGTGTGTGAAGTCATACAATGAAGGTGTGTGAAGTCAGAATGGATGTGTGTGAAGTCACAGAATGGAGGTGTGTGAACTCAGAATTCAGGTGTGTGAAGTCATAGATGGAGGTGTGTGAAGTCATAGTATGGAGGTGTGTGAAATCATAGAATGGATTTTTGTTGAGTCACAGAATGGAGGTGTGTGAAGTCATAGAATTGAGGTGTGAAATGAGAATAGAGGTTTGTGAACTCATAGAATGGAGGTGTGTGAAATCACAATGGAGGTGTGTGAAGTCATAGAATGAAGGTGTGTGAAGTCAGAGAATGGAGTTGTGTGAAGTCAATGAATGGAGCTGGGTGAAGTCATAGAATGGAGGTGTGTGAAATCATAGAATGGAGGAGTGTGAAGTTAGAATGAAGGTGTTTGAAGTCATAGAATGGAGGTGTGTGAAGTCACAGAATGGAGGTGTGTGAAGTCATAGAATGGACTTGTGTGAAGTCATAGAATTGAGGTGTGTGAAGTCATAGAATGGAGGGGTGTGAAGTCAGAATGGAGGTATGTGAAGTCACAGAATGGTGGTGTGTGAAGTCATAGAATGGAGGTGTGTGAAGTCACAGAATGGAGATTTGTGAAGTCAGAATGGAGGTGTGTGAAGTCATAGAATGGAGGTGGGTGAAGTCATAGGAAGGAGGTGTGGGAAGTCATAGAATGGAGGAGTGTGAAGTCATAGTGTGGAGGTGAGTGAAGTCACAGTTTCGAGGTCTGTGAAGTCATAGAATTGAGGTGTGTGAAGTCAGAATGGAGGTGTGTGAAATCATAGAATGGAGATGTGTGCACTCATAGAATGGTGGTGTGTGACGTCACAATGGAAGTGTGTGAAGTCATAGAAAGGAGGTGTGTGAAGTCATACAATGAAGGTGTGTGAAGTCAGAATGGAGGTGTGTGAAGTCACAGAATGGAGGTGTGTGATCTCAGAATTCAGGTGTGTGAAGTCATAGATGGAGGTGTGTGAAATCATAGAATGGATTTTTGTTGAGTCACAGAATGGAGGTGTGTGAAGTCAGAATGGAGGTGTGTGAACTCATAGAATGGAGGTGTGTGAAGTCACAGAATGGAGGTTTGTGAAGTCAGAATGGAGGTGTGTGAAGTCATAGAATGGAGGTGGGTGAAGTCATAGGAAGGATGTGTGGGAAGTCATAGAATGGAGGAGTGTGAAGTCATAGTGTGGAGGTGAGTGAAGTCACAGTTTCGAGGTCTGTGAAGTCATAGAATTGGGGTGTGTGAAGTCAGAATGGAGGTGTGTGAAATCATAGAATGGAGATGTGTGCACTCATAGAATGGAGGTGTGTGACGTCACAATGGAAGTGTGTGAAGTCATAGAATGGAGGTGTGTGAAGTCATACAATGAAGGTGTGTGAAGTCAGAATGGAGGTGTGTGAAGTGATAGAGGGAGGTGTGTGAAGTCATAGTATGGAGGTGTGTGAAATCATAGAATGGATTTTTGTTGAGTCACAGAATGGAGCTGTGTGAAATTAGAATGGAGGAGTGTGAAGTCATAGAATGGAGGTGTGTGAAGTCAGAATGGAGGTGTGTGAAGTCATAGAATGGAGTTGTGTGAAGTCACAATGGAGGTGTGTGAAATCATAGAATGGAGGTGTGTGAAGTCACAAAATGGAGGTGTGTGAAGTCATAGAATGGAGGTGTGTGAAGTCATAGAATGGATGTTTGTGAAGTAAGAATGAAGGTGTGTGAAGGCATAGAATGGAGGTGTGTGACGTCACAGAATGGAGGTTTGTGAAGTCACAGAATGGAGGTGTGAGAAGTCATAGAATAGATGTTTGTGAAGTAAGAATGAAGGTGTGTGAAGTCATAGAATGGAGGTGTGTGAAGTCAGAGAATGGAAGTGTGTGAAGTCATAGAATGGAGGTATGTGAAGTCATAGAATGGAGGTGTGTGAAGTCATAGAATGGAGGTGTGTGAAGTCACAGAATGGAGGTGTGTGAAGTCAGAATGGAGGCGAGAAATCGTAGCATGGAGGTGGGTGAAGTCATAGAAAGGAGGTGTGGGAAGCCATAGAATGGAGGAGAGTGAATTCGTGGAGTGGAGGTGAGTGAAGTCACAGATACGAGGTCTGTGAAGTCATAGAATGGAGGTGTGTGAAGTAAGAATGGAGGTGTGTGAAGTCATAGAATGGAGATGTGTGAGTTCATAAAATGGAGGTGTGTGACATCACAATGGAAGTGTGTGAAGTCATAGAATGGAGGTGTATGAAGTCACAGAATGGAGGTGTGTGAAGTCATACAATGGAGGTGTGTGAAGTCCGAATAGAGTTCTGTGAAGTCACAGAATGGAGGTGTGTGAACTCAGAATGGAGGGGTGTGAAGTCATAGATGGAGGTGTGTGAAGTCATAGTATGGAGGCGTGTGAAATCATAGAATGGATTTTTCTGAAGTCACAGAATGGAGCTGTGTGAAGTCAGAATGGAGGTGTGTGAAGTCACAGAATGGAGGTTTGTGAAGTCATAGAATGGAGGTATGTGAAGTCACAGAATGGAGGTGTGTGAAGTCATAGAATGGAGGTGTGTGAAGTCACAGAATTGAGGTGTGTGAACTCAGAATGAAGATGTGTGAAGTCACAGAATGGAGGTGTGTGAAGTCATAGAATGGAGGTGTGTGAAATCACAGAATGGAGGGGTGTGAATTCATAGAATGAAAGTGTGTGATCTCAGAATGGAGGTGTGTGAATTCACAGAATGGAGGTTTGTGAAGTCATATAATGGAGGTGTGTGAAGTCATAGAATGGATGTTTCTGAAGTAAGAATGAAGGTGAGGGAAGTCATAGAATGGAGGTGTGTGGAGTCAAAATAAAGGTGTGTGAACTCATAGAATGGACGTGTGTGAACTCATAGAATGGAGGTGTGTGAAGTCATGGAATGGAGGTGTGTGAATTCAGAATGGAGGTGAGTGAAGTCATAGAATGGAGGTGTGTGAAGTCAGAATGGAGGTATGAGAAGTCGCAGAATGGAGATGTGTGAATTGGGAATGGAGGTGATTGAAGTCATATAATGGAGGTGTATGAACTCATAGAAAGGAGGTGTGTGAAGTCATACAATAGAGGTGTGTGAAATCATAGAATGGAGGTGTTTGAATTCACAGAATTGAGGTGTGTGAATTCAGAGTGGAGGTGTGTGAAGTCATAGAATTGAGGTGTGAAATCAGAATGGAGGTTTGTAAACTCATAGAAAGGAGGTGTGTGAAATCACAATGGAGGTGTGTGAAGTCATAGAATGGAGGTGTGTAAGTCACAGAATGGAGGTGTGTGAAGTCATAGAATGGAGCTGGGTGAAGTCATAGAATGGAGGTGTGTGAAATCATAGAATGGAGGAGTGTGAAGTTAGAATCGAGGTGTGTGAAGTCATAGAATTGAGGTGTGTGAAGTCACAGAATGGAGGTGTGTGCAGTCATAGAATGGACTTGTGTGAAGTCATAGAATTGAGGTGTGTGAAGTCATAGAATGGAGGTGTGTGAAGTCACAGAATGGAGGTTTGTGAAGTCAGAATGGAGGTGTGTGAAGTCATAGAATGGAGGTAGGTGAAGTCATAGGAAGGAGGTGTGGGAAGTCATAGAATGGAGGAGTGTGAAGTCATAGTGTGGAGGTGAGTGAAGTCACAGTTTCGAGGTCTGTGAAGTCATAGAATTGAAGTGTGTGAAGTCATACAATGAAGGTGTGTGAAGTCAGAATGGATGTGTGTGAAGTCACAGAATGGAGGTGTGTGAACTCAGAATTCAGGTGTGTGAAGTCATAGATGGAGGTGTGTGAAGTCATAGTATGGAGGTGTGTGAAATCATAGAATGGATTTTTGTTGAGTCACAGAATGGAGGTGTGTGAAGTCATAGAATTGAGGTGTGAAATGAGAATAGAGGTTTGTGAACTCATAGAATGGAGGTGTGTGAAATCACAATGGAGGTGTGTGAAGTCATAGAATGAAGGTGTGTGAAGTCAGAGAATGGAGTTGTGTGAAGTCAATGAATGGAGCTGGGTGAAGTCATAGAATGGAGGTGTGTGAAATCATAGAATGGAGGAGTGTGAAGTTAGAATGAAGGTGTTTGAAGTCATAGAATGGAGGTGTGTGAAGTCACAGAATGGAGGTGTGTGAAGTCATAGAATGGACTTGTGTGAAGTCATAGAATTGAGGTGTGTGAAGTCATAGAATGGAGGGGTGTGAAGTCAGAATGGAGGTATGTGAAGTCACAGAATGGTGGTGTGTGAAGTCATAGAATGGAGGTGTGTGAAGTCACAGAATGGAGATTTGTGAAGTCAGAATGGAGGTGTGTGAAGTCATAGAATGGAGGTGGGTGAAGTCATAGGAAGGAGGTGTGGGAAGTCATAGAATGGAGGAGTGTGAAGTCATAGTGTGGAGGTGAGTGAAGTCACAGTTTCGAGGTCTGTGAAGTCATAGAATTGAGGTGTGTGAAGTCAGAATGGAGGTGTGTGAAATCATAGAATGGAGATGTGTGCACTCATAGAATGGTGGTGTGTGACGTCACAATGGAAGTGTGTGAAGTCATAGAAAGGAGGTGTGTGAAGTCATACAATGAAGGTGTGTGAAGTCAGAATGGAGGTGTGTGAAGTCACAGAATGGAGGTGTGTGATCTCAGAATTCAGGTGTGTGAAGTCATAGATGGAGGTGTGTGAAATCATAGAATGGATTTTTGTTGAGTCACAGAATGGAGGTGTGTGAAGTCAGAATGGAGGTGTGTGAACTCATAGAATGGAGGTGTGTGAAGTCACAGAATGGAGGTTTGTGAAGTCAGAATGGAGGTGTGTGAAGTCATAGAATGGAGGTGGGTGAAGTCATAGGAAGGATGTGTGGGAAGTCATAGAATGGAGGAGTGTGAAGTCATAGTGTGGAGGTGAGTGAAGTCACAGTTTCGAGGTCTGTGAAGTCATAGAATTGGGGTGTGTGAAGTCAGAATGGAGGTGTGTGAAATCATAGAATGGAGATGTGTGCACTCATAGAATGGAGGTGTGTGACGTCACAATGGAAGTGTGTGAAGTCATAGAATGGAGGTGTGTGAAGTCATACAATGAAGGTGTGTGAAGTCAGAATGGAGGTGTGTGAAGTGATAGAGGGAGGTGTGTGAAGTCATAGTATGGAGGTGTGTGAAATCATAGAATGGATTTTTGTTGAGTCACAGAATGGAGCTGTGTGAAATTAGAATGGAGGAGTGTGAAGTCATAGAATGGAGGTGTGTGAAGTCAGAATGGAGGTGTGTGAAGTCATAGAATGGAGTTGTGTGAAGTCACAATGGAGGTGTGTGAAATCATAGAATGGAGGTGTGTGAAGTCACAAAATGGAGGTGTGTGAAGTCATAGAATGGAGGTGTGTGAAGTCATAGAATGGATGTTTGTGAAGTAAGAATGAAGGTGTGTGAAGGCATAGAATGGAGGTGTGTGACGTCACAGAATGGAGGTTTGTGAAGTCACAGAATGGAGGTGTGAGAAGTCATAGAATAGATGTTTGTGAAGTAAGAATGAAGGTGTGTGAAGTCATAGAATGGAGGTGTGTGAAGTCAGAGAATGGAAGTGTGTGAAGTCATAGAATGGAGGTATGTGAAGTCATAGAATGGAGGTGTGTGAAGTCATAGAATGGAGGTGTGTGAAGTCACAGAATGGAGGTGTGTGAAGTCAGAATGGAGGCGAGAAATCGTAGCATGGAGGTGGGTGAAGTCATAGAAAGGAGGTGTGGGAAGCCATAGAATGGAGGAGAGTGAATTCGTGGAGTGGAGGTGAGTGAAGTCACAGATACGAGGTCTGTGAAGTCATAGAATGGAGGTGTGTGAAGTAAGAATGGAGGTGTGTGAAGTCATAGAATGGAGATGTGTGAGTTCATAAAATGGAGGTGTGTGACATCACAATGGAAGTGTGTGAAGTCATAGAATGGAGGTGTATGAAGTCACAGAATGGAGGTGTGTGAAGTCATACAATGGAGGTGTGTGAAGTCCGAATAGAGTTCTGTGAAGTCACAGAATGGAGGTGTGTGAACTCAGAATGGAGGGGTGTGAAGTCATAGATGGAGGTGTGTGAAGTCATAGTATGGAGGCGTGTGAAATCATAGAATGGATTTTTCTGAAGTCACAGAATGGAGCTGTGTGAAGTCAGAATGGAGGTGTGTGAAGTCACAGAATGGAGGTTTGTGAAGTCATAGAATGGAGGTATGTGAAGTCACAGAATGGAGGTGTGTGAAGTCATAGAATGGAGGTGTGTGAAGTCACAGAATTGAGGTGTGTGAACTCAGAATGAAGATGTGTGAAGTCACAGAATGGAGGTGTGTGAAGTCATAGAATGGAGGTGTGTGAAATCACAGAATGGAGGGGTGTGAATTCATAGAATGAAAGTGTGTGATCTCAGAATGGAGGTGTGTGAATTCACAGAATGGAGGTTTGTGAAGTCATATAATGGAGGTGTGTGAAGTCATAGAATGGATGTTTCTGAAGTAAGAATGAAGGTGTGGGAAGTCATTGAATATAGGTGTGTGAAGTCAAAATGAAGTTGTGTGAACTCATAGAATGGAGGTGTGTGAACTCATAGAATGGATGTGTTTGAAGTCATGGAATGGAGGTGTGTGAAGTCAAAGAATTGAGGTGTGTGAAATCAAAGAATAGAAGTGTGTGAAGTCACAGAATGGAGGTGTGTGAAGTCACAGAATGGAGGTGTGTGAAGTCAGAATGGAGGTGTGTGAAGTCACAGAATGGAGGTGTGTGAACTCAGAATGGAGGTGTGTGAAGTCACAGAATGGAGGTTTGTGAAGTCATATAATGGAGGTGTGTGAAGTCATATAATGGATGTTTCTGAAGTAAGAATGAAGGTGAGGGAAGTCATAGAATGGAGGTGTGTGGAGTCAAAATGAAGGTGTGTGAACTCATAGAATGGACGTGTGTGAACTCATAGAATGGAGGTGTGTGAAGTCATGGAATGGAGGTGTGTGAATTCAGAATGGAGGTGAGTGAAGTCATAGAATGGAGGTGTGTGAAGTCAGAATGGAGGTATGAGAAGTCGCAGAATGGAGATGTGTGAATTCAGAATGGAGGTGAGTGAAGTCATATAATGGAGGTGTATGAACTCATAGAATGGAGGTGTGTGAAGTCATACAATAGAGGTGTGTGAAATCATAGAATGGAGGTGTTTGAATTTACAGAATTGAGGTGTGTGAATTCAGAATGGAGGTGTGTGAAGTCATAGAATTGAGGTGTGAAATCAGAATGGAGGTTTGTGAACTCATAGAAAGGAGGTGTGTGAAATCACAATGGAGGTGTGTGAAGTCATAGAATGGAGGTGTGTGAAGTCACAGAATGGAGGTGTGTGAAGTCATAGAATGGAGCTGGGTGAAGTCATAGAATGGAGGTGTGTGAAATCATAGAATGGAGGAGTGTGAAGTTAGAATCGAGGTGTGTGAAGTCACAGAATTGAGGTGTGTGAAGTCACAGAATGGAGGTGTGTGCAGTCATAGAATGGACTTGTGTGAAGTCATAGAATTGAGTTGTGTGAAGTCATAGAATGGAGGTGTGTGAAGTCACAGAATGGAGGTTTGTGAAGTCAGAATGGAGGTGTGTGAAGTCATAGAATGGAGGTGGGTGAAGTCATAGGAAGGAGGTGTGGGAAGTCATAGAATGGAGGAGTGTGAAGTCATAGTGTGGAGGTGAGTGAAGTCACAGTTTCGAGGTCTGTGAAGTCATAGAATTGAGGTGTGTGAAGTCAGAATGGAGGTGTGTGAAATCATAGAATGGAGATGTGTGCACTCATAGAATGGAGGTGTGTGACGTCACAATGGAAGTGTGTGAAGTCATAGAATGGAGGTGTGTGAAGTCATACAATGAAGGTGTGTGAAGTCAGAATGGAGGTGTGTGAAGTCACAGAATGGAGGTGTGTGAACTCAGAATTCAGGTGTGTGAAGTCATAGATGGAGGTGTGTGAAGTCATAGTATGGAGGTGTGTGAAATCATAGAATGGATTTTTTTTGAGTCACAGAATGGAGGTGTGTGAAGTCAGAATGGAGGTGTGTGAACTCATAGAATGGAGGTGTGTGAAGTCCCAATGGAGGTGTGTGAAATCAGAGAATAGAGGTGTGTGAAGTCACAAAATGGAGGTGTGTGAAGTCATAGAATGTAGGGGTGTGAAGTCATAGAATGGAGGTGTGTGAAGTCACAGAATTGAGGTGTGAGAAGTCACAGAATGGAGGTGTGTGAAGTCACAGAATGTATGTTTGTGAAGTAAGAATGAAGGTGTTTGAAGTCATAGAATGGAGGTGTGTGAAGTCACAGAAAGGAGGTGTGTGAAGTCATAGAATGGACTTGTGTGAAGTCATAGAATTGAGGTGTGTGAAGTCATAGAATGGAGGTGTGTGAAGTCACAGAATGGAGGTTTGTGAAGTCAGAATGGAGGTGTGTGAAGTCATAGAATGGAGGTGGGTGAAGTCATAGGAAGGATGTGTGGGAAGTCATAGAATGGAGGAGTGTGAAGTCATAGTGTGGAGGTGAGTGAAGTCACAGTTTCGAGGTCTGTGAAGTCATAGAATTGAGTTGTGTGAAGTCAGAATGGAGGTGTGTGAAATCATAGAATGGATTTTTGTTGAGTCACAGAATGGAGGTGTGTGAAGTCACAATGGAGGTGTGTGAACTCACAGAATGGAGGTGTGTGAAGTCACAATGGAGGTGTGTGAAATCAGAGAATGGAGGTGTGTGAAGTCACAAAATGGAGGTGTGTGAAGTCATAGAATGGAGGGGTGTGAAGTCATAGAATGGAGGTGTGTGAAGTCATAGAATGGATGTTTGTGAAGTAAGAATGAAAGTGTGTGAAGCCATAGAATGGAGGTGTGTGACGTCATAGAATGGACCTGTGTGAAGTCAGAATGAAGGTGTGTACGGTCACAGAATGGAGGTGTGTCAACTCAGAATGGATTTGTGTGAAGTCAGAGAATGGAGGTGTGTGAAGTCATAGAATGGAGTGGTGTGAAGTCATAGAATGGAGGTGTGTGAAGACAGAAAGAAGGTGTGTGAAGTCTTAGAATTGAGGTGTGTGAAGTCATAGAATGGAGGTGTGTGAAGTCATAGAATGGAGGTGTGTGAAGTCAGAGAATGGAGGTGTGTGAAGTCACAGAATGGAGGCGAGAAATCGCAGAATGGAGGTGGGCAAAGTCATAGAAAGGAGGTGTGGGAAGTCATAGAATGGAGGAGTGTGAATTCGTAGAGTGGAGGTGAGTGAAGTCACAGATACGAGGTCTGTGAAGTCATAGAATGAAGGTGTGTGCAGTCACAGAATGGAGGTGTGTGAAGTCATACAATGGAGGTGTGTGAAGTCCGAATGGAGTTCTGTGAAGTCACAGAATGGAGGTGTGTGAACTCAGAATGGAGGTGTGTGAAGTCATAGATGGAGGTGTGTGAAGTCATAGTATGGAGGTGTGTGAAATCATAGAATGGAGTTTTGTGAAGTCAAAGAATGGAGCTGTGTGAAGTCAGAATGGAGGTGTATGAAGTCATAGAATAGAGGTGTGTGAAGTCATAATGTAGGTGTGTGAAGTCATAGAATGGAGGTGTGTGAAGTCACAGAACGGAGGTGTGTGAAGTCATAGAATGGAGGTGTGTGAAGTCATAGAATGGAGGTGTGTGAAGTCACAGAATGGAGGTGTGTGAAGTCACAGAATGGAGGTGTTTGAACCCACAATCGAGGTGTGTGAAGTCACAGAATGGAGGTGTATGAAGTCAAAGAATGGAAGTGTGTGAAGTCATAGAATGGAGGTCTGTGAAGTCAGAATGGACGTGTGTGAAGTCACAGAATTGAGGTGTGTGAAGTCACAGAATGGAGGTTTGTGAAGACATACAATGGAGGTGTGTGAAGTCAAAGAATGGATGTTTCCAAAGTAAGACTGAATGTGTGTGAAGTCATAGAATGCAGGTGTGTGAAGTCAAAATTAACGTGTGAGAAGTCATAGAATGGAGGTGTGTGAACTCATAGAATGGAGGTGTGTGAAGTCATGGAATGGGGGTGTGTGAAGTCACAGAATGGAGGTGTGTGAAGTCACAGATTGGAAGTGTGTGAAGTCAAAACGGAGGTGTGTGAAGTCAAAAAGGTGGTGTGTAAATCACAAATGGTGGTGTGTGAAGTCACAGAATGGAGGTATGTGAACTCAGAATGGAGGTGTATGAAGTCATAGATGGAGGTGTGGGAAGTCAAAGGTTGGAGGTGTGTGAAATCATAGAAAGGAGTTTTGTGAAGTCACAGAATGGAGCTGTGTGAAGTCAGAATGGAGGTGTGTGAAGTCATAGAATGGAGGTGTGTGAAGTCAGAATGGAGGTGTGTGAACTCATAGAATGGAGGTGTGTGAAGTCACAATGGAGGTGTGTGAAATCATAGAATGGAGGTGTGTGAAGTCACAAAATGGAGGTGTGTGAAGTCATAGAATGTAGGTGTGTGAAGTCATAGAATGGATGTTTGTGAAGTAAGAATGAAGGTGTGTGAAGTCAAAGAATGGTGGTGTGTGACGTCACAGAATGGAGTTGTGTGAAGTCATAGAATGGAGCTGTGTGAAGTCAGAATGGAGGTGTGAGAAGTCACAGAATTGAGGTGTGTGATCACAGAATGGAGGTTTGTGAAGTCACATGATGGAGGTGTGTAAAGTCAAAGAATGGGGGTGTGTGAAGTCATAGAATGGATGTTTGTTAAGTAAGAATGAAGGTGTGTGAAGTCATAGAATAGAGGTGTGTGAAGTCAAAGAATGGAGGTGCGTGAAGTCATAGAAAGGAGGTGAGTGAACTCATAGAATGGAAGTGTGTGAAGTCATAGAGTAGGGGTGTGTGAAGTCAAAGAATGGAGGTGTGTGAACTCATAGAATGGAGGTGTGTGACGTCACAATGGAAGTGTTTGAATTCATAGAATGGACGTGTGTGAAGTCATACAATGAAGGTGTGTGAAATCATAGAATGGAGGTGTTTGAATTCACAGAATGGAGGGGTGTGAAGTCAGAGTGGAGGTGTGTGAAGTCATAGAATTGAGGTGTGAAAACAGAATGGAGGTGTGTGAACTCATAGAAAGGAGGTGTGTGAAATCACAATGGAGGTGTGTGAAGTCACAGAATGGATGTGTGTGAAGTCACAAATGGAGGTGTGTGAAGTCATAAAATGGAGCTGGGTGAAGTCATAGAATGGAGGTGTGTGAAATCAAAGAATGGAGGAGTGTGAAGATAGAATGGAGCTGTGTGAAGTCATAGAATGGAAGTGTGTGAAGTCATAGAATACAGGTGTGTGAAGTCAAAGAATGACGGTGTGTGAACTCATAGAATGGAGGTGTGTGACGTCACAATGGAAGTGTGTGAATTCATAGAATGGAGGTGTGTGAAGTCATACAATGAAGGTGTGTGAAGTCAGAATGGAGGTGTGTTAAGTCACAGAATGGAGGTGTGTGAACTAAGAATTGAGGTGTGTGAAGTCATAGATGGAGGTGTGTGAAGTCATAGTATGGAGGTGTGTGAAATCATAGAATGGAGGTGTGTGAAGTCACAATGGAGGTGTGTGAAATCATAGAATGGAGGTGTGTGAAGTCACAAAATGGAGGTGTGTGAAGTCATAGAATGGAGGTGTGTGAAGTCATAGAATGGATGTTTGTGAAGGAAGAATGAAGGTGTGTGAAGTCATAGAATGGAGGTGTGTGACGTCACAGAATGGAGTTCTGTGAAGTCATAGAATGGACCTGTGTGAAGTCAGAATGGAGGTGTGTAAAGTCACAGTATGGAGGTGTGTCAACTCAGAATGGAGGTGTGTGAAGTCAGACAATGGAGGTGTGTGAAGTCATAGAATGGAGGTGTGTGAAGTCATAGAATGGAGGTGGGTGAAGTCAAAATGAAGGTGTGTGAACTCATAGAATGGAGGTGTGTGAAGTTATGGAATGGAGGTGTGTGAAGTCAGAATGGAGGTGTCAGAAGTAACAGAATGGAGGTGTGTGAAGTCATATAATGGAGGTGTGTGAACTCATAGAATGGAGGTGTGTGAAGTCATACAATGGAGGTGTGTGAAATCATAGAATGGAGGTGTTTGAATTCACAGAATGGAGGGGTGTGAAGTCAGAGTGGAGGTGTGTGAAGTCATAGAATTGAGGTGTGAAATCAGAATGGAGGTGTGTGAACTCATAGAAAGAAGGTGTGTGAAATCACAAGGAGGTGTGTGAAGTCATAGAATGGAGGTGTGTGAAGTCACAAATGGAGGTGTGTGAAGTCATAAAATGGAGCTGGGTGAAGTCATAGAATGGAGGTGTGTGAAATCAAAAAATGGAGGAGTGTGAAGTTAGAATGGAGGTGTGTGAAGTCACAGAATGGAGGTGTGTGAAGTCACAGAATGGAGGTGTGTGAAGTCACAGAATGTATGTTTGTGAAGTAAGAATGAAGGTGTTTTAACTCATAGAATGGAGGTGCGTGAAGTCACAGAATGGAGCTGTGTGAAGTCATAGAATGGACTTGTGTGAAGTCATAGAATTGAGGTGTGTGAAGTCATAGAATGGAGGTGTGTGAAGTCACAGAATGGAGGTTTGTGAAGTCAGAATGGAGGTGTGTGAAGTCATAGAATGGAGGTGGGTGAAGTCATAGAAAGGAGGTGTGGGAAGTCATAGAATGGAGGAGTGTGAAGTCATAGTGTGGAGGTGAATGAAGTCACAGATTCGAGGTCTGTGAAGTCATACAATGGAAGTGTGTGAAGTCAGAATGGAGGTGTGTGAATTCATAGAATGGAGATGTGTGAACTCATAGAATGGAGGTGTGTGACGTCACAATGGAAGTGTGTGAAGTCATAGAATGGAGGTGTGTGTAGTCATACAATGAAGGTGTGACAAGTCAGAATGGAGGTGTGTGAAGTCACCGAATGGAGGTGTGTGAACTCAGAATTCAGGTGTGTGAAGTCATAGATGGAGGTGTGTGAAGTCATAGTATGGAGGTGTGTGAAATCATAGAATGGATTTTTGTTGAGTCACAGAATGGAGCTGTGTGAAATCAAAATGGAGGAGTGTGAAGTCATAGAATGGAGGTGTGTGAAGTCAGAATGGAGGTGTGTGAAATCATAGAATGGAGGTGTGTGAAGTCACAAAATGGAGTTGTGTGAAGTCATAGAATGGAGGTGTGTGAAGTCATAGAATGGATGTTTGTGAAGTAAGAATGACGGTGTGTGAAGTCATAGAATGGAGGTGTGTGACGTCACAGAATGGGGTTGTGTGAAGTCATAGAATGGACCTGTGTGAAGTCAGAATGGAGGTGTGTAAAGTCCGAGAATGGAGGTGTGTCAACTCAGAATGGAGGTGTGTGAAGTCAGACAATGGAGGTGTGTGAAGTCATAGAATGGAGGTGTGTGAAGTCATAGAATGGAGGTCTGTGAAGACAGAAAGAAGGTGTGTGAAGTCTCAGAATTGAGGTGTGTGAACACAAAATGGAGGTTTGTGAAGTCACAGAATGGAGGTATGAGAAGTCATAGAATGGATGTTTGTGAAGTAAGAATGAAGGTGTGTGAAGTCATAGAATGGAGGTGTGTGAAGTCAAAGAATGGAAGTGTGTGAAGTCATAGAATGGAGGTGTGTGAAGTCATAGAATGGAGGTGTGTGAAGTCATAGAATGGAGGTGTGTGAAGTCACAGAATGGAGGTGTGTGAAGTCAGAATGGAGGTGAGAAATCGCAGAATGGAGGTGGGTGAAGTCATAGAAAGGAGGTGTGGGAAGTCATAAAATGGAGGAGTGTGAAGTCGTAGAGTGGAGGTGAGTGAAGTCACAGATACGAGGTCTGTGAAGTCATAGAATGGAGGTGTGTGACGTCAAAGAATGGAAGTGTGTGAAGTCATAGAATGGAGGTGTGTGAAGTCACAGAATGGAGGTGTGTGAACTCAGATTGGAGGTGTGTGAAGTCACAGAATGGAGGTGGGTGAAGTCATAGAATGGTGGTGTGTGAAATCAAAGAATGGAGGTGTGTGAATTCATAGAATGGAGGTGGGTGAACTCAGAATGGAGGTGTGTGAAGTCACAGAATGGAGGTGTGTGAATTCATAGAATGGAGGTGTGTGAGGTCACAGAATGGAGGTGTGTGAGGTCACAGAATGGAGGTGTGTGAAGTCACAGAATGGAGGTGTGTGAACTCACAATGCAGGTGTATGAAGTCACAGAATGGTGGTGTGTGAAGTCATAGAATGTAGGTGTGTGAAGTCACAGAATGGAGGTGTGTGAACTCAGAATGGTGGTGTGTGAAGTCACAGAATGGAGGTTTGTGAAGTCATATAATGGAGGTGTGCGAAGTCATAGAATGGATGTTTCTGAAGAATGAAGGTGTGAAGTCATAGAATGGAGGTGTGTGAAGTCAAAATGAAGGTGTGTGAACTCATAGATTGGACGTGTGTGAACTCATAGAATGGAGGTGTGTGAAATCATGGAATGGAGATGTGTGAAATCAGAATGGAGGTGTGAGAAGTAACAGAATGGAGGTGTGTGAATTCAGAATGGAGGTGAGTGAAGTCATAGAATGGAGTTGTGTGAAGTCAGAATGGAGGTATGAGAAGTCACAGAATGGAGATGTGTGAATTCAGAATGAAGGTGAGTGAAGTCATATAATGGAGGTGTATGAACTCATAGAATGGAGGTGTGTGAAGTAATACAATGTAGGTGTGTGAAATCATAGACTGAAGGTGTTTGAATTCACAGAATGGAGGGGTGTGAAGTCAGAGTGGAGTTGTGTGAAGTCGTAGAATGGACTTGTGTGAAGTCATAGAATTTAGGTGTGTGAAGTCATAGAATGGAGGTGTGTGAAGTCACAGAATGGAGGTTTGTGAAGTCAGAATGGAGGTGTGTGAAGTCATAGAATGGAGGTGGGTGAAGTCATAGAAAGGAGGTGTGGGAAGTCATAGAATGGAGGAGTGTGAAGTCATAGTGAGGAGTTGAGTGAAGTCAAAGATTCGAGGTTTGTGAAGTCATAGAATGGAGGTGTGTGAAGTCAAAATGGAGGTGTGTGAATTCATAGAATGGAGATGTGTGAACTCATAGAATGGAGGTGTGTGACGTCACAATGGAAGTGTGTGAAGTCATAGAATGGAGGTGTGTGAAGTCATACAATGAAGGTGTGTGAAGTCAGAATGGAGGTGTGTGAAGTCACAGAATGGAGGTGTGTTAAGTCAGAATTGAGGTGTGTGAAGTCATAGATGGAGGTGTGTGAAGTCATAGTATGGAGGTGTGTGAAATCATAGAATGGATTTTTGTTGAGTCACAGAATGGAGCTGTGTGAAATCAGAATGGAGGAATGTGAAGTCATAGAATGGAGGTGTGTGAAGTCAGAATGGAGGTGTGTGAACTCATAGAATGGAGGTGTGTGAAGTCACAATGGAGGTGTGTGAACTCATAGAATGGAGGTGTGTGAAGTCACAGAATGGAGGTCTGTGAAGTCATAGAATGGAGGTGTGTGAAGTCATAGAATGGATGTTTGTGAAGTAAGAATGAAGGTGTGTGAAGCCATAGAATGGGGGTGTGTGACGTCACAGAATGGAGTTGTGTGAAGTCATATAATGGACCTGTGTGAAGTCAGAATGGAGGTGTGTAAAGTCACATAATGGAGGTGTGTAACTCAGAATGGAGGTGTGTGAAGTCAGAGAATGGAGGTGTGTGAAGTCATAGAATGGAGGTGTTTGAAGTCATAGAATGGAGGTGTGTGAAGACAGAAAGAAGGTGTGTGAAGTCACAGAATGGAGGTGTGAGAAGTCATAGAATGGATGTTTGTGAAGTAAGAATGAAGGTGTGTGAAGTCATAGAATGGAGGTGTGTGACGTCAAAGAATGGATGTGTGTGAAGTCATAGAATGGAGGTGTGTGAAGTCACAGAATGGAGGTGTGTGAACTCAGATTGGAGGTGTGTGAAGTCACAGAATGGAGGTGGGTCAAGTCATAGAATTGAGGTGTGTGAAATCAAAGAATGGAGGTGTGTGAATTCATAGAATGGAGGTGGGTGAACTCAGAATGGAGGTGTGTGAATTCACAGAATGGAGGTGTGTGAATTCATAGAATGGAGGTGTGTGAGGTCACAGAATGGAGGTGTGTGAGGTCACAGAATGGAGGTGTGTGAAGTCACAGAATGGAGGTGTGTGAACTCACAATGCAGGTGTATGAAGTCACAGAATCGTGGTGTGTGAAGTCATAGAATGTAGGTGTGTGAAGTCACAGAATGGAGGTGTGTGAACTCAGAATGGTGGTGTGTGAAGTCACAGAATGGAGGTTTGTGAAGTCATATAATGGAGGTGTGCGAAGTCATAGAATGGATGTTTCTGAAGAATGAAGGTGTGAAGTCATAGAATGGAGGTGAGTGAAGTCAAAATGAAGGTGTGTGAACTCATAGAATGGACGTGTGTGAACTCATAGAATGGAGGTGTGTGAAATCATGGAATGGAGATGTGTGAAATCAGAATGGAGGTGTGAGAAGTAACAGAATGGAGGTGTGTGAATTCAGAATGGAGGTGAGTGAAGTCATAGAATGGAGGTGTGTGAAGTCAGAATGGAGGTATGAGAAGTCACAGAATGGAGATGTGTGAATTCAGAATGAAGGTGAGTGAAGTCATATAATGGAGGTGTATGAACTCATAGAATGGAGGTGTGTGAAGTAATACAATGTAGGTGTGTGAAATCATAGACTGAAGGTGTTTGAATTCACAGAATGGAGGGGTGTGAAGTCAGAGTGGAGGTGTGTGAAGTCATAGAATTGAGGTGTGAAATCAGAATGGAGGTGTGTGAACTCACAGAAAGAAGGTGTGTGAAATCACAATGGAGGTGTGTGAAGCCCTAGAATGGAGGTGTGTGAAGTCACAGAATGGAGGTGTGTGAAGTCATAGAATGGAGCTGGGTGAAGTCAAAGAATGGAGGTGTGTGAAATCATAGAATTGAGGAGTGTGAAGTTAGAATGGAGGTGTGTGAAGTCACAGAATTGAGGTGTGTGAAGTCACAGAATGGAGGTGTGTGAAGTCACAGAATGTATGTTTGTGAAGTAAGAATGAAGGTGTTTGAAGTCATAGAATGGAGGTGTGTGAAGTCATAGAATGGAGATGTGTGAGTTCATAAAATGGAGGTGTGTGACATCACAATGGAAGTGTGTGAAGTCATAGAATGGAGGTGTATGAAGTCACAGAATGGAGGTGTGTGAAGTCATACAATGGAGGTGTGTGAAGTCCGAATAGAGTTCTGTGAAGTCACAGAATGGAGGTGTGTGAACTCAGAATGGAGGGGTGTGAAGTCATAGATGGAGGTGTGTGAAGTCATAGTATGGAGGCGTGTGAAATCATAGAATGGATTTTTCTGAAGTCACAGAATGGAGCTGTGTGAAGTCAGAATGGAGGTGTGTGAAGTCACAGAATGGAGGTTTGTGAAGTCATAGAATGGAGGTATGTGAAGTCACAGAATGGAGGTGTGTGAAGTCATAGAATGGAGGTGTGTGAAGTCACAGAATTGAGGTGTGTGAACTCAGAATGAAGATGTGTGAAGTCACAGAATGGAGGTGTGTGAAGTCATAGAATGGAGGTGTGTGAAATCACAGAATGGAGGGGTGTGAATTCATAGAATGAAAGTGTGTGATCTCAGAATGGAGGTGTGTGAATTCACAGAATGGAGGTTTGTGAAGTCATATAATGGAGGTGTGTGAAGTCATAGAATGGATGTTTCTGAAGTAAGAATGAAGGTGTGGGAAGTCATTGAATATAGGTGTGTGAAGTCAAAATGAAGTTGTGTGAACTCATAGAATGGAGGTGTGTGAACTCATAGAATGGATGTGTTTGAAGTCATGGAATGGAGGTGTGTGAAGTCAAAGAATTGAGGTGTGTGAAATCAAAGAATAGAAGTGTGTGAAGTCACAGAATGGAGGTGTGTGAAGTCACAGAATGGAGGTGTGTGAAGTCAGAATGGAGGTGTGTGAAGTCACAGAATGGAGGTGTGTGAACTCAGAATGGAGGTGTGTGAAGTCACAGAATGGAGGTTTGTGAAGTCATATAATGGAGGTGTGTGAAGTCATATAATGGATGTTTCTGAAGTAAGAATGAAGGTGAGGGAAGTCATAGAATGGAGGTGTGTGGAGTCAAAATGAAGGTGTGTGAACTCATAGAATGGACGTGTGTGAACTCATAGAATGGAGGTGTGTGAAGTCATGGAATGGAGGTGTGTGAATTCAGAATGGAGGTGAGTGAAGTCATAGAATGGAGGTGTGTGAAGTCAGAATGGAGGTATGAGAAGTCGCAGAATGGAGATGTGTGAATTCAGAATGGAGGTGAGTGAAGTCATATAATGGAGGTGTATGAACTCATAGAATGGAGGTGTGTGAAGTCATACAATAGAGGTGTGTGAAATCATAGAATGGAGGTGTTTGAATTTACAGAATTGAGGTGTGTGAATTCAGAATGGAGGTGTGTGAAGTCATAGAATTGAGGTGTGAAATCAGAATGGAGGTTTGTGAACTCATAGAAAGGAGGTGTGTGAAATCACAATGGAGGTGTGTGAAGTCATAGAATGGAGGTGTGTGAAGTCACAGAATGGAGGTGTGTGAAGTCATAGAATGGAGCTGGGTGAAGTCATAGAATGGAGGTGTGTGAAATCATAGAATGGAGGAGTGTGAAGTTAGAATCGAGGTGTGTGAAGTCACAGAATTGAGGTGTGTGAAGTCACAGAATGGAGGTGTGTGCAGTCATAGAATGGACTTGTGTGAAGTCATAGAATTGAGGTGTGTGAAGTCATAGAATGGAGGTGTGTGAAGTCACAGAATGGAGGTTTGTGAAGTCAGAATGGAGGTGTGTGAAGTCATAGAATGGAGGTGGGTGAAGTCATAGGAAGGAGGTGTGGGAAGTCATAGAATGGAGGAGTGTGAAGTCATAGTGTGGAGGTGAGTGAAGTCACAGTTTCGAGGTCTGTGAAGTCATAGAATTGAGGTGTGTGAAGTCAGAATGGAGGTGTGTGAAATCATAGAATGGAGATGTGTGCACTCATAGAATGGAGGTGTGTGACGTCACAATGGAAGTGTGTGAAGTCATAGAATGGAGGTGTGTGAAGTCATACAATGAAGGTGTGTGAAGTCAGAATGGAGGTGTGTGAAGTCACAGAATGGAGGTGTGTGAACTCAGAATTCAGGTGTGTGAAGTCATAGATGGAGGTGTGTGAAGTCATAGTATGGAGGTGTGTGAAATCATAGAATGGATTTTTTTTGAGTCACAGAATGGAGGTGTGTGAAGTCAGAATGGAGGTGTGTGAACTCATAGAATGGAGGTGTGTGAAGTCCCAATGGAGGTGTGTGAAATCAGAGAATAGAGGTGTGTGAAGTCACAAAATGGAGGTGTGTGAAGTCATAGAATGTAGGGGTGTGAAGTCATAGAATGGAGGTGTGTGAAGTCACAGAATTGAGGTGTGAGAAGTCACAGAATGGAGGTGTGTGAAGTCACAGAATGTATGTTTGTGAAGTAAGAATGAAGGTGTTTGAAGTCATAGAATGGAGGTGTGTGAAGTCACAGAAAGGAGGTGTGTGAAGTCATAGAATGGACTTGTGTGAAGTCATAGAATTGAGGTGTGTGAAGTCATAGAATGGAGGTGTGTGAAGTCACAGAATGGAGGTTTGTGAAGTCAGAATGGAGGTGTGTGAAGTCATAGAATGGAGGTGGGTGAAGTCATAGGAAGGATGTGTGGGAAGTCATAGAATGGAGGAGTGTGAAGTCATAGTGTGGAGGTGAGTGAAGTCACAGTTTCGAGGTCTGTGAAGTCATAGAATTGAGTTGTGTGAAGTCAGAATGGAGGTGTGTGAAATCATAGAATGGATTTTTGTTGAGTCACAGAATGGAGGTGTGTGAAGTCACAATGGAGGTGTGTGAACTCACAGAATGGAGGTGTGTGAAGTCACAATGGAGGTGTGTGAAATCAGAGAATGGAGGTGTGTGAAGTCACAAAATGGAGGTGTGTGAAGTCATAGAATGGAGGGGTGTGAAGTCATAGAATGGAGGTGTGTGAAGTCATAGAATGGATGTTTGTGAAGTAAGAATGAAAGTGTGTGAAGCCATAGAATGGAGGTGTGTGACGTCATAGAATGGACCTGTGTGAAGTCAGAATGAAGGTGTGTACGGTCACAGAATGGAGGTGTGTCAACTCAGAATGGATTTGTGTGAAGTCAGAGAATGGAGGTGTGTGAAGTCATAGAATGGAGTGGTGTGAAGTCATAGAATGGAGGTGTGTGAAGACAGAAAGAAGGTGTGTGAAGTCTTAGAATTGAGGTGTGTGAAGTCATAGAATGGAGGTGTGTGAAGTCATAGAATGGAGGTGTGTGAAGTCAGAGAATGGAGGTGTGTGAAGTCACAGAATGGAGGCGAGAAATCGCAGAATGGAGGTGGGCAAAGTCATAGAAAGGAGGTGTGGGAAGTCATAGAATGGAGGAGTGTGAATTCGTAGAGTGGAGGTGAGTGAAGTCACAGATACGAGGTCTGTGAAGTCATAGAATGAAGGTGTGTGCAGTCACAGAATGGAGGTGTGTGAAGTCATACAATGGAGGTGTGTGAAGTCCGAATGGAGTTCTGTGAAGTCACAGAATGGAGGTGTGTGAACTCAGAATGGAGGTGTGTGAAGTCATAGATGGAGGTGTGTGAAGTCATAGTATGGAGGTGTGTGAAATCATAGAATGGAGTTTTGTGAAGTCAAAGAATGGAGCTGTGTGAAGTCAGAATGGAGGTGTATGAAGTCATAGAATAGAGGTGTGTGAAGTCATAATGTAGGTGTGTGAAGTCATAGAATGGAGGTGTGTGAAGTCACAGAACGGAGGTGTGTGAAGTCATAGAATGGAGGTGTGTGAAGTCATAGAATGGAGGTGTGTGAAGTCACAGAATGGAGGTGTGTGAAGTCACAGAATGGAGGTGTTTGAACCCACAATCGAGGTGTGTGAAGTCACAGAATGGAGGTGTATGAAGTCAAAGAATGGAAGTGTGTGAAGTCATAGAATGGAGGTCTGTGAAGTCAGAATGGACGTGTGTGAAGTCACAGAATTGAGGTGTGTGAAGTCACAGAATGGAGGTTTGTGAAGACATACAATGGAGGTGTGTGAAGTCAAAGAATGGATGTTTCCAAAGTAAGACTGAATGTGTGTGAAGTCATAGAATGCAGGTGTGTGAAGTCAAAATTAACGTGTGAGAAGTCATAGAATGGAGGTGTGTGAACTCATAGAATGGAGGTGTGTGAAGTCATGGAATGGGGGTGTGTGAAGTCACAGAATGGAGGTGTGTGAAGTCACAGATTGGAAGTGTGTGAAGTCAAAACGGAGGTGTGTGAAGTCAAAAAGGTGGTGTGTAAATCACAAATGGTGGTGTGTGAAGTCACAGAATGGAGGTATGTGAACTCAGAATGGAGGTGTATGAAGTCATAGATGGAGGTGTGGGAAGTCAAAGGTTGGAGGTGTGTGAAATCATAGAAAGGAGTTTTGTGAAGTCACAGAATGGAGCTGTGTGAAGTCAGAATGGAGGTGTGTGAAGTCATAGAATGGAGGTGTGTGAAGTCAGAATGGAGGTGTGTGAACTCATAGAATGGAGGTGTGTGAAGTCACAATGGAGGTGTGTGAAATCATAGAATGGAGGTGTGTGAAGTCACAAAATGGAGGTGTGTGAAGTCATAGAATGTAGGTGTGTGAAGTCATAGAATGGATGTTTGTGAAGTAAGAATGAAGGTGTGTGAAGTCAAAGAATGGTGGTGTGTGACGTCACAGAATGGAGTTGTGTGAAGTCATAGAATGGAGCTGTGTGAAGTCAGAATGGAGGTGTGAGAAGTCACAGAATTGAGGTGTGTGATCACAGAATGGAGGTTTGTGAAGTCACATGATGGAGGTGTGTAAAGTCAAAGAATGGGGGTGTGTGAAGTCATAGAATGGATGTTTGTTAAGTAAGAATGAAGGTGTGTGAAGTCATAGAATAGAGGTGTGTGAAGTCAAAGAATGGAGGTGCGTGAAGTCATAGAAAGGAGGTGAGTGAACTCATAGAATGGAAGTGTGTGAAGTCATAGAGTAGGGGTGTGTGAAGTCAAAGAATGGAGGTGTGTGAACTCATAGAATGGAGGTGTGTGACGTCACAATGGAAGTGTTTGAATTCATAGAATGGACGTGTGTGAAGTCATACAATGAAGGTGTGTGAAATCATAGAATGGAGGTGTTTGAATTCACAGAATGGAGGGGTGTGAAGTCAGAGTGGAGGTGTGTGAAGTCATAGAATTGAGGTGTGAAAACAGAATGGAGGTGTGTGAACTCATAGAAAGGAGGTGTGTGAAATCACAATGGAGGTGTGTGAAGTCACAGAATGGATGTGTGTGAAGTCACAAATGGAGGTGTGTGAAGTCATAAAATGGAGCTGGGTGAAGTCATAGAATGGAGGTGTGTGAAATCAAAGAATGGAGGAGTGTGAAGATAGAATGGAGCTGTG
The DNA here is from genome assembly GCF_031878675.1 of Megascapheus bottae. Taxonomy (NCBI): domain Eukaryota; kingdom Metazoa; phylum Chordata; class Mammalia; order Rodentia; family Geomyidae; genus Megascapheus; species Megascapheus bottae. The sequence continues at coordinate 298,703 of NW_028327283.1, forward strand.
TGAAGTCATAGAATGGAAGTGTGTGAAGTCATAGAATACAGGTGTGTGAAGTCAAAGAATGACGGTGTGTGAACTCATAGAATGGAGGTGTGTGACGTCACAATGGAAGTGTGTGAATTCATAGAATGGAGGTGTGTGAAGTCATACAATGAAGGTGTGTGAAGTCAGAATGGAGGTGTGTTAAGTCACAGAATGGAGGTGTGTGAACTAAGAATTGAGGTGTGTGAAGTCATAGATGGAGGTGTGTGAAGTCATAGTATGGAGGTGTGTGAAATCATAGAATGGAGGTGTGTGAAGTCACAATGGAGGTGTGTGAAATCATAGAATGGAGGTGTGTGAAGTCACAAAATGGAGGTGTGTGAAGTCATAGAATGGAGGTGTGTGAAGTCATAGAATGGATGTTTGTGAAGGAAGAATGAAGGTGTGTGAAGTCATAGAATGGAGGTGTGTGACGTCACAGAATGGAGTTCTGTGAAGTCATAGAATGGACCTGTGTGAAGTCAGAATGGAGGTGTGTAAAGTCACAGTATGGAGGTGTGTCAACTCAGAATGGAGGTGTGTGAAGTCAGACAATGGAGGTGTGTGAAGTCATAGAATGGAGGTGTGTGAAGTCATAGAATGGAGGTGGGTGAAGTCAAAATGAAGGTGTGTGAACTCATAGAATGGAGGTGTGTGAAGTTATGGAATGGAGGTGTGTGAAGTCAGAATGGAGGTGTCAGAAGTAACAGAATGGAGGTGTGTGAAGTCATATAATGGAGGTGTGTGAACTCATAGAATGGAGGTGTGTGAAGTCATACAATGGAGGTGTGTGAAATCATAGAATGGAGGTGTTTGAATTCACAGAATGGAGGGGTGTGAAGTCAGAGTGGAGGTGTGTGAAGTCATAGAATTGAGGTGTGAAATCAGAATGGAGGTGTGTGAACTCATAGAAAGAAGGTGTGTGAAATCACAAGGAGGTGTGTGAAGTCATAGAATGGAGGTGTGTGAAGTCACAAATGGAGGTGTGTGAAGTCATAAAATGGAGCTGGGTGAAGTCATAGAATGGAGGTGTGTGAAATCAAAAAATGGAGGAGTGTGAAGTTAGAATGGAGGTGTGTGAAGTCACAGAATTGAGGTGTGTGAAGTCACAGAATGGAGGTGTGTGAAGTCACAGAATGTATGTTTGTGAAGTAAGAATGAAGGTGTTTTAACTCATAGAATGGAGGTGCGTGAAGTCACAGAATGGAGCTGTGTGAAGTCATAGAATGGACTTGTGTGAAGTCATAGAATTGAGGTGTGTGAAGTCATAGAATGGAGGT